>NC_138549.1:39453211-40053211 GCF_964273705.1 Natrix helvetica | reverse complement strand
CAAAGCTGCCTTGCACCAACCTGGCCTGCCCATAGAAAAGCACCCACTTTGAGATATATAAACCTGGTCTGAACACTTTTAAGCAACATATTGCACCACAAAGAAAACATTTGCAAAAAGGAATAATATTTCTTGTAGTAAATATATTTTATAAACAATTAAAACATAAAAATTCCCAAACAATAATTTAAAAAAGATATTCTATAAATAAAAAAATCCTTAAAAACCATTGTTAAGTATTCCACCAGCAATAATTTATACTATAACTATTTTAAGGTATTGTACCAACTGTAACCATTATTCCACCAGCAATAATTTATACTGTACCATTTCAAACTACTCCACACACAATAATTTAAAATGAAACCATTAAAAACATTCAATACACAATAAATTACAATAAAACAATTTAAAACAATTCTATACACAATACATTTTAAAGTATTGAGTATAGAATATTTTAAAATGGTTTATTTTAATTTATTTTGGATAGAATCTTTTTTAAAATAGTCTGAGACAATTTTAAAAAAGAATCCATACACAATAAATTGAAGTAAACCATTTTAAAATATTCTACACTCAATACTTTTAAGTAAAAATATTTTAAAAAATTCTATGCACAATAAATAAAATATTATTTTAAAATACATTAAAAAAATAAAAGAAAAAAAACCAGGTTACTTACCAGCAGGCAGAATCAGCAGCTCTCCGATGCAACAGGCAGCAGACAAGCAGAGAGGCAGGAGGACAGGTAAGACTGTTTAAGACTCTTAGGGCTTAGCCAGCCAGGCGAGGCTGGAGAGGGGAGGGTGGGGGGCTTTTGGCCTAGCCTCGCGGAGGCTTGCCGCCCACGCCAGCCTGGTGCTTTGTCCTGGAAAGGCCCAGGGGCCTCTCCTGGGCTAAGCTAGCTTCCCGGCGGTCGCGCGTTCCACGCGACGCCGGTGCTTCGCCCCGGAAAGGCCCAGGGGCCTCTCCTGGGCGCAGCTAGCTTCCCGGCGGTCGCGCGTCCCACGCGACGCCGGTGGTTCGCCCCGGAAAGGCCCAGGGGCCTCTCCTGGGCGCAGCTAGCTTCCCGGCGGTCGCGCGTTCCACGCGACCCCGGCGCTTCGCCCCGGAAAGACCCAGCGGCCTTTCCCGGCGCAGCTAGCTTCCCGGCGGCCGGGCGTTCCACGCGACCCCGGCGCTTCATCCCGGAAAGGCCCAGCGGCCTTTCCCGGGCGAAGCTAGCTTTCCGGCGGCCGCGCGTTCCACGCGACCCCGGCGCTTCGTCCCGGAAAGGCCCAGCGGCCTTTCCCGGGCGAAGCTAGCTTTCCGGCGGCCGCGCGTTCCACGCGACCCCGGCGCTTCGTCCCGGAAAGGCCCAGCGGCCTTTCCCGGGCGAAGCTAGCTTCCCGGCGGCCGCGCGTTCCACGCGACCCCGGCGCTTCGTCCCGGAAAGGCCCAGCGGCCTTTCCCGGGCGAAGCTAGCTTCCCGGCGGCCGCGCGTTCCACGCGACCCCGGCGCTTTGTCCCGGAAAGGCCCAGCGGCCTTTCCTGGGTGAAGCTAGCTGCCCACCGCCCGCACGGCCCACGCCAGCCCGCCACTTCAGCGAGGGAAGGCCTAGAGGCCTTTCCTCGCCGAAGCTAGCCTCCCGCCCCCCCTCGCGCTTAGTTGCTTACCTGAAGGAAGCAGCAAGCTCCCAGCGAAGAGAAGGGAGTTTTGAAATGGAGGACAACCCGCTTTTAAACGGGTCGCCTCCAGCCCGCTCACTGATTGGCTGAACTCCAGCCAATCAATGAGCGGCTAGCTGGGCTAGCTAGCTTAGTGCGGACGGGCGGGGGAGCGAGCGAGCTCCGTTGGGATGGCAAGGGGGATAAAGTGACAGGACCGGTGCCGGTTCCGGGTTACTTCCAGGTCCGGTTACTTCCGGGTTCGATCTTCAACCGGTTCGCGCGATCCGGTGCGAACCGGTAGGAACCCACCACTGGGCTAAATGCTACCAATCCAGTCATGTTCAGTGAAAAAAGAAACAAAAAGGTAGGGAACTGTTTGACACAATGGCATTCATATTTCACTAGTCACTGCAAACATGACTGTATCATGATGTCAGCCATTCAAAACAGATCAGACTAGGAAACCAAAGTTACGAATGCTAATACTGGTTTTATTATAAGGTTGCAAGTCTGCTAGAGAACTAGGGAATGTCCAGCCTGAGACACTTTCTCAAATTACATTTCTGCCCCAGATTTATTGACTTGGTTATGCTTCTTCTTTCAGTTCCTCAAGGTTACTCTTTCATCCCATTACACATTATGATGCTGTAATTTCTATCCTTTTTCTTCACATGTTACTTTCCTGCTCCAATTTCTAGTATTTTAGATTCTATGCACATATTGTAGTTTCATATGATAAAGCGCACCCCACTGTATTTCCTTCTGTTTCATCATGTGGATTATGACATAGCATCTTTCTGTTTTGCAAGAGCAATATATAAAATGTTGTGCTGCTTTAGAAAGGGTATCTTTGTGGTTCTGATACTGAATGTGAGAAAGTGGCATTAGAAAGTTTGCACAGATCTTCGGCAGAAAAGATGCCTTAACTAAAGATGAGCAAATCACAAAAAGTAAGTGATTCCCTATGGGAAAGAAATCCTACTGTAATTTGGAAGCTCTAATAGCTTAAATTTCCTACATATTTAGGGAAATCAATAGTCATCTTTATTGATGCTTGATATGGACCAAATAAAATATTCCTTCTTTAGGCTTTGTCCATAGCTGTGGTGGTTAGAATGCTATATTGTAGGCTAATTCTGCTGACTGCCAGGGGTTCAATCCTCAATGGCTCAAGATTGACTCAGTCTTCCATTCTTCCAAGGTCAGTAAAATCTTGGGAGGGGTATATGATGATTCTGTAAACTGCTTAGAGAGGGCTGTAAAGCACTGTGAAGTAGTATATAAGTCTAAGTCTATTGCAATCTTTCACTGAGAGATTAGAACAACTTTTGACATTTTAATGAAAGGAGAAGGGCGGGAGGGAGGAAATCCAAAGAGTTCTATTTCTCCTTCCCATTAATTACCATCTTAGAACTGTATGTGGTAATATATCTAAATACATTACTATTTCTTGGTGACTACTATTTGTTTCATAGCAGTCTACCACCCAGTTCCTAATTTATTGGTTTGATTTACTCGCAATTGATACAGCCACCAAATAACACTGATATCTCAGAACACCTAATCAAGATTTTTTAAAGGAACAATATTAAACATAAAGGTAAAGGTTTCCCCGTTCCAGTCGTGTCCAACTCAAGGGGGTGGTGCTCATTACCATTTAACTGAGGGAACCAGCATTTTCCAAAGATTCTTCTATAGTCATGTGGCCAGCATGACTATATGCTGAGGCACAAGGAATACTGTTATCTCCCCACTGAAGTGGTACCTATTTATTTGCTTGCATTTCCATATTTTCAGATTGCTAGGCTGGCAGGAGCTGAGGCAGAGAGCTCACCCTGTCACACAGCATTTGGGTCTGAAACTGCCAGCCTTCCAGGCAACCATTAATATTAAGCATATCAGCGAAATAGTTTGCATGTAAACATTTCCATCAGAAAGAGATGTATGGTAGGGGAATAAAATAACCAATTTTACAGTTTAGATAAACAAAAACAAAATTTTCTTCTAGCCAATTTCATCATTCCTAAATTAGAGATTTGGTGGTGTGATGACCCGGGGCAAGGCAGGGAAGCAACACAGTTGTTTCAAACTCCCCTTTATTGCTCCAACCTTCCCCCAAATGCTCCCACATTTATGGCAAGTCCTGGAGCAAAACACACAAACACACACAAACACACAGCACTCCAGCAGCCTCTAGCTACGAGTGGTCTAGCAAAATGCTGTTTGCGCAATGGCTTAAAGGCAAGAGGTCCATTGAGGCAAGGGAACTAGACAATGGGTCCATGAAGCAAAGGAACAAGGCACTGAGTCCATGAACTCCAGACATAGGCAATGACACACAAAACTCTACAAATTCAGCACTTGTTCCAGAAAAGCACCCCTCCCCACAGCATCTCCTTAAGTCTCAGTCCCCACCTGTGCCTTGTGAAGAGGGGTGGGGCACTCTCCTCCCAAGTCATCTGGTCGGCTTGTGCTGTTCCCACCTCCTCTCCATTCTCGGTGCTCAGGGATCAAGAAGGGGCAGTCCTTGATCATCACCTGAGCTCTGTTGCTCCTCATCTCCACTGCCTGCCCTCTCTTCGTCTCACTCTCAGTCATCCTGCCCCTGTTCTTCCCTGCTTACAAGCCACCCCAAGCCTGAGGGTTAGGGTTAGATTAGAGCCTCGTCCAGCTCCTCTCTGCATTCCTCCAAAGTCAATGAAGCCACTGCCTTGACTTCCATCAGCCCCAGCTCATCCTCCTCCATGGACTCAGGCTCCGAGGGGGCTATGACAAATGCCTAGTGGATTAAAAACACTGGAGATGGTCTTTGCTCCAGCAGTTCAAGAGGTGGGGTAAGCTCTTGGCTTCTGCCCACCTAGCAGTTCAAAATATGTTCTATGTGAGTAGATAAATAGGTACCACTTTAGTGTGGAGATGAGTCAGCACTTTGTGTGGACACTTAGAATCCTGTCAGCAATGAACTTTCCCAATTGCAATGTCCATGAGGAAGCTTTGGTGGAGGGAGAGCCCCTCAGAAGATGCTGCAGAAAAACCTCTTTCTTTCTGGTGAGGAACTAGTTTGCCTTCCTATGGCACCTTGGGAAGCATGCAAGCATGTACTAAACAGAGCTAGTAAATAGGTAGCCAAACTATTACTCTGCATTAGCATTGTAGTCTCCTGGTCAATGTAATACTGCCATATGCTACGTAAAATAAATAACGTTCCTAAGTTGGCTGACTTGCTGCCATGTCAGAAGAACATTTATGAAAAGATCCAAAATATGCTGCCAACACATACCATTTTTAATGTACTTATAAATTGAGGAAATATTCAAATGCTGATATCTGATTTATCTATTATTTGATGTTTTTGTTTGGTATGTTTGTGGAAGCTACTTCACTAATACTAATAATCAGAATTTGAACCCTGCAAAAACACAGTAGGAAATTCATGGTGGAAGATCTTTATGCAACCATAAGGAGGTTTAGAAGGGAGTTGAACCCAGAATAAAGCAAAGTAATCATTTAAATGGCAGATTGGAAGACAATGCGTAATCAAAGAGAACTTGTAACATGCAATTTTTGCTGTTCTTTGTAAATCAGAGTTCAATTTTCAGATACATTGCTGATCTATCACCAGTGTTGAAGAGCATAAGAACACTGGAATAGCTTTATTGGATCAGGTCAGGGCAAGTCTTAGTCCAATTCTTAATTCTTTGTTTCAAGAAGATGCTTTCGAGTACTTAGAAACAGGAGATGGAGTTGCATATTTTCCTCCCAACCAGGGCATAACATTGTGATTTTGTACACTCACCCATGTTTAGTTATTATCTCCATGTTGGATGGTAATAAATTCCATGAGTAATTATTGGAATGCTCTGTAAAGAAGTAACTTATTTTTAAATCTGTTTCCAATCAGCTTTCTAGGATGGCCTCTGATTTCAATGTTTTGAAAGAAGAAAAACTCACTGTCCACCTTCTTCATGATATGTATGATGTAAGATACTTCATCATAACGGTCCTCAGTTATTTTCTCCCAAGCTAAAGAATCAAACATTATCCTTTTCTGGTATGGAAGAGAGTTTGATTTGCTGATCATTTTTTCTGTATCTTTTCCAATTCTATTGAACCTTTCACTAAATATGGTACTTGGATGTGTACATATTATTATAGATGCAAACCTATAATAGATTATATAAGGGCATAAGTATGTCAGAACTGTATTTTATTTATTTATGAACTCTAGCATGCAAACAAAATCTATTAGCCATATATGAAAATGACTTCTTTCACTTCTTTGTTGTCTGATGGCCCAACTATTTTCCTGGTTCGTTTTCTCTTTCAGATACATTAGAGATGGTCTAATTGTTTCTCTTAATGATATTTGCCATATGGTCCTCCATAAATAAAAATATGTCTTTGGTTTGTGACTGTATATTTTTATGCTCCTGTTTGTTCTCCTTGCTGGGACAGATGTTCCTCCACCTTCTGAATAGTTCACTGAGCACCATGGAAAACCATGGATCTTCTTAGATTATAGAATGCATTCCAAATGAGTTTAAATGGAGTATGATTAAACACTTCATCAATTTGTATACTGTAGGTCTGTGATGGCGAACTTATGGCATGCATGCCACAGGTGGCAGGCAGAGCCCTCTCTGCAGGCATGCTAGCCGTCACTGCAGCCCAGCTTCACCGTACATGTGCACATGCCTCCCACTGACCAGCTGGTCTTCAGATCTCTGCCACGCATGTGTGGGGGCAGGGCACATGCGGGGGATGCTTGCATTGCATTTGGGGGGCTGGGCAGTGTCCCGATGCCCCATTTTGGCTTCCAGGTTGGTGCAGGAGGCCTTCCAGGCAGGGCGTGCGAGGATTCGTGAGTGCATTGCATCAGCACACAACAACAAAAAGGTTAGCCATCACTGCTGTAGATGATCTACCCTGACACAATAGCTCCTTTCAGGATTTAATGGTCCTAATAATTTTCTAGAGCCTCACTGATTCCTTCTGAATCTAATAGATTTCTCCAGAAAATGGAGCAATAGTTCTATTAGATCAGTGGTTCCCAAAGTGGGTGACACCTCCCTTGGGGGCGATGACTTAGGGGGGTGCTAAGAGGCAAGGGGGTGGCAGGGAGACACTAAGAGGCAAGGGGGCAGCAGGGAGGCACTAAGAGGCAAGGGGGGGCAGCAGGCAGCAGAGAAGGAGCCATGCTGAGCCTACAGCTTCAGCTGGCCAGCCTACCATAAATGCCCCTTCTTTGTTGATCTACTCGATACTACCTCTGCTGCTTCTCATTGCTGCTGCTGTCCGCCACAGCGACTTAAGCAACAGCAGAATGGATCCTAACTACCAGCGCCCAGCAAAAGAGAAAGAGAGAAAGAGAGGGGGGAAACATACAGAGAGCGTGCAACCAAGCAGAGGAGGGGGGGAGCTGAAACAACTACATCGGAAGACATCAAACCACTCCCACGTGGTAGCTAGGCACACAGCGCTCAGGGCTTTCCCCCCCTTCTCTGGACCGAGCGCCATGGCTCAGAACGTGGGTGCTCCCTGAGCCCGCCGCAAACATGGGCCACTCCCGTCCTCCCCCTCCCCATCCTGTCGAATGATTGCTTCTGGCCTTTTGCATATTGCACATTCCTCCGGGTAGCCAGTCAGTCGGCACACGCTCCGTCGATCCACGTGTGCCAAGGGTGGCAGTACCGCGTTCTACAGACAGGGAGCCCTCTTTTCTGCAGGCATGCAAAGGGCAATCCTGGGACCTGGGGATCCCCATATGTTCATGTGGCAACTAAAATCCTCCAGTGTTACAAAAAAGTGGGTAGTGGATGGTGTTTCTTGGGCGGAAAAAGGGCAGCAGGACAATGGCCAAAGGGAATTTCTACGTGGGCGACGATGAAGCAAGTTTTGCATGAACTCCAGGGGCAAACTGGTAGGAAACGGGCTGTTCTTTTTAAGTGTCTTTTAAGACAAACCATCACCTCAAACTACTGGAAACTAGAGCCAGGAATTAATGCCACCGAAAAGCTCCTCTGATACCATAATAGGAGAGGAGAGGAAAACAGTTCTATGTTTTTAGAGCAGTGTCTCTCAACCTTGGCAACTTGAAGATGTCTGGACTTCAACTCTCAGATTTCCCCAGCCAGTATTCCCTGGCTGGTAAATTCTGGGAGTTGAAGTCCAGACTTCTTCAAGTTGCCAAGGTTGGGAAACATTGCACTCTGCTAAGTGACTTAAAACCAGACATTGAGAAACTGGTATCAGTTCATCAAGCCCATCCATCACATTAAGAATTTACTGAACAGTGAAGTAGTTACTGAATTTTACTGAGTTTACTAAGTTACTAGTTACTAAGGTTCTTGATAAATGACTATCAGACTTTGAAAACCTGGTATCACTGGATCATGTTCAACAATTTTGTTGAATTAACATTAACTAAAAAGGTTTTTAAATTGGATTTTGAATAAATGTGCAATTGATTGTTACAGTTTTGAATTTTACTGTTACTATCTTTCTTCCGTCGTGCAAACAGCCCAGTCACATGACCCCCCCAGCCACACCCACCAAGCCACACCCACAGAACCGGTAGTAAAAAAAATGTGAATTCCACCACTGGGTGGGGGGCACTGAGGATCAGTTTGTAGCACCAAGGGGGCGGTGGACTGAAAAAGTTTGGGAACCACTGCATTAGATAAGAGATAAAAGAAATGAAAGGTCCTCATAAACTAGGTGGCTGAAGATTACATGATGTTTGATCAATATTCTGAGGATACCTTCCAGCCTTCTCCTAGCCTCTTTCTCCGAAACATGCACATTAATTCTACTACTGTAATGAATATTAAACAGAGCTGAATTGGGAGTTTTTTAACTAGTGGTGCACCTTTGTTAAGAATAAAATGGCAGGTTAGAAGCTTTGAACTTTGAACTTGAAATAAGCATAATGCAATGCTGAGTATGCATATTTCCTATTATGAAAACACAAAGGCACAGCTCAAGGTTTCCAGCATTTAGGATAAAGGGGTATTTTTGTGCCCTATTTAAATGTATATTATAATGAAGATACTTATCTCCATACTTTAGCCCAGGTATAGTTTCTATGTGTGGCCTCCACTTTCATGTAGATATCTTTTGGTAATATTTTCTGGGAGAAACCTTTACCCTTTACTAATTAGAAGTTAATAACAAAAAAAGTAAATGAAAAGCAACCAGAAACAATGGAATGAAAATATTTCAGGAAAGGACAAGGCCGTGGGACAACAAAGCACTTGAAAACACATGGGGAAAAAATAGATGTGAAAATATTTTAAATCAAAGCAGAAGGTAAAGCTAAATAATATTATTCTTATTAAGGATTTTGATGTGCCACATTCACAGTAAATGTTTCATTTCCTGCAGACTATAGGTAAATCAAAGCTTACTTTGGGTTTCCATAACTGCCTAAGAATTTATTATTTTGCCATTTTCATGTCAACATTACCTTTGGTCTAAATTTGGATAATGGAACAAATTAATATATAAACCAGTAGCAAGCATTAAATTTTTATCCTATTTAAAATGGATACTTAAATATGAAGGAAAAACAAATATGTAAAAAGTGTGAATATTTGCACAGTAATAGGCAATCAGGAGCTGCAAAAACAAATTACTGAAAAATTGAAAAAGGGGGGAAATAAAGATCTAAATAACAATTGGCTCATTTTGCTGTAAAAGGATATGAGAGAAAAAACTCAAGACTGAAAAAGCAAACCAGATGTGTGCATTGCAATATCTGGCTAAACTATTGTTTTAGCTACATAATCTCAAATCACCTATTTCAGTTCATTTTAGAAGGTATTACTTTAGCAGGCAGTTTGGATTAAAGGCAACATCTATAAGTAAACATCTGACTGCTAAAATTTAAATACAACTAAGAAAAGACTGTCTAACCAACATCGGGTGGAGGGAAAGACTTTTAGAAATCCAGATGTTTAGAAATTCCTCTTATAATAACTTTATTCTCAGCATTTTCCCTAATTCAGGTCCTGTGGTAAATCAGTTTTCTCATAGTGGGAGGGCCAGCTTCTCATTCACTTCACACACATATCCTGTATAATTGATTAATTGGGCATATCAAATGGATAGCCCCACATGCAATTCTCAAAAAGGATAAAAAAGAATTACTTGCATCAAGTAGCAACACAAAGCGCTTGACTCACAATGAAATAATCTGTGTAATGAAGTGTGAGGGAGGTCAAACCTACAAAGCTTTGTATTAAGAGCCTGGTTGAACTAGAATAGATTTTTCTTATGATTATGATTTCTGTTCCACAACACTTGTTTATTTTTCCAGTCTCCATGAAAAAAAGAATCATAAGAACCTGATCCTGCAAAAACTACTGAACAAACTATTTTTACATAAGTCTGCACCACCACCTCATCTGAGGATATGGAGATAATTGAAATTGTTTCCTGACAATAAGCTTGGGGAAAACACAGAACTGGAACACTAAATTCTACTTTGGGGTGCTGCCATCCAAGCAGATTTGGATAAGCTATTTGAATTACCAAGACTATTTTTATAACTAAGAATGCTTTGCCCTCACTCACTTTTTAACAAATTTGGGAGACATTGCAAATAGTGCTACAACATTTGACTAGACAATGCCAGCCCAAGATGCTGCTACTCTCCAGTATGGCAAGACAACCCATGTCCTCCCCTATGGGATAACTGAACTGTTTCAATTCCTGGAAAGAATTAGTGGTCATCAAAGCCTGCAAGAAACAAAGCAATAATAATAATAATAATAATAATAATAAATTTAAATTTATTAGCCGCTCCCTTTCCAGACAGGACTCGGGGCGGCGTACAATGGAGCATATAAAATATAAAACATAAATACAAACACATAAACATACATATATACAAGACATACATGCACGTACTTGCACGGAGGAGGTAACAAATTACATCACATTGGACAATTAAAAGTCACCATTAAAATACCCCAATTGTAAAAATACAGTTTGATATTTAAAAATTTAAAAGAACTGTCAGGAGGAATAAGAAAAATTTACGGTTGAGCCAGGCCAGATAATTGAAAGAGGTGGGTCTTCAGCTGTACACGGAAGGAGCGGAGATCAGAAGTAGTCCTGATGTCACGGGGGAGGTCATTCCACAGGGCTGGGCCCATCACAGAGAAGGCTCTGCTCCTGGGTGTCGCCCCCCGACACTGTTTAGCGGACGGCACCCGAAGAAGTCCCTCTCTGTGTGAGCGGATTGGTTGTAGGGATGTATGGGGCAGGATGCGATCCTGCATGTAACTAGGTCCTGTGCCATGAAGCGCTTTAAAGATCATAATCAAAACCTTGAAACGCACTCGGTAGACTACAGGAAGCCAGTGCAGCTCGCGCAGGAGAGGTGTTACAGGGGAGTATCTAGTCCTCCCCATAATCACCTGCGCGGCCGCGTTCTGGACCAGCTGCAGTCTCCGAGTGCATCTCAAGGGAAGCCCCATGTAGAGAGCATTGCAGTAGTCCAGGCGAGACATCACTAGCGCATGGGTGACTGTGCGTAGGGCATCCCGGTCCAATAAGGGACGCAATTGGCGCATCAGGCGAACCTGATGGAACGCCCCCCTTGCCACGGCTGTTACATGGTCATCCATGGACAGCCGGGCATCTAGGAGGACGCCCAAATTGCGCACCTGTTCCATGGGGGCCAGTTGCACGCCCCCAATGGCCAGAGATGGAAGCAACTGGTTGAACCGGGAGGCCGGAAGCCACAGCCACTCCGTCTTGGAAGGGTTGAGTTTTAGTCGGTTGCCATCCATCCAGACCCGTACGGCCTCCAAACACCGGGACATCATTTCGACGGCCTCATTGGGGTGGTTCGGGGTGGAAATGTATAGCTGAGTATCATCAGCATACAGATGATATCCCACCCCAAAACCACGGATGATCTCGCCCAGCGGTTTCATATATGTGTTGAACAGGAGAGGCGAGAGCACCGACCCCTGAGGCACCCCACATGTGAGTGTCCTCCGGGTCGATCTCTGTTCCCCTGCCAACACACGTTGCGTCCGGTCAGAGAGGTAGGAGCCAAACCACCGTAGAACGGTGCCCCTGACTCCCAGCCCCTCTAGCCGGTGCAACAGGATACCATGGTCGATGGTATCGAACGCCGCCGAGAGATCTAATAGGACCAGGATAGAGGAACAGCCCCTATCTCTGGCCCTCCAGAGATCATCAACCAATGCGACCAAGGCCGTCTCCATGCTGTGCCCGGGTCAGAAGCCGGACTGGCACGGGTCTAGATAATCATTCTCCTCCAGGTGACGTGGGAACTGTTGTGCTACCACACTCTCTACAACCTTCGCTAAAAAAGGAAGGTTGGAGACTGGACGATAATTGACTAGGTCCGTTGGGTCCAGGGAAGGCTTCTTGAGCAGGGGCCTCACCACTGCCTCTTTCAAGGCGGTTGGTAGAAGGCCCTCATCCAACGAAGCGTTCACTAGGCCCAGGAGCCAGTCGCGTGTAACCTCCCAGGATGCCAGTACAAGCCAGGAGGGACACGGGTCCAATAAACATGTGGTAGGTCGCAGACGTCCATGCAACCTGTCCAAATCCTCGATGGCAACCGAGTCAAACTCCTCCCAAAGCGGTCCCTCAAGACTCGCCACGGGCGTCTCAGCTGGACTACTGAAAGGGGCCCATCCCATCCGGATTTGAGCGACTTTGTCCTGTAGATATTTCCCAAACTCCTCTGCTCTGCCCTGTAAAGGGGCTTCCCGCGGTCTCTCAAACAAGAGGGAGCGAGTCACCCGAAACAGGGCGGCAGGGCGGTTATCTGCGGACGCAATAAGAGCGGCACAATATTGACGTTTGGCCACTCTTAATGCCACAAGGTATGTCCTCAAATAGGCTCGTGCCTGTGCTCGGTCAAATTCGGAACGGGAGGATCTCCAACGACTCTCTAGGCGTCTCTTGTGGCGTTTCATCACCCTTAGCTCCTCGGTGAACCAAGGGGCCAGGGTGGTTCGTCGCCGCAGGAGAGGCCGCAAAGGCGCCACCCGGTCTAGGGCCCCAGTAGTCGCACTATTCCATGCGTCTACCAGGTCCTCCACTCGGGGGCGGGTCAGGTCCACAGGAGGTGGCCCAAGCTCCGTCTGGAACCTATCTGGTTCCATCAGGCACTTGGGGCGGAACCATCTAATACCTTCCGGTTCCGCCTCCCCGCAGCGGGGGGTAGCACCAGGGAAGTCAAGCCGGAGAAGTGAGTGATCTGACCATGACAGGGGAGTAATAATTGGATCCCCTATTCCCAGATCACTCGTCCACTGGCCAGAGACAAAGACAAGGTCCAACGTGTGGCCTCCCTCGTGAGTAGGGCCCTGAATTAACTGGGTCAGGTCCATGGCTGTCATGGAAGCCATGAACTCCCGAACCCCCTCAGACGCTTCTCCCATCGAAGGCAGATTAAAATCCCCCATCACTAAAAGTTTGGGGGTCTCAACCGCCACCGATGAGATCAGCTCGAGGAGTTCAGGCAGGGCCGCTGGTGTATAGCGAGGAGCCAGGTATACAATCAGCAGGCCCAACTGCCTCCCTGGGCCCCATCTCACGACAAGGGACTCACACCCGGATGTCTGTGGCACAGTGAACTCTCTCGGCTCCAAGTCTTCCCGGATAATCACTGCTACCCCACCGCCCCTTCCCTGGGCCCGAGGCTGGTGAAATGCTCGATAACCTGGCGGGCACATTTCCACGAGGGGTAAACCTCCCTCGTGGCCCAACCAGGTCTCGGTTATTCCTGCGAGGTCCGGCTCCCCCTCCAAAATTAGATTGTGGATGAGGGGGGCCTTATTGACAACGGACCTCGCATTGCATAACAGCAGTCTCAGGCCTTGGGTCTGTAGATCCTGACCACCTAGTATGTAGGCTGACACTCAGGATTGTAAAATAAGATTTTTGTCTTCAAAGATGGTTGCCTCATTTATAACTGTTCAAAAAAACCTGTTGCTATTCCTATGGGGAAAAAACCCTATAATCTTCAATAATGGCCAGCTCTTGAAGCCCAAGACAGATTCATATTTATCATGGAGGAAACATCATTGCCAGCCTTATCGGTAGAATCAACTACCACAATTCTAACCATGTTAGCTTAGAATTATATTTGATTAGACTTTCATAATAGCAAAGTGTATCTGGCCACAGGTGGCACAGGTTTTTCGTGTCCTATGGTGCAAGACACTGCTTGAATGACAGAGCTGTGGTGACCGACTGCTAAATGTGTCTGAGTTTCTTTTTTACATCACTCAGATACAGTATAATCTATAATCAATAATCTTCATTAATTATCAGAAAGCTGCAAATCATAGAAGGTACTAAAGGCACTCTCCAATGCAAAAAATAACCCCAAATAATACTTAAATAATCTAGACATGGTTTTAGTTACCTGTACAGGTAGTCAGCCAGGCAATCTCTCATTTGTCAGATTGCCCCATATCCAGTACATGTTGTTTGGGGCAACCCATACTTCTGTTGTGCTATTAAGATAAGGAAGTAGGGTAACATTAAACTTTTGAGGCTCTGTCTCTTTACCAGGAGAGGTCCAGGTTTTATACTCCCGATCCCAGAGTCCTATACAAATGAGGTCCCCTACGGATACGGTCTGGTTCCTTGTAAAGCAGTTTTGCCCCACTAAGTTAGTTGATAACGTCCAAACAATACCAGCAAAGCGAATTCTGGCCAAAATGTTCCCTGTCCTAGACATACTATTGAAAACCTCAGGGCTGGGTTCCAGGGCTTCCCATGGCCATTGTTCGTACCGCCACATACAAAACAATTCTTTATCAACTTTGTTTTTGGTACTTCTTCCCCCATTTCTACAAATAAATTATTAGCCTTTGTACTTATAGGCTATTATCTAGTTTCCTCAAATTGTCATATACAGACCAGCCCAAGGATCTAATTTGCCCATCTTAGATTCTCTCTATTCTTACAGTTAGGTAAGTCAGAGGATCTGCCCCTATTCCATCAATTCCAAATCCGTAGGTCTTTAAGAGCGGATGGGTCCTGTATACTTCCAACTTAAACCAGTTGCTATCCTTAACTCTGGTGAAGTTGCCTAATCCCGGACACCACTGATATCTGCCCCCAGTATACTCACACACACATTCCCATCCTGCACATTGCAGCAAACCTGCACAAGGTAACCATGTGCAGAGGTCTGAATGTAATCCAGGTGGTGTCAGTTTTTTACATATACTTATGGTTGTGTTTGTATGCATCCTTCCAGGAGTCGGACCCACATCCCACTCTACCTGTTTTGCCTGGTTCGTCTATGGCCATGCAAGCATCGAACTCCAATACTATCCTTTCCTTTCCTTGTTTAAGGACAGTGGTGTGATTTACATATGCATACAGACCCTCTATCTTTCCATTATAGATTTGCCCAAACCCGGTATATAATGTAACATTTAGCCTTTCCAGGGTTTCAGGTTTGTAGCAAGTTTCCTTACCCCCTATGGTAATGTATACGTGGTTCCATTTCTCTGGCAAGTTTTTCCCATTGGTTTACAATCTCTTGGGGCTTGGGTGTGATAGACTAAAGTAGTTACTGTAGCTGGACCTTGTTTTCCCTGGGTGATACATTGTTGACAATTGTCAGATCCTCTTTTGGGCAGTTCTGTTGTTATGGCTTCTCGGCACCTACGTTTTCCAGGAGTGCCTTGATACCAAGTGGGGGCTACTAAGGATGGTAGTTTCTGGACCTTACACAAACCCCGCCCAACCCCTCTTCAACTGGAAAGGGCTAGTTATTCACCCAATTACAACGGAAGTGGGTTGGCCATAATCCAAGGCCACTAGGGGTAGACCAGAGGACATCAGAAGGTGATTACATATCCCAACTCTGAATAATCTTCCTATATGTTTGCACACTTCTGAGTTCCTGGGCCCAATTTCCATGCACATTATGGACACATGCAAATTGAATACTCTGGGGTCATCACATGGCTGGGGCCATCTCTCTTCCCAATATGCTGGGTCTAACCTAAGTACTTTGTTAGTTTCACAGTCCACCCTCCCTATTGGTTCACTGAGAGCAATTCTATAGCTGGGACCCCATTACCCTAAATTTTCAATATACAAGTCACCATATCCCAACTGTAGTTTACATTCTAATACCATAATTAATAATATAAATCTTGGGTCCATTCTTCCGCCCTGTGTAAAGGCTCAGCTTCCGGAGTGATCCAGCAGAGCATCTTCGACACTGTGCGCAGGGAACCTATTGCTGGTAAGTTTCAGCAGAGTGCCCTTTCAGGCGCAAACAAGAAAATCTACTACTGTTTTTTTTTCTACTGCTACTGAAAGGCAAAGTCACTTGCACTTAAGCCGGAGCACCAAGGGTTTATCAGTGGATTGCGCTTCCCACTGGACCAGGTCACTTTGAGCTGCTCCTTTCAATGTGGTCCAATGGATCCACGATTTGGATTCCAGAGTTTTTACTGCAAGGGGAGAACACATGACTACAGTATATGGCCCTTTCCATTTAGCTTTTAGAGGTTCATTTTTCCAATGCTTTACCCATACTCTGTCCCCTGGCTTAAAGGGATGGCATTTGGTAGCAAGTAAAGGTGGTGTTTGTTCTCCTACATATTTCTTTATGACCTCTAGTTGCGTATTCAACCCCTGCAATTGTTTGATTAATTCCCTATTACCTATTCCCCCCTTATGGGATAATTCCGGCCATCCCACAACCTCACGCCTTAAAATTGTAGGAGGTCTACTGTACATCATTTCAAAGGGGGACAGATGGTACTTTTTCCTGGGAGCAGTCCTTATATTATACAAGGCTAAGGGTAATGCATCTAACCAGCTCAAATGGGTTTCTATGCATATTTTGGTTAATCTAGCTTTCAGGGTGTGATTAGCCCTTTCAACTTTTCCTCCAGATTGAGGATGAAATGCACAATGAAACCTCCACCTGGTTCCAATAGCCCGGGCCAAAAGTTGATTGATTTTGTGGACAAACTCTGGACCATTATCTGATGATATCACGGATGGACATCCATAACGAAGAATGATCGAATTCAGGAATGTCCTTGCAACTTCTCGTGCTTGTTTTGTGGAAGTCGGGAAGGCTTCCGGCCATCCGGTATAGGCATCCACTACCACCAATAGAGCCTTAGTAAAGGGTTACTATGTCAGTAAAGGGTTACTATGTCCATCGGGATGGTGCCTATAGGTTGGAAGCCTGGAGGCAATGTTGGACCCTGTCGTGGGTTTGTTGATGCGCACATGATGCATTGTAAGGAGGCCTTGTTTGTTAGGGCATGAACACCTTCTAAGTAGTACTCCCTAAGAACAGCCTCTGCGAGGGCCGACTTTCCCAAATGTAAGGTCCAGTGTGCCTGCTCAATCACTGTCCATGTCAACAAATGTGGTATGTATGGCCTACCATCAGGGAGGATATACCACCCCTCCTTCATTTCAGCTTTTAGATCATGTATGGTGCATTGAGTCTCAGAGGCTGAGTAGGAAGGAGTCATCGTGGTTGGTGTCACACCTAAATCCGTAACTACAAAGATATTCAAGTCTGGGGTAGGATCGTTTCTAACCGCTGTGTGTCAGGCCTCCGCATCTGCCTTTCTGTTGCCTACGGCTATAGCATCTAAACCTCGTTGGTGGCCTCTACAGTGTATGACAGAAACCTTAGAAGGCAACATTACAGCTTGAATAAGGCATTTAATTAAGTGCCGATGCTGAATAATTTTTCCTGTCGAATCAATATATCCCCTTTCACAGTAAAGGGCAGCATGAGTGTGCAAAGTTAGGAATGCAAAGTTAGGATTGCTGTTGATACACACATTCAAACTCTCACCTTTAGCTAGATCTAGTGCTCTGATTAGTGCCCATAGTTTGGCTATCTGTGCCCTCCATCCTACACCTAAGGGTCCACTTTCTATGACTTCTTTGGAGCTGACTACTGCATATCCTGCCCATCTCTTTCCTTCAGCCATGAAGCTTGAACCGTCTGTGAACCAGTTGTAATCTGTCCCCTGCAGAGGGTGGTCAACCAAATCTGGTCTGCAATAATATTGCTGTTCTAAAGTATGTAAACAATCATGTATTATAGGCTTGGCCTCAATGGTAACAAGGTAGCAGGGTTTAACCGGTTGGATACAGTTAACTGGACTTGGGGATTTCCAATTAACATTGCTTAATATTTAAAAAGTCTCGAGTTACTGATCCACAAATGTCCTTTGTTTTCAAGAATAGACTGAAGGGAATGGGAAGTATGAACTTACACTGGACAAGAGAAAGTGAGTTTGTTTGATTCCTGCAGTAGTTCTGCCACCCCGGCAAGGACTTTAAGGCATTGTGGCCATCCTTGGGCAGGCCCATTTAACTGCTTTGAGAGATAAGCTATAGGCCTCTGCCAGGAGCCCTGCAACTGTGTTAGAACTCCCACTACAATATTAGTTCGCACATCCACATACAAATTGAAAGGTTTTTCCAAATCGCGTAGACCTAAGGCTGGGGCTTGGGTGAGGGCCTTTTTAAGGGCTTTGAATGCCTGCTCCTGTTGCTCTGTCCATGAAAAAGGTTCAACCTCTGCCCCTCTAGTTGATTGGTATAGAGGTGCTGCTATAACAGCAAAATTGGGGATCCATAGCCTGCAGAAGCCTGCAACTCCTAAAAATCCCGAGTTGTCTTCTGTTCCAGGGCGGTGCCATCTGTGTTACGGCTGCCTTTCGTTCCTCACCCAGGGATCTCTGGCCTTGTAAGATGTAATATCCCAGATATTTGACTTTTTCTTGTAGTAACTGGGTCTTTGTTTTGGACACCCGATATCCGGTGTCTTGGAGGAGTTCCAGAAGGGCCTTAGTGTTGTCCCAACAACTGTCTTCATCCCTTCCTGAGACTAGGACATCATCCACATACTGTAAAAGGACATTCCCCACTTGGCGCAGAACAAAATACTGGAAATCAGCGCTCAAGGTCATGCTAAACAAAGTTGGTGAGTTCTTAAAACCTTGTGAAAGTCTGGTCCAAGTGTATTGAGTTTGGCGGCCAGTATAGGGGTCTTCCCACTCAAAGACAAATAGAGGTTGGCTGGCAGGGTGTATAGGGATTATGAAGAAGCACCTTTCAAGTCTAGTACTGAAAACCATTTTGCTGTAGGTGGTATCGTGCTGAGTAAGATTTAAGGATTGGGCATTACCTGATGCAGGGTAACGGTGGCAAAATAAATGGGCCGTAGATCCTGCACTGGGCAATAGGTACCATCTGGCTTTTTGACTGGTAAGATTGGGGTATTCCAAGAAGAGTGGGTGGGGCGGATGATGCTGGCTTCCAAGTACTTGTTGATTAACTCATGAATAGACTTGGTGGCAGCTGGCATGTAATACCTTTGCTTGACCCTAACTAGGACTGCTGAAGCCTTCAGTTCTATCATCATGGGGTACTGGTATCTCGCGTATCCCGGGGGGTTATCCTCTGCCCAAACCCCTGGGACTTGAAATTCCTGCCACTTATTGCTGCTTTGGGCCCCCTCACATATCACCATCAATCTCCAAGTATGTTCAGGGTGGTGGGCTAATGTCAATTGGTTGCCCTCTATTGTATAGGAAACGGTTGCCTTTAGTTTTGTTAGCAAGTCCCTCCCTAAAAGCGGGATGGGACATTCCGGCATATATAGAAACTGGTGTTTTAGAACAGAATTCCCTAATTGACATATCATGGGCTTAAGAATCGGTCTCCCTAAAACCCTTCTTGAGATCCCTTGGATTTGAATTTGTCTGCCCGTTGGCGGTGCAATTGGCTTATTCACCACCGAACGGCTAGCCCCTGTATCTAAAAGGAAGGTTGTTTCTGTATCTCCCACCCGTATCTTAACCAAATGCTTGGGGGGGGGGGTGTCCCCTGAGCCCTGTCCCCTTCAGTCAGACCAATTCATATCCGCTAATCCTAATCTTTCCTGCCTCTTGTGGTAGCATTCCTCTTCTGTCTGTCTCATATTGTCCCCTTCTTCTGAATCCTCGTCCTCTAAATCCTCGTCCCCTAGAGCCGGGGGGAGGCAACGCTCTGCCTCTTCCACTGAACATACCACGATTCTGGGATCCCAAATGCCATGGGCATTCCCGTTGCCAATGTCCCTCTTCTTTACAGAGAGCACATTGATTGGATCCGAGTGTGACCCCTCCTATGGCTGCTGCTAAAAGTTCCGCTTTTTTCTGCATTCTATTGTCCTTCTCCCTTTTCTCAACCTTATCTCAGTTTACATACACTTTCCTGGCTATCTCAAGGAGCTGAGTGGTATTCATTCCCAATGCTCCCTCTTGTTTCTGGAATTTTCGCCTAATATCATCTGTACTTTGGGCGATAAATCTTTCATTTAACATTGCTAGATTCTGGGCACATGTATGTCAACCTGGGCATACTCCTCATATGCAGCAACCAACCTTTGGAAAAATAACTCGGGACTTTCTTGAGGTTCTTGAATAATAGTCGCTGGTTTGGAGAAATTTACGGGAGGTTTCCCCGCTCGTTTTAAAGCTTCCATTGTCAAAGCTCGATATTCTACTACTTGCATCATATGGACCAGATTATTTACATCCCACTGGGGATCCTGATTTGCAGCTCTGATTCTCCTCTCATTTATATCTTCTACAGTCTCATCCTGAAATCTTTTTTTTAGAATTTTCTCTTTCACTGTCCTCCACTTTTCCCTATCTTTGGGGCTGAGTAATGTCCCTAACAGCTGGGCAATATCACCCCAAGTCGGGAAATGGGTCTGCATGATAGTTTGAACCAGCTTGATCACCTCCCTTGGTTTTTGGGAAAACGGACCATAGTGCTGTTTCTAATTAAGGAGCTCAATCATGGTGAATGGAGTATATTGGAAAATTGACACCAGTTGGGTTTAGTTTTATGCATTTAAGACCCTTTGATCCACTTGCCTAAGTGGAGCCATTAAGGTGATTTGGTCCGCCTTACTTCTAGTCCTTCCTGAAATTGGGGATTCTAGACCTGCGCCGGACTCAGCCTCTGTCTTCAGTGGGGCTGATCCCGTTTCTGTTTTGGCCGTACTGGGTCTTCCTTCAGCATCAGCACTTCCATTACCGGGGGTGGCTGATGTGTTGGGGGGCACCAGGGGACGTAAGGTGGGGGACACTCATCTTCCTCCTGCCTTCCTGTTAAGATCGTGGCTGCCCCCTTTGTTGTGAGTAAAATTTTCTTCCTCTGGGCAGATTCTAGGATGCAATTTACACATACTCTCAGCATTTCAACTTTGCACTTTTTAAGCCAATCGGGACTTTTTCCGACTGCAATTTGCCATTGATCAATATATTGATATTGATCTGGGTGGACAATCTCTGGGTCGGTTACAACTTGATGAATTAGTCTTATAATTTGGGGATCTAGGGTCCCTTCTGATGGCCAACCTACGCCGAAAGTGGACCATTCCGATTCACAAAGCTTCCTCAGCTTAGACAGGGTTGCTGGGGGGTCCCCATAATCTCCACCATATGCCTTTTAAAATTCTTCAACATACACTGGAGAGGTGTCTTTGGGACACTCCCTCTCCCACCCATGTTCTAAAACACTACCACTGACCTGCGGTGCTGGACACTCAACGGTCACCAACAGGAACACCAACAGCAGTGGTTTAACCTTCCGCACAACCTAACACGAACTTCTTTAGGATCGACATCCCGAGTCCAGAGCGGTGATCAGGCACCCTCTTCTACTCTCAAGCAGAGTAGGTACACAACACTATATTATACTCGCCTGCCAGCAGGTTTTCCTCACCCTCTCGTCCTGGCCAGGATTCGTTCGAATTCTCTCCTTTCCCTTTTCACACAAAGGGTCCTTGGACTGACTGACTGGAGGTGCCCTTGGCGGCGGAAGGCATCCTTTCTCCATTCCTCCGAAGCAAAGAGCTTTGTGGTGCTTGAGGTACCCGGGGCTCGGATTCCTTCACCGGCGCGGGGTCCTAGTTATCCAGAGCGAAAGATCACCTGGCAGTCCCTTCATGGTCGCCAGAAATGTTGCAGAAATGAGACCAAAACAGCTCTTTCTTGAAGGGAAAGATTTATTGTGCAAGATTCAGCAGCGATAGCTCAAGGAGAATCTCAACCCCGAAGGGCAGTTGGTTACAGGTTTTTATACTTTATCAGCCAGGATATTTATCATTCTCCTAAGTACACATTCTTCCTGTGTCACGTATGCCTCGTACACATTAACTTCTAGTGACAGGATATCTTGATTGCCTTATAGGGATATAATCTTACCAATTTCCTGGCTCAACCTAGTCAGGTAGATAAGGTAATCAATCCCCTGTTGAATGGATAAAGCGTCGGGGTGTTCTTGCCCGGTTTAACCTTACCTATAAGTTAACCTTCTACTTTAGCATAACTAAATATAGTTACAAATAGAAGGGTAATAAGCATTTCTTTAGAGATAGCTAGAAGGAAAATGTCCTTTTATAACAAATATCTATGAACACAAACTCTTTTTAAGGGTTCATAAAGTGTTGTCTTCTTCACCTATGTAATCACTGACTTTATTTAAATCTTCCATCAGTCCTGCAAGGCAAGCTAGAGTCCTCAAAGTCTTATTTAGTGGGGTCAGAAAACTAAAATATAATTTTTCTAAGCCTGGATCAATATAACATCTAAAAGAAAAGGATACATAATACTAACAGAAATTAAAATAACCATGTAAAAGAAATGATAGGAATTGTAGCTCAACACATTATTAATAGTATGGTAGTCAGCTATGCAATGGGAATTTTTGTTGTCTTTCATTTCTCTCTTTAGTGCAAGTGATGCAAAAGAAAAGATATTATTACCACCCATGGTGGTGGAAATTAAATTGCAACTTTCCTATAATTCAATTAAGCTAAAAACTTAATGTTATTATTTTTTCAATACAACAATTTATATCTATTTATTTATTTAACTTATATCTATCCCACCACAGTCCAAAAGATTCTCGGCAGCTTACCCAGAATACAAATGTCATCTCATAGAAATGCTAGGCAACTGAAATTTTGTAAAAACAATAAAACCAAACATTAAAATAACATCTACAAACAGTGTTTTATAAGTTGCATTAGACTAACCATTATCCAAATAGCTGCTTCCAATTTTATGGCACAGTCTGCTTTGAATCTTGATACTTTTCCTGAATGTTAGCAAGGAGAAAAACAAACCAAAATGGGGAGCAAACTGTTTTGGAGTAAGTTACAATTGGAAGGCCTGCTTTCATACTCCTCTCTTGAGGGCAAACCTAATCAAGCCTTCTTATCCCAGCATGTTTTCAACAGGCAAATTCTGCTTAAAATAGATGATTCTAAAGCTAATGAAAAAATATCAAACATTAGAGGCTAAACTAAACTAAGGCAATAAGATGAATTAGATCAGAGAGCCAAGTAACTAAAAGTATTCTCACTGTTAACACCAGCATGGCAGCTGTTTTTGTACCAACTATAAAGTAATTTTCTTCAAGTCACCTTCAAGGGTAGTAGCAATATAAAAGAATTTTTTCTGGTCCAATGATGAGATGATAAGGGTGTTAGTTATGGTCACTATCTTATATCATGTGCTGCAATGTTTAGGAATGGTAGAGGATAGGAAGGCCGGGAGGAGTGTTGTCCATGGGGTGACGATAGATCAGACACGACTTCAAAACTAACAACAACAAAATGTTTAGTATGGAAGTTTGAATACCTCTTTAAAAAGATAAGAGTCATTGTCTAGGAGGGGGATCATTAATTGTGAAATGTGAGCAAACTATGAGTTATTAAATTATTATTATCTTAAGTTTAAATTAAACTTAAACTTTTCAGTTAAAGTTGTCAAGCCAGTTCTGGGAACGAGGAGAGGAGAGGAAAGGAGAGGAGAGAATTGAACTATCCAGTTATTCATACTGAATCAGTGTAGATATTAGTCAGTTCATTTTTAAACTTGCAGGTATGGCAAATGTACCTGGAAAAGATCTAGGGAAAGAAGTGTAAAAAAATATATCAAGCTCCATGCTAACTGTTGATAAGGAATTTGGAAGAAGGAGTACAGTTGAAGCTGGACAACTGAAAAAAAGTACTGTATTTTTTGGAGTATAAGACGCACCGGAGTATAAGACACAGCAAGGCTTTGAAGAGGAAAAAGTTTTTTTTTAAAGTTTTTGCACTCTGCAAACCTCCCAAAAATGGCCCGTTTTTCATGAATACGGGCCCTTTTTTTTCAAAAAAAGGGCATGCATAGCCTTTAGGAAGCATATAGAGTGCTGCTGGGGATTGGGGGGGCAAAAACGGGCCATTTTCCCCTCATTTTTGCCCTCCCCGGCCTCCAGGAGCACTCTGGAAGCCTTCTAAAAGCTATGCACGGCCATTTTGGTGAAGGGGGCAGAGTTTTGGGAGGCAAAAAATGCTGTATTCAGCGAATAAGACACACCCAGCTTTTCAGCCTCTTTTTTGAGGGACAAAGGTACGTCTTATACTCCAAAAAATACAGTTGTATGTTGTTGGATTTATTAAACTAAGAGCTGTACCCTGAAATTTGGAAATAATAGCAGTTTGGTCTACAATGCTCTGTGAAGCAGGACATCTAGAGAAGTAGCTGCTTACAATTCAGAACCTTACAGAATTGAAGGGCAGAGCAACCGGGAGAACTGAACAGGATTTGAATGCTGCCAACAATTTGAATGCTAACATATTGTATGGGAAAGCATATGAGATTTGGAAAATATTTCATTTCTATAAACTTCTATAAATTTAGGGCTTGTTTTGGTTACAAGCTCTGATTCCAGTTTGTTATGCAGCCAGAGAGCAGCTTGCATTCATCACACAAAAGAATCAATGATTTCCAATCCCAAAACAGACGACATAATACTTCTGGCATTGGAAAATGAAAACTATGATGGTTGTTTGCTTCATTTCAAGAGCAGTGCCCCTCTGCAAACCACAAGAATGCAGGGTTGCATTTTTAAAAAAAAACAATGAAAGTGGGAATGTCTGTAGCAATAACAGCTTAATCTGACCATCTATCAACATTTCACTACATTACTTTGATCAGTAACCTAAAATATTAACTGTAGCCTTGATAATATTGAGCTCTAAAGGGCAGGGCGGGGAGAGGGAGGGAGAGAGGAAGGGAGAGAGAGAAGGCAGGACTCAGAAAAAGATATTCAAAGAATGGAAATAATTATTTCCATAAATAAGATAACTGGATACTGGGCTTCATCATTTTATTATCTTTAAATTGTTTGGAAACAGATGAATTTCTTGAAAAAGAAAAATATATACATTTTCTTGGATGCAAATGAAGCTATGGTCTGAAATGTTATAAAGGATGCAATTTAAGAGAGAGGAGATGAAATAATTCCAACTTTATAGAAGAAACCCACAATTTTACTTTCTACTTTTTGTAGCTGATTCTTTTGGTTATCAAGAAGCCCTAAAGTTAGATAATGTAGCCCCAAAACAGGATAGTGGGTCTATTGGGCATAAGGTGAAGGGCAATGGCAGAACAGTTCTGTTTTTAAAAGTGAAATGAAAAATGATTAAAACTATTCCTTCCTCGTTTCTTTACTTCTTCACCTAGGCCTTTGCCAAGGGAGAATAAGTCCCCCGAGTTCCTTGTGAATGCCATTTTTTAATCTTTATTTTTGTTTGTCTTATTGGGTTTTTTTGTAATGTCTTTGTTTTATTGCTGTGGCTGTCCAGAGTTATTGGCAGTCAGGTATTTAATGAATTATAATTATATTTATTATATGTTATATTTTACACATTTAATACATTATATATTTATATCTATGCTTTACTGGTCTCCAAATGTTATCTAAGAGTAGCTTTGACCAACTTAAAGCATTCTTGAACATTTTTCCAACATTAATCAATATTTCCAGTTAATTCTGTTGTGGGGGGAGGTAATCTCTGGGTTTATTTATTTTAGGATTCAAAACCCTTAACTAGACAGTATTTTTATTAGACAAACCCAAAATGACCCCAAAGATTGTATGTATTCATTCTCCAGAATTGCTCAAACAGCTAAATCTATTAATCTTAATTTGAAAACACAATGATCATTAGTCCCCAGTCAATATCTTACCATGGGTACTCATGGAGATTTAACCTTGGCCACACAGAGACCAGAAGAAACATTATAGTCCTTATGTCAACTATTTTGTACGCCAGAATACTTTAAAAATACTTTATTTCCTCTGGAATTGGCATGCATTGGAATTTTCATTTTTAAATCATTGTATTCATTTGCAAAATCTAAAGAGAAATAATAAAAGTATCACTCATACACCTACAAAAGTAAACACAGACTCAATCTGGAGTTTCAAAAACTCAACAGAAACTTAATTCCCCGGGGTCTAGACCTTAAAATGATTGATTTTCTGGAGCTTTATCATTACCACTATCCATCCCTGACCCTCTCTGACCTCTCCAAATGCAAAATGAAGAGGAGATGGAGAGCCAAAATACTTGGACCAAACTGCTGTATCAATGTGTGATATCACTGGAATGCACCCTTAGAGGCCAACTTTAAAAAAATGATACGCAATGTAGATATGCAAATAGGTCATCAAGCTTAGGTATCCTGGTGGATGAAAAATCTGAACATGAGTCAACATTGTGATATAGCAGCAAAAATAATGCAAATTCAATCTTAGAGTGAGTCAACAGAAAGTTAACACCAAGGTCAAGAAAAATCACTGCTTCTCTCTATTCTGTGTTGATGACACAGCACTTAATGTATTGCATCCAGTTCTGATCATGAAATATTAAGGAAGACATTGGACAAACAGAAACATGTCCAAAGGAGAGTGACCAAAATTATAAAGAACCTGGATGGAAATAATAATAACAAGAGGAACAGTTGGAGACATCGGGTATGTTTAGCCTGGAAAAGAGAATACTATGGAAAGACATGACAGCTGTCTTCAAGTATCCAAAGGACGATTACACAGAAAACAGGAAAAAGAGAATCAAAGTTGTTTCAGGAGACAGTGAGGAAACAATGAGTTCAAATTACAGCCAAGCAGATTTCAGTTGAATATCTGAAAAGGTTTAGCAATAAAATAGATTGCCTTGGAAAATAATAATCTGTCCTCACCTCTGTGAATAAACTGGGTTTAGATGGCTATTTGTTTAGGTGTCTGTGGTAGTTGATTGCCTGAAAATCACTTACCTAAAAATAAATTACCTGAAAATCACTTCCATTCTATCATTCTATGAAAATTAGCTTTATTGGGAGCTAATGGCATCTGCAATTCATATCCCTAATAAAAAATCTCCTGAGCTTTAATGTGGATAAGAAATAGAATTAGTGCAGAAAGGAATTGGACTTTGCTTTTGTTGTATCATAGGATATGTGGAGTTTAGTTTAATTTATGCTACCCAAACATTAATTGTGGGACTTTGGTTTCAAGTAACAACCTTTCCCAACCCCACCACAGTCAGTACTTAAAGGCCCATGATGGTTTTCATTGCTTGGTAAGCCATCTTACAGGCTTCCCTTATACATTTTCTGTCTCTTAGGATATTTTATACTTCTGTATTTTTGTACTTAACTCAATCATTTGAATATCTAAATTCTTTTATTCTTTAAAAAAAACCAAGATACCTGCAGTGAGCCAGCCCTCTTTGGGAGAGCACAATGGCAGCATGGAATGGAGTTCTACCTCTTGTCATTGAGAAGTATTCAGAAACAGATTGTAAACAAACTGTGATGCAAAGATATCTATGGAGATTCTCAGTCATCCAGGTCATGGTTGTCCCAAAGGTGCTTTTTCAAAAGGCAACTGGGCTTTGTTTTTCTTGGAAGACGTTTTCTTTCAAAGCAAAACACTTTCAAGGAAAAACAAAGCCCAGTCGCCTTTTGAAAAAGCACCTTTGGAACAATGATACAAGGAGAGAGAAAAATCACAGGACTGGATAGCTTTAGGAGCCATTAATGGGCACCACAGAAAACAATGGGCTTCAGCAGATGGTTGCCAGCAGCTATTCTCTGGAACACATTTTTGTTTAGAAATTCTCTGTAAAAAAAGAAAGATAGCGAGGCACAAGTTCAAATTTTTCTCTAGCAATGTCCCAGAACAGTGAGGGCAAATGTTTTCAGCACTGAGTGCCCAAACAGGAATATGTGTACATGCATGTGCATGTGGCCGGAGTGTTGAAAACCTGAAGACCAGCTGCCACTTGAAAAAGCAGCTTTCGGACAGTGATGTACCTTTAGGACAGTTTACGGCACATACATGCACGCCAACCAGCTGGCCTTTATATGCACCCGAGCACTGGAAAACTGAAGTCCAGCTGGCCGGATTGCACATGCCTGTTTTTTTTTTTTTTTTCATTTTTTGGGGTCATTTTCAGGCTTGTTTGTGCCAAAAATGACCTGAAAATGGCCTGAAAACAACCTTTTTTGGCTATTTTTGGACCATTTTCAAAGACTAGCTGGTGACAGCACATGTGCCCATAGAGAGGGCTCTGTGTGCCAACTCTGGCATGTATGCCATGGGTTCATCATCATGGTCCTAGAAGGCATCCATTTAATGAGTGAAAATATGAAGTGCACTTCAGTAAAATATTTACTGATTAACCAACTATTTTGCAGGGGATATGCAAATCTAATGTGAACTATTTAACTAAAAATTACACTGTATTTTTATTAAAACACACCAATTTGGTAAGAAAAAGAAATGTCTCCCCATATAATGTTGAATCAATCTTTTCCAGAGAGGAAGGCAGCATGAACAAAAAGAAAAGAAATATGCATACTACTGCAGTGCCACAAAGGCCGAAAATATTCAACTTTTTTTATTACATACATATGCCAATCTTTTTAAAAAAGAACCTTTAAGGCCAAATTCTCTTCTCATATTCTCATATCAATGAGAGTTCTACATATAGCAATATGTTGGTGCTTAAGGCTGGAGCACACAGTACACCGTAATGAAGAGTTTCTTCTGGAGTGTTTACTTTTTAAAGTATGATAAAGTACATTCATCGCTTCAGCCCACAAAGATATTAATAATATGTGAGTGTACCGTAATCTTCCAGCATGTGCAGATTTATTTTTTCATGAAGCATACGGAAAGAGCAACTAAGCATTTAAAGACTTTTCAAATCTGTTTTCCATTCTCTGCTTAAAAGGATTAATGGATAAAAAGGATTAATCAATTCATTTTCTAATCAAAGGCAATTGGCTACCTAAAAACACAAAGAAAACCCTGTTAACATTACCATGTGATATGAACAAAGCAACTGTATGCAAAGCAGTTGTGGTTTGTTGCCGGTTTTACTATCGGTTCGCTTCGCGCATGTTTTGCGCACGTGCAAAGTTTAATGTAAATTGTTCTTCGTGCATGCAATTTTGTGTACTACGCTTAAGTCAGATTGTAGGCGGCATAGTTCTAGGTTGTCCAAGCCCAAAATTTAAACCCTAGTGGCATAAGGTGTTTTATTGTGGAGTAGAGGAGTGGAGTACTCTTCTCATGAAATACCTCTGGACTCGTTCAATATTAATATTGAGTTCAATCAAGTCACCATGTTTATCGCTCAATGTGTGACCTAATTCATTTGAAAAGCACTGAGTATGGTAAGAAAGCTTTGTGAGGAATTTGATGGATGATACTTGATTCACACAAGAAAATCATCCCTCAGCAGTTGTCTACCAGTACCTGGTAAATCAGTATGATATAGTCATCAAGATAGAGAGACTTGGTTTAAGTCTACATTCAGCCATGGACATTTTCTGGGTAATTGTGGTCCATTCATTCTCTTAATTAAGTCTTAATGAATTTCCATAGAGGATTTCCAGGGTTACCATTTTTAATTACTAAATTTTATGTAGTTTTTATTTTTCTAATTGGCTTGCCTCCTGAAATTGTGGGTGCTGCATCACTAAAGGTTTTTCAAGAAGAGATTGGAAAACAATTAGTCCAGGAAGTTCTCTTGCTTGAGCAAGGGATTGGACTAGAAGACCTTCAAAGTACCTTCCAACCCTGTGATTCTATTATTCTAGTTATTATATTGCTTTTAACATTTCAATGCTTATAATTCTGTAATCTAATTTTGGGTCAAGGCATGGTTCAAAAACCCTCTAAATACTTACTTTCAGGTTTTAGTGGCAAGATATTGAGATCCTTTGGAGATTGAATATTTTAATACCATTTGGGGGGCTGGTTTCCTATTGCAATAGTTTTTTGTTTCGTATGGAGATAGACAAATGGGCAGATAGATAGATTATTAATTAGCGTTCAGGATCTATAACAGTGCTGGGTTCCAGCATCACCCACATGGATGAGCACGGTGCGCTTGCACACACATGCGATGCGCGCATGTGTCGTACTTGCCTGCGACGCTTCCGCAAGCCACCTCGATGCTCCAGCTGCTCAATGGAGCATTGTGCAGGCGCCGTAGGCGCCAAAGGCTTAAAGGACAGGTAAGAAGCTCGGGCGAGTGGGTGGGCCCTCCGGAGCACAGTACCGGAACGGTACCCGGTGCTCCAGACAGGCTCCAGTACGCCCATACTGGGGTGTACCGCCTGCAACCCACCACTGATCTATAAGCCTGACACGTTTATCTTCTTTCATTTCTTTTGAATTTTCTTCTTCATTCCAATACTTTCTCACTCTGCTATAAATAAATATATTTACTGTATATGTATACTAATATAATAATGGGAAAAATGCATATGTGGAAAGCCACTCTAGCCCCTGATTCAAAACATGCAGATTATGTATTTCCAAAGGTATTTCCTTTCAGATAAGTATTGTAGTGTATAGTGTCAAACTAGGGACAGCTTTCTTTCCATTGTCTGTCGAGACATCATAAGGAACACAGCAAGAAAGATTGTCCTGTTTTAATTGGGTACTAATATCTTGAGGGTGGAGGAAAAAAACTGAAAGCCAACATTAAATCCAAAACACCATCTCCAATCCTTTCTAATATTTACGTCCCTTACAAAACAACAGAAAATAAAAAGCAAAACAGAAGAAAACAAAACAAAGGCAACTAACTAAGGAGAAATAAATCTTTAGAACGATCTAATATTGCAATGTAGGACATTTTTAACTGCCATTTGCTCTGTGTTTAACAGAAGCATTTAATAAAGGCAATGGGGAAAGTATATAGTCATCAGTATATTTTCTTGTATCTTAGGAAAAATATACTAATTGGTCAATATTTTTGTGACATAACTTATTTAGGTTAATGAAAAATAAAGAGCAGTTGCATGTAGGTTCTCACCACCAATACTGCCTATACTGACCCCTAAAAGTTACAATAATATCATTGCTTTATAATTTGCTGTTTCGGACAGTGTTCCAAGAATGGTTTTTCCCTCCTGTAATCTGTTTCAACAATCTGAAAGCTTTTATATACACTAATATCAAGTTCACTAAAGTATATATTAGGTTCTCTGTATTCTAAGCAAAGCAAGAGACCTTTATCAGGTTTTATAGTGCAGTTTTTGGAAACAGACAGCAAGCGTCATGTGAGAAAAATCACAGCTCAGAGCAGATAAAATCTAAATTGAGATGTATAACCAGGAACTTCTGCTCATATTACTTAAAGAATTTTTTTTCTTAAATGAACAAAATAAAAACTGTTTTTAAAAGAAACTTAAATAAAACAGCACTCATAGCAACCAACACACTTTTTCAAATAATCTTTGTTCAAATAATATCTAATGTTATTGAAAACATTCAATAACATTTATTTAAAGAACTATTTAGCGAACACTGGTGATTTTTTTATAATAGGCAAATGGGCAACAAGACAGCAGAGAAAAAGACTTGCAAAGTTAGCATCTTATTTTCTCTTAGCAAACTTCTTTTCTTTTTCTTTCTTTCGTTAAACTGCATTTTGAATGATGAGTTTCTGTGGGCTTATTTTTGGGGAGATCCACATTTTCTACTTGGCCAATAACCAATATAGCGCTTCCTGTGCATAGGAAGAGATGTCATCCTACACCTAGCCTATTGCAAAAGGACCCTACACCCCTGTTTCCCAATCCAAGAAGTCTTAAACTCTTTAAAGAAAATAGTCTACTCTACACCAATTCATTTTATTCAAATAGCAGCCCCAGCTCTGATTGACTTCAGTGCCAGGCATGTCCTCTCCACTCCAGTGGCTGGTCTGTGCCATGGGCAGCCATTTCATCCTGGCCATTTTGATTGATGATTGCTGTTTCTTTTTTTCATAATCTAGCAGTAAATCCAACAATGATTCTTTAAGTCAGTGAAGTTTGTTCAACCTTCTTGCAGCATCCGACTCTTACATCAGCCTTTCGCTTTCTATCCAGACTAGGTGAAGGACACTCTCCTTGCTTCCACACCCCTTCCCCACAATATTGCAATACTTCCTTTTTCATTTTGTTTTAAATACCTCCAAGTTGCAACCAGAAACCTCATTGTTTAGTTTCTATAAAACTGAACTAGCCATTCTTTCTTTCTATTATGGATTTATACAGGGGTGAAATTAACTTACCTTCAGTACCGGTTTGCAAATGTGAGCATGCAATCAGGGCCTTCCGCACATGCGCAGAGCGTCAAAAACAGGATGTGATTATGTCTGGGTGGAGCCTCCCGCTGCCACCGCTCCTGGTTTGCCCAAACCAGGTAGAAACGGCTGAATTGTACCACTGGATTTATAGAGAAACATAGAAACGGCTTGTTCCCATTGCTTTGATTATTGTAGCATTAGGTATACAGTAATATCATAAGGAGGAAAAAAAGAAATTAAAACAGATCTGCATTAGTATCAAAAGGGATAATATGGGAAGGAAGTGGGTGACATTATCCTTGTGTGCAAACATTAAAAAGAAAACAAAAGAGAGGCATGGAGAATAATGAAAAGGGAACATATTCCCAAAGGAAAAGGAAGATATTTGTGGTAGGTCCACAAAGGAGCCAGCCAACAAGGGTTGCATTTGTATGAGAAGACGAGCAGAAAACCCACCAATCAGGTCTTGGTGTGGCTACACTTTGGACTGAACACCAGCCTGCCTCAGTTGCCAATTTCCTGTAGTCCGGTTTGGAATTTCTGAAATTGGCTTGAGAAACAGCCAGGAGCAGCAAACTGCAGCATAGAATTGCCCTTTGATAGACTGTTATTTGATGGGCTTATGCACATTCTTTGCACATTAGTCTTATTTAATATACATCAGCTTCTTATTTGAAATTTAGCCCATGAAAGTTGCTTTTGCTCATTAGCTAAAGCTCAAATTGTACATTGCAAATGGATTTGCAAAACTTGTAATGTGCATAAATCAATAATTGAAAGAGCATGTACTTTTCCAACTGGGCTGCTTGTGTTTCCTATTTAAAATACAATTCAAGTAGGTTGCCATAGTTACAGCAAGCTTCTGAAATAGACTTTATTCTACTGTCAACTCTTTGCATGTATACAAATAGCTAAAGAATCCTTATTTCTTGTGCTGCTAATGGTGTTGACAGAACGACAGCATAAGATTTCATTATTATGTTACCAGTTGTAAGACCACCATACATTAAAGATCTTGCTGAAAGCACGAGCAATATAATACTCTGTTTTTGAAAACTGTTTAAAAACTACCACGTACATGTAAAAATAAGAGCAGTGATAGCCATACTAAATGTTATCGTCATAACTGTATCAAAATTGTTTTAAAATGAATGAGTTACTTATATTTTAAAGTGATAAACTGAGGGATAAAGACTTCTGATCTTTTCAAATTATAACTTAAGATAAAGGAAGGGAATAATAGTTGACCACTTGATCAGCGGGGGCAGCAAAATTTCACAAACTGACTACCTACAATGCCATGACCGCGTTGCTAGGATTATTCACTGGAAATTGTGCCAAAAGTTTGGATTTGAGTACAGCAAAAACCACTGGCACCATCAGGTTGAGAAGGTTTTAGAGAATGAGAAAGGCAAGATCTTGTGGGACTTCAGAATCCAGACTGACAGGCACTAGGCCTACAACACACCTCACATAACAATAGTTGAAAAGAAAAAACTATGGTCCATTGACATTGCAATACCTGGTGATGCACGAATTGTAGATAAACAGTAAGAAAAAGTCACAAAACACCGGGACTTGCAAATTGAGGTTGAGCGACTGTGGAAAAAGAAATCATGTGTTGTCCCAATTGTAATTGGAGCCCTTGGAGCAATACCTAAAGGGCTACCTCGCTATTTGAAAATTCTAAATTTACCTGACTTGAACATTCTGACTCTACAAAAAACCACCCTACTTGGAACAACTTATATCCTCCAACGTTACCTTAACAGTTCCTAGGTCTTTGGTTAGGACTCGAGCTGTTAGGCTACCAACCAGTCCCAAAGGCTGTGAATCTCACCAAAGATTAACATAACAACAACAACAACAACAACAACAACAATAATAATAATAATAATAATACAATAATAATAATAAAACAACAACAACAATAATAATAATAATAATAATAATAATAATAATAATAATAATAATAATAATAATAATAATAATAATAATAACCTCTTCTCGTCATCATCGTGATGATCCCGCTATCAGTAATCTTAAAAAAATGAAATTAGGCTACCAAACAGCCAAAGAAGCTGAAAAAAATTCGCATTTATTATAAATGGGTGATTTGAAACTCTATGGTAAATCAGAAATAGAAATCCAATCATTGACAAACACAGTCCGAGTATTCTGTACCGATATTTCAATGCAGTTTGGCATGGAAAAATGCGCCACTGTATCCATAAAAAGGGGCAAAATCACTGCGTGTGAGGGAATTGAAATGCCCAATGGCCAACTAATTAAATGCAACGAAAATGAAGCCTACAAATACTTAGGCATTCTGCAGTTGGATAACATCTAACATGGAGAAGTAAAAACTACTGTCAGGAGAGAGTACACCAACAGAGTTAGGAAAATTTTGAAATCTAAATTAAATGGTGGAAATACAATCAAGGCCATAAATACCTGGGCAATACCAGTTATAAGATACACAGCTGGTATAGTTAACTGGACACAAGCTGATTTGGACATTTTGGACCGAAAAACCAGGAAACTAATGACAATGCACTACATCCACGCAGTGACACTGATAGACTATACCTGCCCAGAAAATCAGGCGGCAAAGGATTATTACAAGTGAAGCAAATAGTTGAAGAAGAAAAACATGCACTGGCTGATTATTTAAAAGAAAGTCAAGAACATCTATTAATCGAAGTAAAGAACAAAAATCTACTGAAGGCCCAACAGATGAAACAAGAATACAGAAAAGTTGTGATAAAATCAAGAATGGAGAGTTGGCAGAACAAAGCATTGCATGGTCAATTTCTGGAAAAAATAAAAGATAAAGTGGACAGTGAAAAAACTTGGTTATGGTTAACAACAGGTACATTAAAGAAACAGTCACTAATCCTGGCTGCGCAAGAGCAAGCTATCCGAACAAATGCCATTATGGCCAAAATCGAAAAATCCTCTGATGATGCCAAATGCAGACTCTGCAAAGAAGTTGATGAAACTGTTGACCACATACTCAGCTGCTGTAAAAAAATTGTGCAGACTGATTATAAATTGCGACACAATTCAGTAGTGCAAATGATCCACTGGAATTTGTGCAAAAATTATAATATTAAAACAACAACAAACTGGTAGGAACATAGGCCTGAAAAAGTCTCCGAAAATCAGATGGTCAAGATCCTATGGGATTTTCGTATACAAACGGACAAAATACTGGCGCATAACATGCCAGACATCACACTGGTTGAGAAAAATAAGGTTACAATCATAGACATCGCAATACCAGGTGATAGCAGGGTCGACGAGAAGGAACATGAAAAAATCGCTAAATAACAGGTCCTAAAAATTGAAATTCAACGATTATGGCACAAACTAGCAGTGGTAATTCCAGTGGTAATAGGCATACTGGGTGCTATTCCAAAAGCACTGGTATTACATTTAAAACAGTTAAAACTTGCAAAATCACCATCAGTCAAATGCAAAAAGCTGCACTGCTTGGATCCGCACATATATTAAGAAAACAACAACAACAATAATAATAATAATAATAATAATAATAATAATAATAATAATAATAATAATAATAATAATAATAGCAATAATAATAATAATAATAATAATAATAATAATAATAATAATAATAATAATAATAATAATAATAATAATAATAATAATAATAATAATAATAATAATAATAATAATAATAATAATAATAATAATAATAATAATAATAATTTTTAAAAAATACAACTTACCTGTATCCAAAAAGTCATGGCAGCACAAAATGTTGTTTTAATTACATTATTATTGTACAGATTTTATGTAATTCGTTTTTACGGGTTTTGATGCCTCCTCTATGTATATGTATATGTATATGGTGTTTTTACTTTTAACTTTGACTGTACACCGCCCCGAGTCCCTTCGGGGAGAGGGAGCGGTTTATAAATTTAATCAATCAATCAATCAATCAATCAAATTGGAAAAAGTTACTGAAAATGAGAAGGTGAAGATCTTGTGGGACTTTCGAATACAGACATATCGTCATTTGGAACATAACACACCAGATATCATGATTGTAGAGGGCCAAAATGTACAATTTACTGACATCACAATACCAGATGATGCCAGAGTCAAAGAAAAAGAACTGGAAAAAATCACGAAATACCACGACCTGGCCATCGAAACTACACAGCTATGGATAAACATGTAACAGTGATACCCATTGTCATTAGGACACTTGGTACCATGTCCAAGAATTTTATAAGATATATCAACAAATTGCAGCTTCCTGCAATAACACCAGTGGAACTGCAAAAAAACTGCACTACTCGGAACAGCTTATATTTTAAGAAGGTACTTGGTTGATACCTAGGATGCTGGCAGCAAACCGTATCAACCATTAGCACCAGTCAATGGTATTTGTGATACATTTTTGAATGTTCAGTTGACTGAGTTTTATGTTTGATGAATAAATAATTATTACTGGTAAATTTGTTACTGGCAAATTATTCCTTTAAATAGACTTTTTTAATTGAATATTTAATGAACAATGATTAGAGGGACAAAATTTAAGCACGGGTAATTCTCGTTTAGTGAACACAATTGGAAGGGGCAACTCAGTCATTAATTCACCTTAGCAACAAATGCCAACTTCTTAGATACTGCCCACAAGATAGTAAATATTAATCACCATGTAGATGACAACTAGTGATGCTCCTTCTTATTTGTATGTGTATGACTTTTTATTGCCTATGTAAAATTATAGAGAAATGTTTGTTTCGCTGCCCTCAAAATGGTAACATTTTTAATAAAGGTAAGGTGATGTGATTGTAGTTCTGAAACAAATTCCCAGAAGAGTGAGAGAGAAGAGAAGAGAATATCAATTTTTACCAAGGCTCTGATTAAAAAAGGTGTTAATTATAGATGGCTCATACCGGAAGGTCAATTATTTGTATGGCAAGGACAAAGATACAGAATAGACACAATTGATAAGGCAGAAGCTTTCTATGCAGAACATTTTAGAGAAACGGCTGAGAAAACTGGAAAAGAAGAACTATTGGTACAACTGCTGGAGGCACCCATAATTGAGATTGAAAAAACAGAAGGTGCTGTAGGCGGAATTGATAAAGAAGAAGGCATGGTGGGTGGAGTAAATCTCAGAGAACAACGAGAACCCAGATCAACTAGAGCTATAAATCCTGTATATAAAGTATAAACATGGAGGAAAGAAAAATCATCACAATCAATATAAACGGACTTAACTCAGCAAATAAAAGAAGGAAAATATTCCACAAATTAGAAAAGCTAAAGTTTGACATAATTTGCTTACAAGAAGTATATATTCAAAAGAGATCTGAATATTTATTAACACAACCAAAGCTTGGAAAAATGTTTACTACACTGGCGAACTGTAAGAAAAGAGGAGTGATCTTTCATATTAAAGATAATATTCCAGCAAAATTAATTTATACAGATGAAGAGGGAAGAATCTTGATGGTGGAAATTATGGATAATATTAAAAAAATACTTTTAATTGCAATTTATGCTCCTAATGAAAAACAAGATGAATTTTACAAACAACTCCACAAAAACATTTCTGATTTGGACTATGCTGATATTTGTATGGTGGGAGACTTCAATGGCATTGTAAACCAGAACATGGACTACAAAACACACAAAACAACAAAGTTAAATAGAAAATTGCTTCCGAAATCCTTTTTCAGGATGATAGGTGAAACAAATTTGAAAGATATTTGGAGAGAAAGAAATCCTACAGAAGAACAATATACTTTTTATTCAAATAGACATTCATCATCTTCCAGAATCGATATGATATGGGCCTCAACTGAACTGATTTGTAATGTACAAAAAATGAGATTGAAACAAGCACCTGGGCGGATCATAATCAAATTATAATAAAATGGAAGGGCCAAAGGATAAGATCTAGATGGACATTAAATAATACCATATTGAAAGAAAAAGACTTTGTACAGAAAATTGAAAAAAAACTGGCCTTTTTCTTTAAAGAAAATAGAAAAGAAGATACATTAATGCAGAATCTTTGGGATACAATGAAGGCTGTTATTAGAGGTCTAATAATAGATTACATAAGGAAGAGAAATTTAAAGAAAAGACAAACACATAAAGCTCCAGAGAACGATTATAAAATACTTGAAAAAGAGTTACAGAGATCTCCACAAAAAAAAGATGTTAAAATAAAAATGGATACAATTAAACATAAAATAAATCTACTTGAAAAAGAAGAATTGGCACAAAAAATTAGAGGCACCAAACAGAACTACTTTGAAAATGCAAATAAGCCAGGCAGATAGTTGGCATATAAACTGAAAATGAGAGAGAAGCAAAGAAAATATTGCAGCTAAGAGATGACCAAGGACAAATTCCGTATGGAAATGCTGAGAAGAAGAAAATTAGACAAGACTATTATGCTAAGCTGTATGAACAAGAGAAAATAGAAGAGGGAGGAGTCAAAAAATATTTACAGGATGCTAATCATCCCCAGATAGCAGATGAAACCAGAACAATGTTGGAAGGTAAAATAACGATGATGGAGCTAACGGAAGCACTTAAGAAACAAAATAATGGAAAGGCCCCGGGACCGGATGGATTACCAGTGGAATTCTACAAAACATTTGAAGAATCCTTGTCTCTCCCACTCTTAGAAGTTATGAATGAAGTGATGTCTGAAAGTAGAATACCTAAATCATGGTCAGACACATATATTACATTGCTACCCAAAGAGGAGACTGATTTAACACAAACCAAGAATTTTAGACCAATCTCTTTATTAAATTATTTACATATATATTAGCAGAGAGACTTAAAAAGTATCTAAATAGTTTTATCCACTCTGATCAAAATGGCTTTTTACCAAAGAGACAAATTAAACACAATATGAGAATGATTTTGAATACTTTGGAATACTATAAGGCCCATCCTGAAAAACAAATGGCTTTGATGTTTCTTGATGCACAGAAGGCTTTTGATAATGTGAATTGGCAATTTATGTTCTTACAATTAAAACAGATGAATTTTGGTAAGAAATTTATTCAAACTATACAAATGGTATATCATAAACAAACAGCAAAAATAATGGTAAATGGAGAACTGACAGACTCTATTGAAATAAAGAGAGGTATGAGACAAGGTTGCCCACTATCACCATTACTATTTGTCTTAACATTAGAAGTCTTAAACAGAAAGATTAGAAAAGAAGAAGAAATAAAAGGAATGAAAATTTAAAAAGAAGAATATAAGCTACAAGTGTTTGCAGATGATTTAGTTTTTATCCTTGAAGATCCACTAGAGACAGCACCGAAATTGTTAGAAAGAATAGAGGAGTACGGAAAAGCAAAGACAAACAAAGATTTTGACAAAGAACATACCATTAAGACAAGAGGGAGAGTTGGCGGACGTTTTGCAGATTCAAGTCACAAACAAGGTTAAATACTTGGGGATATATCTATCAGCTAGATGCAGTACTCTTAAGGAGGACAATTATACTAGACTAAAGCAACAAATTGCGACAGACTTGATGAAATGGGAAAATCTACAACTATCAATGATAGGAAGAATTTCTACAATTAAAATGAACATTTTACCCAGAATCTTATACCTGTTTCAGACAATTCCAATCAGATTGGGCAAGGACTTTTTTGAAGATCTAAATAAAATAGTTTTGAAGTTTATTTGGCAAGGGAAAAAAGCAAGAATAAAACTCAAGTTGCTACAAAATGCTAGAACAAGAGGAGGATTGGGCTTACCTGACTAGGAGTTATATTATCAAGCAACAAACCTGATGTGGATTAAGGAGTGGATAACACTAAAAAACTCTAGATTATTGAATGAAGAGGGTCATGTTTTATTGTTGGGATGGCACGATTTTTGATAGTATAAGGGAACTAAAGCACATGGTTATTTTAGAAGACATTATATAAGGGAGGCTTTGCTATTAAATTGGGAAAAGTTTAAAAGATTACATTACTTAAAAAACTCCAGTCTGGATATCAACCATTGAAGCATTTTCATATCCAATAATATATAAAAAGGAACAAACAGTTAGATATGTTGAAATATTGAATGCAGAGGGTGAACTCAAATCTATCCAAGAATTGAAACAAGAAGGAATAGAAATGAATTGGTATTCATATATGCAGATACACTCTAGATATAATGAAGATAGAAAATCAAAAGATCTTTATAACAAAATGACTGAATTAGACAAAATTTTAACAGGTACTGATGAAAAAGTAATTTAAAAACTATATGGATATTTATTTGAGGTCAAACTACAAGAGGAACAAGTTAAATAAACTATGATAGCTTGGGGGGGGGGGAAATTTGGACATGGGATTGATTTTGAGAAATGGCAGAAATTGTGGTCCCAAAATTATAAAATGATGATGTCAACTGCATATAGAGAAAATGTGTATAAGATGTTTTAAAAGTGGCATCTACTCCCAACGAGAATTGCAAGAATGTCCAAGAATAAATCGGAATAGTGTTGGAAATGTCATCAGATACCTGGTTTTTATTACCAAATGTGGTGGACTTGTATTGAAGCTAAAAGATACTGGACTGATTCACATGTGGTTGGAGAAAATGATACACAAATACATAGACCTTTAACCAGAGATTTTTTTTTTATTGGGAATCATAACAGAAATTTACAATAAAGACTTGAAATATTTGATTATAAACATTTTAACAGCAGATAGAATCGTATTTGCAAAAAATTGGAAAAATGAAACAATACCAAAACAGGAGGAAGTTATTCGAAAGATAATGGAGTGTGCTGAAATGAGTAAGTTGACATTTGAAATCAGAGAACAAGAAGATGAGCAATTTTATAAGATATGGGATTTGTTTTATCAGTGGTTGGACAAAAAAATCTGGAAATGAAAAATGTTTTATTTATGTTTTAATTGAAGGAGATAAGTGATAATACAATTATGTTGTTAAATAGATTAATAACGATACAATGAAAGACGGACATATATATGAATTGAATAATTTAGAATACTTTGTTTTAAAATGAAGGATAAGGATAATAATGAATTTGTAATAGATGATTGGTGATATTATGCATAATTCTAGGTAGTGATGTATATTATAAAGATACCTTGTTGTTGATAAATAGTTTAATAAGGAAGTAATGAAAGATTGGTATATCTATGAAGCAGTGACGTGCGGTGAGGTTTATGGCTGGTGAGGCTGGTGATGTCATCAAGAAGGCGGGGAATGGGACCACGTGTGCTGGAGGCTGAGGCTGCCTCAGCACACGTGATCCCATTCCCGCCTTCCTGAGCGCGCTCCGCCGGCTCGCGCTCCGCGATCCCCAACAGCAGCTGCTTTTCAGTGCTTTTCTGTGCGTCTGGCGTTTAGGACATCCGGCTATCTACCTAAATGCCAGATGCACAGAAAAGCACTTCGCCTCCAAGCCACTTCGTCTTGATGACGTCGCCGACGCTGCTGGGCGTGGCCGGACAGAGGTAACCAGAGTGGGTCCGGGCGAACGAAAGAGCGAGCGAGCAAGCGATGGAGGATCAGGCAGCCTGATCCTCGGTCGCTCGTCCGCCGGACTGCCTTGGCACCACACTGGCTACCTCCGTCCTCGCATGGCAGCTGCGGCGACGTCATCAAGCCCCTGCCACTTCTGGACGTCTATTGCAGTCACAAGGAGCGCGCAAAGAACAGCGGAGGCAGGAAGGTTATTGGCGCTTCCGAGAACCCTCCTGCCTCCGCCAGTTGCCCAGCTGGCACCGCCCCGCGCGCGTGCGCTCCTCCTCCTCTTCCTCTTATATATATGAAACTCCCTCATGGATATTATTATTATATATTATTATTTCATGATGAGAGGTGAGGCTCTGCCTCCCCTGCCTCCCCTGACCGCACGTCCCTGCTATGAAGTGAGCATTTAGAATACTTTGTTTAAAAATGAAGGAATAATATTTTTGTTTGAATGTATGATGTACAAGGATAACAATGAACATAAGCATACTTGATTGATGATTAGCGGGATTATGCATAATTGAAAGTAGTGATGTATAAACATAAATAGTTGGTAAACTTTTTTATACTGTAAAAATAATCAGAATGGGATAAGTGATTACATAAAGGTATATTGTTATTAAATAGACAATCAAGAATGCAAGGGAATTAGGTTTATTGAAAGGAAAAAAATATTAACTGTAATTGAATATATGATGTACAATGAAAGTGAGGTACCTAGTCATATTAGATGGAAAATTTGTGACTGTATATGTAATTGAAAATATGGATGCACAAAAGCTTGTAACCAAAAGACATGCTGTATGTAATGGATGAGAATTTTTTATGTTGTCTTTTATGTTTAAAAATAAAATTATTATTTTTTAAAAGGTAACATTTTAAATGTCTATTTAGATATTGGCACTAACTGATGACAATGGTATTTCTATAACTGCTCCATATTTCTGTTCACAAGGTTCTCCAGGAAATGTGGTATTCAAACAGAATTGTATCAAGTATGTGATATTTGTGACTACCTTATTTTTTTCCCCAAACTGTATACCTGGTGAATTACTGGCAGTGAATCTTCCACAATGACATGAAAGAATAATGATGTAACAACAAAACTCCCTCATTAATTCTCAATTTTCTTAAGATCGATTTAATACCATGAGATTTTTTTTAACAAAACATGCTGCTTTTCCAATGCAAAGTTGGAGACATTTTGGAATATATCATATCAGTCTATAAGTGAATGTTCCAATATCATTAACAAGAAGATATGAGATTTCATGCTTATTAATCTTGTAAAAATCATATGTATGTTTTATGTTATTATTTTAGTTGGTCTTATTTGTTTCTTGGATTTGTATTATGTATGCTGCCCAGAGTACATTTTCCAAGCTGGCCACAATCTGCTCAGTTATTTTTATCTATTTGAAATGACCAGCATTCTGAATTATGGTAAATATTTAGTTTCCAGTTATGTTGTTCAAGTATCTCAAAAGCCTCAGTCTTGTACATGCCTGTTTAGTTCATGACAATAATCCTTGGGGATTCCAACACTTTTGGTATTTTTTTGTATAAATCAGAATCCAGCAAGCTTCACGTTTTATCTTTGTAATTTGTCCTGTCTGTTACAACTCTGGTGTTTCCTTTGTTCCGAGAACAATAACATTTTCATTTCTTCTCAAGTCCCTAATGATATTTGCTTCTTCCTTGGTGATATTTGATTTTGGTGGTATTAATCTTTTTAATATTTGGCAAATCTCTAAACAGATTTCCTCTGCATCAGCAGTTCAAATTGTTGTCTCCACAAATTACTTCTTTCTTCCGAATTCTCTTAGGAGCCGTAGCAAAATGTAATCCTTTAACAAGTATAGAGATAAAAATGGATGGCTTAAAAGTTTGATTACAGTGTTTTTTGATATCCATATGACATTTAATAGTCTTCTCTGTTTGGGTCTTCTTCACTATGTTATGCTTTTTCCCCTTTTGGGTAATCATTACTGATTCAAGTTGTTATTCCAATTAATCATAAGTTATATTTTATGATGTTTCCACACATGTGGATTGAGTATCTAATGAAAAGCAGATGTAAACTGCAAAGTTACTTTGAAAGGTTGTTAAGTTAATATTAAATGTTTGGGACACTCTAATGATTGCTACTTGAGCCCATCCACAACAATGAATGTCAAATGGTATTTTATCTTAACAGATTTGTATTTACATCTTGGCCTCTGAGAAAATGCAAAAAGGTAAAATGGGTTGGATTTTATGTTCCTGTTTCCTGCATTTTGGAAGGAAATCTAATAGGACACTTGATTCATGAGAAATCATTCACTTTACACATAGCTTCTGTAATTGGCAGTTTATGTTGGTTCCAGAATACCCTGGCCTTATCAGTGTTCCCCTAAAACATGCTATACTGGCTTTAATTTGACTCTAAACTTTTATTTTAAACAGCCTCATGCCAGTCCTTCAAGTTAAGGAATATTGCCATAAATTAAAGACTTAATCCATGATAGAATGTAAACTTTATCCATTCCCCCATCCCCGCTCCATTTTAAGGGTGTGTGTTTGTGCAGTCAACCCATTCTTGGTGGCAGTTTATGAGTGGATCTACTTGTATCTTGGGAATGGAAATATATTTCATTGACTATTATCAGCAGACAGTATCTTTAAAACATTATCATTTGCACATATTAACAGTGAAGGAAATACAATTTGTTAGCCAGCTAAGACAGCAATGAATAACAAGATAGCAAATGAAACAAGGCTTACATTATTATAAAGTTTGATAGTTAAGAAAGGCTGCTCAATGTTAAGATTTGGACGTACAGGTTATATTCTGGCCTCCATGATTCATTGAATACTTACACTCTGCTGCAGGGATACTAAATATATGTAGTGCATTTATGCTACTATATCTTTTCATGAAAACTTGATCCTAAAAGGGGACTTCATTAAAAAGTTGAATGAATAAATGAATGTTATATTACGGATTCTTTTTTCAGAATGCAGGTCAAAATGAAATTGCTATGAGTGATAGGGGTGGACAAATTCAAGAAGAAATTGATGAGTCAGCGAAGGAACTAAATGGCGAAGGAACATTGACTTCCTTTCCTATTTCTAAATGCTTTCTAAACATTTCTAGAAGAGGTTTTATGAAGAATCACTGCTTTCTTGCCCACTTACCATAGTAACCCTTGAGACCTTCTACCTTCCCAATTTTATTTATCAGCAATCAGCTTTTTAAAGTACAAGATATTCCCCAGACAATATTTGAAATTATTTGCTACTTGGAAGAACAATAAAAAAAATCAGAAAAACAAATTCTTCCAGTGAGGAAATAACATGATTTAAAAAAAACCTGACAACATATAATAGCTGTCTTCTGTTATTGCATTTATTTGTATTTAATTTAATGCAAAATCTACAAAGTAAAATAGAGAGATTGCTTCTGGCATATGTTTTTAGAATGGAAAAGAGATTCTCGCCTTGAACAGAAAGCATGAATAGATAAAATTGCAGGAATGCAAAGCCTCAAAACTGACAAGCTTCTGAAAACCAGACAAGATATGTAACCTTTGGCAATGGATGCTTATTTCAAAATATAAATGAGGGAGGGAAATTACTTATTTATGTGACACAGTTTTTGTTTTAATTGTTAAAATTCTTTTGATTACTCTTTTCAGCTATGCTCGTTTTCCATCTCAAGGTTCTGAAGGAGCTGGCAGATGTGATCTTGGAACCACTGAGCAAAATCTTTCACAACTCCTGGAGCATGGAGGAACTGCCAAAGGAGTGGAAAAGAGCTGATGTGGTTGCAATCTACAAAAAAGGGAGGAAAGTGAATCCAGGAAACTACAGACCAATAAATTTGACATCAATACCCAGGGAAATCCTGGAAAAGGTAATTAAGCAGCAGAATCGTGAGCATCTAGAAATGAACAAAGTGATTACCAGAAGTCAACATGGGTTTCTCAGAAACAGATCATTCCAGACAAATCTTATTGCCTTCTTTCACTAAATTAATGGATAAGGAAAACACCATGGATATAGTTTACTTAGACACTTGAAGCATTTGAAAAAATAGACCACAACCTACTTCTTGGTGACATAAAACAATGTGATATAGACAGTACCACCACCAGATAGATTCATAATTGGATGCCCAACCGCACTGAGGAAGAGCTTGTTTCCAGGAGTTGTTGGTGGACCATCACTGGAAGTTTTCGAGAAATGATTTTCAATGAATCATATGTTCATGATGATATAAGGACTCCTGGTATGGTCAAAGAGTTGGACTAGAAGAACTCTAAGGTCCCTTCCTGCCCTATGATTCTTTTCCATGTAATAAATTAAATATGATATCAATGTGTAAATTAATAGTTTCTATAGCTAATTATTAAGGCTGCTCTTTATTTTTACACCAATGAGATAGACTTACATATTATTACACAGAAATATGTGTGTGTGTGCGTGTGCGTGTGCGTGTGCGTGTGTGTGTGTGTGTTGTATTTGTGCTGATAAATAAATAAAGGGAGACTAGTATAGATCTGTTTCAAGCTATTTAGCTCCCATCAGCTAGCCATACTATCTATCTATCTATCATCTATCATCTATCTATCTATCTATCTATCTATCTATCTATATCTATCTATCTATCTATCTATCTATCTATCTATCATCTATGTATCTATCTATCTATCTATCTATCTATCTATCTATCATCTATCTATCTATATCTATCATATATATATGTATGTATGTATGTATGTATGTATGTATGCATGCATGCATGCATGTATGTATGTATGTATGTATGTATGTATGTACAACCCCTGGTATGCCCAAATATGGGAGGGAGCTCACTACTCCCCCTTTCTGTCTTTCAGCTCATTACAGAAGACCATCCAGGCAGAAAACCATATTTTTATTTTTAATGTTGCCTTTGCTATGTTTGTATCACAGCGGCCAGTTGTTTCGCCGGATTTGGCATTGATATATATGCAGGTCTTGGCGTATTCGGGTCTTTTCCCGTGTAATATTGAGAGTATCTTGGTGATGTTTCAACGAGGTCCCACTCGCCATCTTCAGGCTGGTGCCTTCGGCTTCGTGCTTGTGCAAGCAAAGCATGATCGGAGCTGCCGTCTTTCACGCTTTGCTTGCAGAAGCACGAAGCCGAAGGCACCAGCCTGAAGATGGCGAGTGGGACCTCATTGAAATGTCACCAACATACTTTCAATCTCACACGGGAAAAGACCCGAATACAACAAGTCCAGCATACCTGCACCCGTGAAAATCTACGAAAACATATATATCTACCATGTTAATTTGGTTATTTATCATGCTTTGTTATTTGTTTGTTTTGTGTACCTTCCTGGTTACTACCAGCACAAGTCCTTGCAGATTTATTGGCAAGATTTTCAAGATTTTCAAAAGAGCTTTGCCATTGCTTCCTTCCTAGGGCTGACAGAAAACAACTGGCCCAAGGTCACCCAGCTGAGTTCATGCCTAGAACAGGACTACAATTCACAATCTCCTGGTTTCTACCCTAGGTACTCTAATCTCTTCATCAAACTAGACCTGATTTGCCATCCATATTTACCACTTAGAACAAGAGCAGACTGTTCATATTCATCACTTATTTTTGTTGAAGGCTAATTAAAATTAGAGTTCCAAAGAACTGTACAATTCTTTTTTTTAAAGATCTCTGAAAATCTGACTGCACATATGTTTCAGTTGATCAGATTGCCCCACAATTTCACTGAAAGAAAGCAAACATGGGTGATCCAAGGGATTTCAATATATTTAGATATATTTTGGTCCAGATTGCTGCAGCCTCACTATGAACTGAGACAGTTATTGAAAACATAAGACTTCCTTTCTTAAAGAAAAAAAATCAGTTTCACTGGTTCAATCCATTTTCAGATACAATTCAAAGTACTAGTCATGATTATAAAAACCTGTATTGTTTAAGACCAAACTATTTGAAAGACAGTTCTCACTGACGAGCATAACCAGGTTTAAGGTTTTCAAAAGAGGTCTGTCAGCTGCCACCGCAGACTTGCTCTTCACTCTTTGCAACCATTCAGTATCAGCTGCCATGAACACAAGGGGGGAGGATTCAAGAGAAATGAAAGTTTATTTCATCTATCCCAGAGAAGCTGCAAGGTCCGATGTCTGGGAATGGAACGTAGCTGCATACCAAACCTATGCCTGAAGTAGTCATTCCAAAAACATATTGTTTGAATTTGATTGAACATGGGAAGATGGGGAAGAGATGGGAGGCATCTATGGGTGGGAAAAGTTAACCTTGGGAATTTCCGCGTGTGAATTTCAGTTCTGGCTTTGCACTAGTGAAATTCATTTGACTTCTAGTAAACTATACCTTTCTCAACAAGTGGAGTTAAGGATTATTCTTAACTAGAGACTCAAGCTAAGGAAGGTCTGACAAGGCCTTTTTCTTCCATTGTGCCATTACTGTCAATAACAAGTACTGTTCATGGCTTTATGTTCTCCTGTATCTGGTGCTTGGCTCTAGCAACTGAAAAATGCTATTTTTAAAAAAAATCATGACTTTGGCTTTAAATATGACTTTGCTAAACATTAGCAAAGATTTATTCATTATTGCTTCTTTTTATTATTTAATGAAATTTTTCATTTATGTTTTACACCAGGTGGGAGCACCTACGGACCTTGGAAGGTCTCCAAAAGGCTAAGGACAGACTTACCGCATTACTTCGTGAACAAGAAACTGAAAGGAAATTCAAGAATTATTGATCTGATTGGAAATTTAGGAGGCATCCTGAGACAAGGTAATTGCAATCCATTTCTCTATTGTTGCCATGGTTAAGCCCAAGTCAAGGGAACCTCTGTACTTTTTATGGCAGAATAAAGTTTGATAAATAAATAAATATTATTTTTGTGGATTGTATCTATTTACAAGTTTGCAAGTATTAAACATTTAATCAGCTTTGATTAAGTAACCCAGGATTTCAAATATGAATTATGAATAGAATCTGATTCAAAGGAAAGAATATGAATTGCTTGTGGCAGTCTAGTTAATCCTCTTTGTCACTTTAACTTAATTCAGAGACTATTTTTAGATTATTTATATGAGATGGTATTCATCTTCAAGTCTGAATCAAAAGAACCATTCTCATTATTACATTCCCTCAGGAAATCACCTGTTTTCAGAATCTGTAAATATTAATCAAAAGATTATTATCTGGTTAAAAACATTCCCAGTGACCATGGCAAAACTTCAGTCCATTTGTCAATTGTATGCTCTGGTGAATTTTCAGACAAATAATTAGGAGAGACACTCCACCATGTTTTGATCTGATTCCTGAGACAGATGAACGTGTATGATATGTTCAGTTCGCAGACATTTTGAAACTAAAAAAAAAAAATCCTGGCAAACTGAGAAAGCCAGGGGACTTTACAGTGAGAGAAACCAACTGCCCAGTCCTAGCTAAGCTAAGTCGTTCTTTTTAAATGCTGGTTTTCAGTGTTTCCTAGAAACTCTGAGGTACTTTGGAAGCTTCTTGATATTTTCAGTCGTGGTGGCCAAACACCACTCCCACAGCTGATATTTCTGAGGGGAATTATTAGGTATGTTTCTAACTATCCACAGTCAGATTACATGAAACCAGGAAGAAATCCAAGAGAATTCCAGGACATTTTGATGAACAAGCATCCTCTTGGTGTGAAAAATAAAGTGTTGTGTTGACAGCATGGTAACCTTTCATTTTTCTACCTAAGATGACATTAGATTAATCATACATAGGTAGCATGCATTTTATCACTGCTCAGAGATCCTTGAGTGGGAAGGGGTACCTAATATTAGAAAATTTGAAAGCCACTATTGAATAGAATGAAATCAGCACCTGGCTGATTCTACTTCACTATAGTATGTTACTTACAAAGAATCATTTTTTTTAAAAAAATGAATTTAGATTTTTTTTAAAAGCATAACTTTGGAAAGAGTGTGATTTAAGGCTGCCAAAAATCTATCTAATCACTAGCTGGAATGCAAAATAAACAGAAAACTATTATTTCTTGCCACCTAAGTTATATTGTTTATAAGTATAATTTTAAAGCTGGTCTTGGAGAGGGCAACTGTCATGGTATCTTTTTCATGGGAAGTAGGCTTGAAGGCTTTAATTGAATTTTCAAATATTTAGATGAATACCATCTGAAACTCACAATTCTTGGAGTACCTTGGGAAAATCATTATTACCTTGTAATAATTTTTCCACTTCTTGTATCCCACTTCTTGCATCTCTCGTTCAATGTGTTGCTTTGGTTCTGTGGTATTTAAAAGATCAATACACTTTGTGCAGCTCTTTATAGAGACATTTATATTATATATAAATATACCTCTATATTATAACACATGCTCTGTCCCTTCCCTTTCACACAAGCACACAGGAGAAAAATAATAAACAATCTGTTTATATATTCAATGAAAAGATTCCCATTATGAAAGATTTCCTTTAGCATCATTCTTTTCAAGTTTCCCTTTAACATAGGATTACAAATATTTATAAGTTTATTCACATATTATTTTTACAGGATGTACATTCATATGAAATGAATCAACATAATAACACTTTGAGACTGAGATCCTATCCATCTGATAAAGCAGTCTTCTGAAATATCTCAAATTATAAATCATCTTTCTTTCTTTCTTTTTTTAATTCCACAATAACACAGGGCTACATAATTGAAGATCCATTGGTTTTAGATAAGATTCCCACCATTCCATCTCTTACAGAAATCCCTGATACATTTGTAAATTGTGTATACAGAATCAATCCAGGATTTAAAAAAAATGATGATGTGAATCACACTGGCTGCTCATGGTTCAGGAAAACCAATTTCATTATAATTAGTTTGAAAAATAGAAGGCATTCTCCAGTTTTTACTCAACAGAATTAAAACATCATATGCTTAGCATTTAAAAATAAATAAATAAAATATTCACCTATATTAATATAAAAAGCAAAATATCAGCTTGCCTGTGATAATTTTTTACACATAGTATAAGTTTATTTTCATTAAAATGCAGCATTAAATAAATACTTTTTCCAGTCCTAATTTGACATTTTCTATGTTCTTTGTCCTTTTCCGGTTAAATATGCTATGTTAGCAAATAATGCACCTCAAATAATTTTGATGCTCCATCTTCTGACCTTCACCATTGCAGCAGAAGGATTGGCAAAACCTGGGACAGAGTTAAAATGGGATCAGTCTAGAATCCCTGCCTAGCCACAAGTAAATTAAGTCCAACCTCCCTTGAATTCTGTTGACCCTTATCTAACCCCAAGCAGGTGTTAACCATTAGTCGAGTAGATCCCAATGCATAAGCATGATTACCAATAAATCAGTTTAATTCTTCTTGTGTGGACCTGAAGTTTCTCACCTGACAACCATAGCTATAAAGGTGACTATGGATAAACAACAGTTGATATGTAGTACAGATCTTGAACTTCCCTAGTGGAAATATGTGGACTATGTTTCCACATTTATTTCAGAGAAATAACCCACAGTCAAATTAAAAAGAGATAGAATATATAACCAAGTAGAGCTCCTCATTTTGTAGGATTTCTTTAAAAGGTTATTATTACAAAGGAAAAAAAAATATTAGACACCATTGGATATATTTGAGGTATAAGTTCACAAGGAAAATCTAACATAGCACAGTATTGCAGGCAGAATAGTTTTAAAAAGGAAGAAAACAGTGAGACCACAATATAACCACAAAAATGCAGCTTAATTGATTTCAATCTGTACTTATATCAAGCACAGTTAAAAGCAGGCCTTCTTCACCACATCTAGCCCCAAATGTCTATGTTGCCTTTGAGCTCTCTTCAGCCACAACTGTCCAAAATAAGCTGCACAGCTTCCCCCATTTTGCATCAGAAATGCACAAAAGTTGTAGTGTACCTTCTAAAATACATGCAATGTCTTTAAAAGGAGAAATTTCTTCCCCACAAGATAAAGCAAAATCAGAAAATCCAGGCCCCAGCCCCATGCCTGGCACAGCTTTCTCCCTTTGCATCACCACATCACTTAGTGCAACTTTTTGTCCTCGCCACCAGCACCCAAATGTTGAATGTAATTTTTCTTCAAATGAGGATTCCACAGTCAGCCTCTCAGAGATTAAAACTGTATCACAAGGGGTAGTATGAACATCAGTTCTTATATCATTCTAATGCAGGTTACATATGGAACCCACATCACCTTCCAGATAAGGTTAAACTGTAACTTTCATCCATCCATCATCCCTCGGCCATGTCTGCTTGGAAGACATGCTGCTGCTAGAAGCCAATTCTATTAAGAAAAGGTATATATGTAAATGGTGGGTTGCCCATCCCTACTACATGGACAACAGTAAACCGAAATTGACTATATGACTTATTCTGTCACCAATTCATTTGGATAGAACCAGCAAGTTCAAAAAGCAAATTGAAGTCTGAATGGCCTGTACAGACAATGTGCATTTGTGTGTTCCTCAAAACTGAAGGCTCTTAAGGAGTGGACTAGTCCTCAAAACAAGCATGTTCTGGCAGAAGATCCCAACACAACTACCTTTGATGCAGTTCTTACCTCATAGGACACAACCTGCTGCAAAATGGAAGTGCTGAAATCATCATAGCAAGGGATTATAGAACCTTTTTGATGTATTCCTAACTAACTCAAGCTGGAAAGGTGGTAATAATTATCTAAGTTACTGAACCATTTTAAACAGGAAGGGGAACATGTAGCATAGTCCTCTTATATGCAGAAATCATTTCACAATGTGTGTGACAGATCACTTGCTTGAAAACAAATTCCTAATTGAAACATGTGGCTGCATGTGAAAAGCTACTGGGATGTGGCAGGATTCAATTAATTTCTCCATTTATACCAGAATTTTTGTTCTAATTGGAGCAATGATTTCAGTTCATTTCCTTAACTAGTAATATGAACATTGAACTTTCTTGCACCTCTTGTTCTTCTATTTTCCTTATCTGACACCAACAAAACAAAAGACAAAAAAAATATTATTCTTGAAACAAGAAATAGTTGTTGCACCTCCATTTTCAGAAGGACATCTCCCAATCACAATTTTTCCTATATTCTTACAAACCACCTGCATTTTAGAAGCTGACACCAAGAAAGGAAACTAATTTTAAGCACAACATTCTGCCTTGTGTCTTTCTTCATACTGAGACTAAATAACTTGTACCAGAATTTTCATCTATAAAAATAGTTTTTAAAACCTGAAGGTGAACCTAAAGCAATTTATGCATTGAATGTCAAATTAGGAATATTTAGAATAGGTAGAAATAGAATAGGGTCTCTCTTTTAACAAGTATACATTAAGTAAATCTGGCTGCAATCCACCATCTACTGAATAGTGCCATTCCTTTCTTTGATCAAATAAATTTGTAAAGCATTAAATGAGTTTTTAAAACATTATAATAATGAAAAAAGTCTTGGAATAAAAACAACACAAAGATTAATTTACCTCCCTCAAGCAGCACTATTATTTTCACACCATTTTAACTCACAAACCATCTTTCTCCAGTCTTTATAAAAGTAGTATTTGCATTTTTGTTCCTTGTTAATCCAAAAATTATTTCAAGCTGTCTTTACCAAAAGCAGGTGAAGCCTCTCCAAAATGAAAGTTTCATATTGGACATTTTTTTCTTACATAAAGATAACCAGAAGTTAGCCGTGTAATACATTTAGATTCTAAAGCATTTACCAAAGACTCTCATTGACCAGCTCAAACTGGGGTAAAATCTTTAAAAGAAAAAGCACAGAAAAAGTCTGTTACTTCTCAAAAATATCAAAATATGGGAATTCAGAAAAATTTCATGAAGTCTTGCTGACATTTTGTAACCCTTTAAAGGCCTCTCCCAAGAGAATTATGAGAGATAAGAATAGACCAGTGTCCAAAAACTGTACATCAAACTGCCACCATGTCTCCAAGGTTCCATACTGTAGTTTAAAACAAGAATAAGCAAAGTATAGCACTCTAGCTGTTCCTGGATTATCACACTCAGCAATCTTCACCATTGGTCAGACATACACGGTAAAGTTGCCTTTCCTTGCTTTATAAGCAAGATATCCATCAACTGTTAATCATCTGGATAGAAAGCTATTAAAATTACAATTGATTTTACTACAGTAATTACATTCAGTATCATTTGTGGTCTCAGGCAGTAGCTTCTGTTACAAAGTATAAAGAAATGTTAAATTATGTGAAACTGTTTATATGGTATGGGTACATATTTTATGAAAATAAAAGTATCAATTAAATGTAGTAAATATTTCAAAATCTAGTAGGCCAAACAAAACATATGACTATTATAAGACTAGTTATGCTACAAAGAAGTTCCAAGAATTTGCCTATTAAGAAAACATATGTATACAAAGAGATTTTGGAGACACAAAATAGCAAGTAAGCATATGTCCATTTCACTTGTGCTAAGCACAAGCTTTAATGCTTTGGCAAACAGTCCCAAAATATCTGATCTGAAGATATATAGAAGCCATAGAAGTCCGTTAAATAATCTGAAAATCCCATAAATTTACCAATGGCTCTTGAATTGATTTAGAGGAGATACAGTTCTAAAACCAGAATCAAATTATGAGAGGTAACTACTATTGAAAACAGGTTCATAACAAGAGAATCTGTTAATCAAACATTCCATAAATATAATTTCCATTATTCCTAACCTAGGGTGAAGTGCGTTCCACTTTTAGTAAATTGAGCATGAACTAGAGCATGAATTTAGAGCAAATCAATATAACAGGCAGAGGATGGTGAATCTCGCATAAAACTGTGCACTGAAGTAGATTAGTTCTTTGTGATAAATTAAAGGGAAATGATTGATTGCACTGAAATTAATTAATTCCATCTGTATTCAGAGTAGAGAAATATCTGCCATCTTGCTGTTGTTCTACAATTACATATTATAAACACTTCTCTAGTTTGCACTGGCATTGCATACAGAAAACATTTGCTGATAGATTTCCTCTCTCCTCAACCTGGTGCCCTACAGGTTAGTTGGATTTCAACTCCCATGAGTCTAACTTTGCTTTATCCAAGGCACCCAAAGAATTATAATTTTGAAAAGGTTTTCATCATAATACATGAAAAGTTCCATTAAAGCCTTACATTATAATTCACAGAGGAAAAATGCCATGACTTCTGACTTCTCTATTACCAGTTTTAAAACTGCAATTTTAAACTACCATACATACAGTATTTCTATGAGACATATGGCTGAAAATCCAGGTTACTAGATGGCAACAGAGTTTTTCTGGGCCTCTTTGCCATCATCTAATGATATCTGGATTTTTACAGGTCAAATATGGCAGTGCTATGTATACCTGTGCGCAAGATTGGAGATATGTTTAATGTTGAGCTTTGATCATACTCTTGGCACAAAGAGGTACTGGGGCTTTTGCAAAGAGGTAGGAAAGTCAGGTAAATGTATCTGTTCTTAAGTATATTCAAAATATAATTTATGCCAAATAAATAAATGGTTGAAAGCAATATGCCAACAGTAAGACTGAATGCTCAATAGAAAGTATCAGCATTAGGAGCAGTTTGAAAATATGAACTCACAAAAGAAATATATCTCATGAACTGATTAAAAATAACAAAATATTCAATTACTAATTGCTTTAAAAAAACAAATACATTTGAGGGCAACAGACTGGATGACTGGATGCTGTTGAGAAGCAAAGATTCCATCAGTTATCAAATGCAAACAGCTGTAGAAATAGATGAATATTTCTCCCCAGATGATGCACAGAATTAATGAGTTGGTTAAAAGGATTTACATGTGAGTGAGAAATATAGACATAATAATCCCAGTCAGTTTGGTAGTCTAATTTCAGTTGATTTCCCTTTTTCTCTATGACTGGCACTACAGATTTTACTCATTAGAAAACTCCAATGAGGTTGCATTTAATGTGCCTAAAACTGGATTTATTTTTGTGCATTTATACAACTCACACGCTGAATTTATCCACCTCTATATGACATTGTCTTGATTGTTGCTCCTTATTTTAAAACAATTTTCCAAATAATAACAACACTAATTATAATTATAATAATTAAAAGAGGCAGTTGAGCTCAGTTCCCAGAAATATGGGACATAAACTGGATCAAAATAATGGCAATTCCCTTTATATAAGCAATTCATATTTCTTCACCATACCATAAAAAAACCAGGCTATCTAATTTTGGCAATAAATGATCATTCTTAAGTCTGAGCACCAAGGACCAGATAAACAGTTCCTATAGAGTAGGTTACAAACAGAATAAGAACGTGTTGCTATTTTTCCCTTTTAATCTAAAATATTTACAGTATTGCACTTTACTGCACTCAATTGCATTTCACTAAACGTAACACTGCATCAGTATTATGCTTTTAAAATTGCATGTCCATCTTTGATAGCTGAATCAATCTCTCGAAAGCAAAGCCAAGGAGATTTTTCTTCTAAGAAATTCAGACATCTGGAAAACAAAGCAAGGAAGTCAACCTGTCCTTGTCTTACAAGCATATCTGCTTGTTCAGATGGTTAATTATTATATTGTTCATTATCATTGTTTCCATCACTTAGATCACCTGTGATTTTTGTGTAATTTTGTCTCTCAAACGTTTGTGTTGTTGCAGCTCTTTGTAAAATATATAGCTAGAGGGTCTGCTATGTCCGAATTAAACTGCCTTATCTGTGATTTGATATTCCATGTTTTAAATTTAAGCCACTTTTGCAACAGCAGCTTCTTAATTTGTGAGCAATTTGTGAAATAGCTAGAATATATTTGGCAACTAAGGAGAAATGTTATGGTAATGGAGACCAGCCCCTGGGATCGTTTTCAAGCTTGGGTTTCGTTCCAGCAGAGTCTGTGATTTCCAAATGGTGTTAGATGTTAGGCACATGCACAACATTGCAAAACTGATAGCAATGAACAGTTTTAGGCTGACACAATGATCACTTTGGCCATGGTCAAGCTCCAGTGGTCCCAACATTCAAAGATGACACATAATTTGGAGAATTATCCCTCTCTCTTTGCCCCAAAGTATTCTTCATTTTTGTTTCTTTTGTAAAGTTGTTATTTATACCTAACATTTAGACTCAGTGTGCGTCTGGTGGGAGTGAAAAAGTTTGACTGCTATTGTCAGCACTAAGCGCTTGGCCAAAATCAAAAAGGTAGACAGGCGGGTCCTTCGATCCTCAGATCAACTGAATCACTTCTTACATCTTGGAACAAAAGAGGAAGAGGGAGAAGAAAGGAAGAAAAAGCAGGCCAGTGCCGATTGTGCATCTATAAGGACTCCCAAGCTTTTCAAAATCTAGCACTTGTCCTTGTCTCAGCCAAGCATGGATGACAGCTGGAGAAAAGGAAACTATTGTCCATCCTGGCAATGAAACTGCTTCCAGAAAGGAAATGTCAAAGCCCCAGGGCCTCAGCATGTTTCCGGGCCTTGAGCCTCAAGTCAGCAATACTGGAATTCTTGCTGTTGCTCTTGGCGGCTGCCGCTACAACTGCAGCTGCAGAGGCAGAATCAGCCAAGGAGGCGATTGGGAGTCCAAAGGGAGGGGGAGGAAACATCAAGTAAGGGGCGTGAGCAGCTAGGTGAGGATGGAGGTGAGGGTGGGCATGAGCGACCCCCTCCAACTGCAGCTGAGCTTGGACCTGGAGGGGGGAAAAAGAACCATAAAGAAAATAGATTAACAGGAGATATTCCAACAGGACAAATGGGCGTGTCAGCCCTATCAGATCAGAAAATCAATTCCACCAGAAGACTGTACCTTATTAAGATGGGCATGACAAAATAGAATCTTGCAAGATTCTATTATGCCCATCCAAAAATCTTGTTTATGTCACTCCGCTCTTTCTTATGCCCCAATGGATCAGAGTGGCATTTACTTGGTCTTTCCACCCTCTTTCTGCCCTCTTTGTCTAGATAACGGTTCTTGCCTTTTTTTGTCAAGGTCATCTCCCTTACTCTTTATCAGGCATTACTCTGTGGCTTTGTAAATGATTACTTATTTAAGTAATTTTAATTCTGTGAAGGTTGAGTATTTACCGTTTATCTGTCTGGGTCACACAAGTATGAAACAAATATTCGAGGAAACAATTCTGTGGCTGACTAAAGACTGTGCAACACTTTAATTAACTTCATGTGGTACTTAGTATCATTTAAGTAATTCCTATAGCTCCATTCTTATACTTTTGGGAATAGTTAACACTTCCGTTTGAAGTCCTTGAAGGAGAAAGGGAAACAGAGATGGGATTGGGTAGCACAAAAAGAGGCAGAAGGAGGTAATGATGCAAGATCCACTCACACTAAACAATGGATTTATCCTCTCCTTCATCTAGATCCATCCTCTATTAAAATATGGCTCTACCCATCATAAACTCACCTTCAATATTTCAAGAGCCCTTCACTGAGTTTTCCATTTCTGCTTTAAAAATCAAGCATTGCTGGGTATGATTTTGACAAAATATCAAAATTGTCCAATTTGTGATAATTTACAGGTAGGGAAACTATACTTCTGTAACCCTTAATTGCATGTGAGAACAGCCCCAAAATTATACTGATTTTTGATGGAATTTATTAATGATTTTTCTATAAATAAAGAACAAAACAGGTGTGTTAAATCATGTCCCTTAAACCACTCCTGCAAAACAGGTTGAAAAATTTAACTCCAACCTCCCCCAGGCATCATTGCTGCCATCCAGGTCTACATGGAGCATGGTCTTCAGACAAAAAAGTTGCCACAATGTTTAGATGACCAGAATATCTGTAAACTCATACCCCTACCATTGTATTAGTCTTTTTGATGTCTTTTGATCACTAATATTAAAAAATAAATAAGCAGGTACTCAAAGATTAAAAATAAAAAACTCATAATCGAGATACATTTAAGCAATAGCACTTACATTTATATACCATTTCACAGTGTTTTACAGCCCTCTCTAAGTGGTTTACAGAGTCAGCATATTGCCCCCAACAATCTGGGTCCTCATTTTACCCTCCTTGGAATGACGGAAGGCTGAGTCAACCTTGAGCCTGGTGAGATTCAATCAGCCAAATTGCAGGCACCCGGCAGTCAGCAGAAGTAGCCTGCTGGACTGCATTCTAACTACTGCACCACCACGGCTCTTAATTATGTTTTCTTATGCCACTGGGTGAATACACCTCTCAAACTGACAGCATTTTCTTCCTTGCTACATTACGCTATCTATATTGGTTACTATAAATATCACTAAAAGAGTCCTTTTATGAAACTGCTATGAACTAGCTTTTCCAGATAGAACCTATTCCCTCCCCCTCCCCCTGCAGCACCCCTGTCCAGGGTCTGGCATTTTATGTGGTCAGACAGTGTCTTAAGGAGTTAAGACAGTCAAAAGATAGTCTGCATCTTATGATAAAACTAGGTTTGTTTCAGCAGAAATAATATAATGAGGAATTTGACCTCAATTTAAAATCTCTCGTCATCTCACTTATTGGAAGCATGATGCCTCAGGTATAACATGTTGGGTTTTTTAAAACAATAAAAACTTTAACAATCATTTCATGAAGACAGACAGGATGAGATACAGAATATTTAGAAGTAGGGAATTTATGGGATGTTTACTTTATCACAAGACAGCTTTCTTTTACTTTTAATATATTGATTGTCTCCCTTTCCTGTCTGTGTTTTCATTCTCTAATCTGTTCTAAATTCTCCCCAGATTCTTAGCCTCTTCCTTTTCTTCCTTATAAAGAGGCATCTTTGCATTCAAATAAAAACAAGGATTGGTCATTTCAAGACATATTTCCTTCTCTTCCAGCTTAGCATTGTTATCATTCTGGATTTAAGCAGAAGAGCTTATTTCAGTTTAAATATACAAAATAATTCTTGTTTACTCTTCCTGTCTTTATAAAATATCTATAATCTCATTTTTTCCCAATTACCACCAATGCTTCCTGCAGCCTCTTCTGCTATTTTAGGTTTCCCCTTCCACTCTCTTTACAGCCTTCTCTTCTGAGTGATGGCAAGGGATATTTCTATTACCATGATGGCGAGCCTATGGCACGCATGCCACAAGTGACACTCAGAGTCCTCTCTGCGGGCACACGAGTCATCGCCCCAGCTCAGATCCACCGCACATGCGTGCACACCTCCCAAAGGCCAGGTGGTCTTTGGGTCACACGTGCATGCATGGGGGCGGTGGGGTCACACATGCATGTGCAGAGGTGGGGGTAGCATGAGGGGGTCATGTGCACATGCGCAGGTGGGCGAGGCACAGGGGGTGTCATGTGCACATTGCATTATGCTTTCGGCACGCGATGACAAAAAAGGTTAGCCATCACTGTTCTAGTACAAACATGAACATGAATATCAGAAACATAATAACTGCAAAGGGCGTGAATTAATGTTGCATTGCACCTACTTCAAATCCCAACGCATCCACTTCATTAACATTCTGGCCACTGGCAATTAATGAGGATCCTTGCTTCCAAACCCTTGTAAAGTTACATATTGGTGAGGAACAATATTTATTCCATTAGTTCTAATTTTATAACAGCCAAGGAAGCATCATGGTCTACCGTTGTCCAAAAAGGTTTTCTTACCATAACTCAAACTCGCAGGCTCTCTTAAATTGTAATCAAACTCATCAGACCAACACAGGTTTCTTTCTTGCGTACAGTTTTTTCAGAGTGGACTAAAAATAACTCTCTGCCAAATTTGAAGAGAAATGCCTCTCTATTTAGTACCTCCAATTACTGAGTTTGGCCTCCTTTCTTTTATTTTTAATCTTTAACTCTTGGGAAATAAAATTAGTCCACATGTATTAATTCCATCCTTTTCTCTGGATTGTTAATCTCAGGCCATCTACGTTTCTTTAGAAACATACCAACTGTACTCTTCTTCTAAAAAAAATATTTATATTCTATTTTACAGGCAGTTTAACTCATACTATTCCCAAGTTTTTTGCAATCCCAAATAAGTTTATTGTTTTCATACCAAGGGCAGGCTAAAGAGACAGTAAAATAGAGATTCCTGAAGTTCAAAACAAATGTTCTAATGATGAAATTATCAAAGCAGAATGGTTCAGGACAGCAAGATACATAGAATTGTGATTTTCAGTTGCTCTAACAAGACTATAGATGGCTGGTGACCACATCTAATGAGGAATTTCCCAGATGGATGATCCCTCTAGGTAAAGCTGAATCACTTGGAATATAATCGGGCAATCAAAACCAAGCACTGGAGGAAGACAGAATATGAAGAGTTGATTGATATATTTATTTATTTATTTATTTTATTCGATTTATCAGTCGCGCCCTCTCCGCAAAGGGACTCGGGGCGACAAAGAACTAGGGCCATGATGGGGAACCTATGGCACGCATGCCTCAGGTGGCACAGAGAGCCCTCTCTGTGGGCATGCGAGCTGTCATACCAGCTCAGCTCCACTGTGCATGCGTGTGCAACTCCTGCCAGCCAGCTGATTTTTGAGTCTCTGCTGTGCATGCGTGAGGGGGAGCAGGGTGGCAGCGTTTCCCCTCCGCATGCTGTTTTTGGTTCCAGGATGCTTCAGGGAGGCCTGCTAGGCACAAAATGGAGCGCAGGAGGTCGCAAGCGTGGGGGTCGCACACACATGCATGGGGGGAGTTGCGCATGCATGTGGGGGGGTCATATACTCATGTGCAGGGGTGGGAGGAGTGCAGGATGAGTCAAGCATGCATGCGCAGGTGGCAGGGACGCAGGGGAGTGTCACGTGCGCATTGCACAATGGGTGTGGGCACACACATACACACGCTCTTTCGGCACACAACAAGTAAAGGGTTAGCCATCATTTGCACCGGGGCAAAACTCCACAAGAGTTCCATGGCTTTCGGTGCAAATATCTAAGCATATATATATTTGGGGGGATAAAAATCAGGTCCTTTAATTAACATTTATATACAGTTTCTTTAAGAACTGCATATGGAAAAAACTTGTTCTTCAGGAAGACTATTGTGAAGCTCATTGGACCTCCTTTAGTGAAAGTAGAAATGAATTCCACAAAGACTTCTGATCCCAAATTCTACTTTCAGCAGCTGACACCAAAAGGGGAAGATCTTCTGGAAAATCCTTGGGAGCAACAATATACTTCAGATTTAAACCGCAACATTTCCTTTTCATATTGCCTGGGAGACTTTTTCATCTCAATTCTCTTAGCCTATTTTGCCCCTAAAATCTGGAATATAAGGTACTACGCTGAGTTGGAGTTTCATTTTCTTTTTAAATCAGTAACAGTGTTCTTTTTCCACACCATCTCCCTCCCGCTGAATATTCCAATCCCTACATTCCTTTGGTTTGCTCCAAAGGTCCAGTATCTGGCAGTCATTTCTGCTTACATCATTTTTTTGTTTTGTTTTTTCCTATGTAACTATCTACTATATATTTCTTCTCCTCTCCTCCCCCTGCCTCTCCCTCCCTCCCATTCCCTTTTAATTTTGATTCTTGCTCTTTTTTTCTTCAGGCAAATTCTTCTTTCTGGAATTTATATCGCACTGCTTTGCTATCACTTGTGCCAAAACCAGGTTCATTTTCCTAGGAGTTTATTTGGGGGATAAAAATGTAGAAGATAAGGAAGATGATCTTGATGGAAACACAGTAGAGGTAGTTCTCAACTTATGAACATAACTGAGCCCAGAATTACGGTCGTAGGTCGTGCTAGTTAAGCAGTCATCAAGTGACCAGCCCAATATTAGAACATTTCTTGTGACAGTCCTTAAGCAAATCAACAGGGTTGTTAAGCAAACCCATTGCCCACAATGGACGTTTTCTGTGGAAACTGGTAGATGCCAGTCATAAATTGCAGTCACGTAACTATGGGATCCTGCAAAAAGTCATAAATGAAGGCCAGTTGCCAAACACCCCAAATGTGATCAAGGGAAAATGAAGGAATAATGACATGCTGCTTTATCCTTTCTATGCCTCCTATGAAAGCTTCTGCTCTAATCGTCAGTGGTCAATGTGGCTCTTTTTTACAGTGTTACACCATTGACTCCAAATTCTCTTTCTATCATTACAGATAAAAACCTATCCAGTTAATTGATCACCTGCCTTCCACTAAAGCACATGTTCCTTCATTTTCTCTTTAATGGGGTTTCTCTCAAAAGTGAAATGATATAAAATCTGATATGAAAATATAGAAATTACAAATATCATGCAGGGAAGTTTAGAGGACATTTCTAAAATTCCACCAAAAAATCCACTAATAAAGCTGGATGATGGTTTCATAGCAGCTTATTCAGACTGCCGCCTTTCCCTGTAAGACTTTTACAAAACAGCTACAAAAAATGTTTTCTGAAAAAAAGACCAAGATTAAATTTTTTACCACAACCCCTCTGATGAATTAAAACAGGAAAAACAAAGACTTATTTCATTCACCCATTAAATTCTTTACTCCCAAAAGCCAGAAATTATGGTACTTTTTTAATTTGAAAAAGAAATTAAATAATAGCTTCAAAAGAAGCCCAACAGAACTGATGTTATTATTAACAGGCTTTTTAACATACAACAAAATCTTACGCAGAAAATAGACTCAGCAGCAGTAATATACATACGCTTATTTTTTTTTAATGTTATGAATATACTTGGATTTAGACAGTGATCTAACCTAGAAAATATTGAAATTAAGAAGGAGGACAAGGGTAGTAGAAGGAGATGGGAAGGAAAAAATATTAGCACCCAAGAAAACAGGATCCATGTTCAAATGCTAACTCTGTCCCCATTAGTTTCATTTTTGCTTGTTATGAACAAAACTGCCTTCTTTGTGCTTTTTGAAACCAAGTTGTTCCATGTTCAACCCTAACAGAGACTATGTCTGTAATAATTGTGAAATTATTAAAGACATAGAGAACATCCTGTGATAGGGTAGCACAACACTGTGTTAAAGTCCTTTCGTCTCAGTTATTATTGACACAAGAATCCTCCATTGCTGATTATGATGCCTTTATCTTGTTCCACATTTTAAACAGCTTTATAGCACAAAGGTCTGTAGAGATTCTCAGTCATCCAGGTCATGATTGTCCCAAAGGTGCTTTTTCAGGAAGGAACTTTCTGGACTTTCTTGGGGGGTTTTTTCCCTTTGAAGACCTCCAAATGCTTCAATGACCCTCTAAATCAGTGTTTTTCAACCTTGGCAACTTGAAGATGTCCGGACTTCAACTCCCAGAATTCCCCAGCCAGCGAATGCTGGCTGGGGAATTCTGGGAGTTGAAGTCCGGACATCTTCAAGTTGCCAAGGTTGAAAAACACTGCTCTAAATCACGGCTGTCAAACTCCTGGACCATAGGCCAGATGTGTCATGTGCTGGCCACACCCATGCTTGGTTTAATGAAGGGGAAGGAAGTCCCGATACATCACATGATGCTGCTGTGACAATGTGAGTTTGACACCCCTGCTCTAAAAGGATGCAAATGACCAGCTGTCTGCAAGGAATATAAATCCTTTCATTCCCCACTATCCTGTCAGAGCTGAAGAAGCTTCTTGGATGAGAAGCTAAATGTCTTCAAAGAAAAAAAAACAAGAAAGTCCAATTGCCTCCTGAAAAAGCACCTTTGGAACAACTTTATAGCACCATTGAATTCTGGGAAGCAATCAGAAATTCCTGATTAATCTGCCACAGGGTATAAACTTTGTTCTGTTTGCTGCCCATGATATGTGTATGTATAATGTAGCCTTCATCAGTCATTGACAGATTTCACAGGTGTGCCTAAATTTTATACAGGGAGCACAAAATACATGCCGCTAACTACTGATCAGCCAACAGCACCTCATAGTGTGCTTCCTTTCCCACCAGCAGAACAATACACTATTCCACTAAGCATTACTTTGATGCCACAAGGGTTTAGCTGTGCTAAATATCCATCATACATCAGGTAAAAAAGTTTCCTTTGAGTTGAATTGGACTCCGCTTGACTTCACCAATACATCCTACCACTGTAGTTTGCCATTTCCTTTTTCTGGAATATTTTTTTTCCTAATTTCAATTTCCTAATCCTTGTATTTCCTGGAACTCCCCGATCTAAGTACTAACCAGACTCAAAGCTGCTTATTTTTCATATCTAGAGAAAACCAGCCCTACTGAAGAAACACAGTGTGTGGATTTGGAAGGAAGGACAATAACTAAATCTTATTTTCTGCTTGCTCAGACTACATGCTAAGGATGTATTCCCCCACAGCTGGAAACATTTCTCATTTTGCATTCACTGTAATAAATTGTTTGGATGTGTGCCTTTTCAAAAAGCTAAACTTCAACAAATGTACTCCAGCAACATCGTTTGACTGGAGTTTTACCTGTCACTATTAGCAAGTAATTTGGAATCAAACTGATATGCTGGTCACAATCAATAGGTATATATACTGTAGCTTATTTTATTTTATTATTTATTTATATCTCAAGTTTAGAGACCACCCATCTCACTCACAGAGCGAGTATGTTCTAAGAGTGTGGCAGATTTTAAGCATATTAAAATTCTACAGAATATTGAGGGGATGACTTTTAAATAAACCTACTCTGCTAAAAACTTTCCAGAATTCCATTTTTAAAACCAGGGAGCCCAGAAACTATTGGTAATGAAAGCCCCACTGTGTACGTATGTGCAGAATATGTCCTTTTGTCACACATTCCTTCCCTCCCTCTGCCTAAATACTAACTAAACAGCCACTGTATCTTAAGACAGGTCAGTCTGGAGATGAAAATTCAAATAAGGTACCTGCTGGAAAGGCATCCTTAGGGCTCCCATGTTCACGTAGGGGGCCACTCGGCAGGCGTCTAAATGGCTGGCTGTCCCCAAGATCACACCTGCAAGCAAAGGTATAGGAATCAGGAACGAGCCTTCAGAAAGGTCAGCCTTCCCCACTTCCTTCCAGGACCTACCTTTATGCATCTGATTCTCTTGTTTTCGGCATTTGGCTCTTCTGTTCTGGAACCAAACCTGCCAAGAGGAGAAGAGATGCTGGCAGTAATAAAAGCAGTCAGCAGTAGCATTGAGCTAAGAGCCTATGGCTCCCCAAACTTTCTTAAAAGCTAAGAAACAGGGAAAATGGGTGGCTACAGAAATGCTTGTATGAGAAGAAAGATACAGAAATCTGAAATTGTTGTTAGACAATGATGAGCAGGTGAGGACAAAGGTCTCAAGTAATTTTTATTCAGTTTTAATACTCCGAATAAGTTCCTGAGCAGAGAATCTTTTTGTTTCAGTGTACTTGTTTGATATCAAGAGATGGTTTTTAGAAAAGTCATACAGAATAGAGCTCACAAGCTTAAAAGCTTTTCTTCGTGGCTAAATTAAGCCAAACCAAATTAGTAATAATAGTAGTAGTTACCATCCCTTGAGGTTCTACTCATAATTAAATCCCACTGAGTTCAAGCAATATTTCAGCAAGTTATCATTCTTAAATTTCAATGGGATCTTGACTCGCCCACTCCATTTTTCCCACCTTAATCTGCTGCTCTCCATATGTGTTAAAATGCTTCATCTTTCATCTGCATATGACAATAGCCAGGGCTGGGTCACTGGAGATGATGGAAGTTATAGTCCAACTCATTCACCTGGCCTCTGAGTGGGCAAAGCTGCTGGCATAATGCAGATTAAGAGGACGTGCTTTCAACCATCCAGATGTGATTTTTTTTATAAATGTTGGAAGGATTCAGGGCATTCAATGCATAAAGTTGCTTGCATCCACACCCCTACTTAACTGTCCCAGTTCTGTGCTAAAATGGGCAAAGTATGCCTTGACCACTCTCTTAATTGTGTAGATTGGCATCCTGAGTCTTCTTAATAACCATATGGTTATGAAAGGCATTGGATCAAAATGATACAAGGCCTGAGAGAGTTTTCCATGAAAGGGCTACAGGCGCAAATAGTTTTAACTCCGTCCAAAAGGGAAAACCAGTTAAATAGTCTGCAAGTGGGGGAAAGTGGGAATTGGGCTCACAGCTGCTGCTATGAATAGACCCCCAGTGTCCCCAGCTACAAAATGAATAGGTTGCACCTCCATCCTGTGCCTGAATCACTGCAAAGAAGTCTTTCTCGATGCTCCTATATAAGGACTTTTAAAAGAGCCATAAGAAGTTTCCTTACAATGAGGTAGACTCTGATTCAAAACTCACTTTGCAGTCTCTCTAGAGTTTACATAAACATGCCTGCTTGGAGACCAGATCCATTCCCAGTGAGGTTCCTGCCTTTCCAATCCAATGGCTGGCTTGTCCAAGTCAAACCCACCCCTCACCCCCTTCAATAACATGACAATCCTAACTGCTTTTGCACATGCTGGAAGTCCACTTTTACAAGCTTAAAACTTCCTGGAAATTGAAATGAAAAAATCATTATATAGCAAAAATTACGGTATGCTTGTGTATTTCTGATTTGCTAATCTAGAGGCCAGCATTCCTTTGTGGGGTGGTGCATGCTGGGATTTGTAGTTCAACATTCTATGGAAGTTTCCAAGCTTGGAAAAACATCCTGAAAAGTCTGATTTTGGATTTCAAGGACACTGTCATTGTTGCTGTCCTATCATTTCAGTGTCCCAAAAATAGTAATATTAACCATATGGATGGTATACACACACATCTTTGTCAGTTTGCTTCTTCTTCTTCTTTTCTTTTTTTTTTTTTAGACAAAAGCAAATTGTGTCTTTGGCCTCAGGGGCTGAGTGCCTTATATAGGAACTGCTATTTTATCCATCTAGTGAATTCTGGAAAGAACAGCATGACACAATTCCTCCTGCTGAGAAAACTGAATTATGCCTTCAATATTGTCATTGCTAAACTCACTCTTCTAATAGGACTTCTACTATTCTGTATGATTTGGGGTAGGTATTTCACTTATCTAACCATTGATTTACTTTCCAGTTTGACCACAATTGCTTATTTTGACAATCATTTCTTGAAAAAAATATTATGCTAGGTCTATAAAAATGAGTCTGGGTGAAGTGAACCTAACTGCTGAATCAATAGCATTCCCATAGACCTGTGAAGTTAGCATTTGGACTCAAAGTTCAAAACAATTCCTAGAAAATCCTTCTAGAAAAGTAACATCATCTATTCCATGAAAAAATAGGGAACAATGGTGCTACCATAAAGCATTCTCTTTCAGTCTAGAACTTCAAGATGTGCTGGACTAGCTCCCAAAATTCCTAACCAGGATAGTCATGAGGATTAAGGAAGAAGAGATGCTACATATCTGGATGGGCACCAGGTTAAGAAAGTTTTCCATAAAGGCCTGGGTAGCTTTTGAGTTGTGAATCTTTTTCCTAAATACAAAGAACTTGTCTGGCAATTTGAAGGGCTTATTTTGTGAGAACCGGTTTAATGTGGTGGTTAAAGCACCTGGCTAGAAAGTGACAGACCATGAATCCTAGTCCCATTTTAGGCACAAGGTCATCCGGGTATCTTACACCAATCATTCTCTCTCAGTCCCTGGAAGAAAGCAAATGCAAACTACCCCTCAAAATCTTGCTAAGAAAACTACAGGGATTCACCCAGGCAGTTGCTAGGAGTGATGCGATTTGAATTAGTTTTCAGGAAGGTGGATGTGACACTCAGAACTGAATTCACACTTAACAACTGGAAGACTTGCAATCTCAAATTTTACGCTTAGTTGAGAAAAAACATGATTCACTGAATCCTAGCTAAGTTTTTGGGATTCCCACACATTCTTACAGCTAGGTGGCAGCACCCAGATAACCTTGGCTGATCAGGAAAAAGCTAAGCCAAGCTGAATTTGGTTAGTGCTGAATTTAAATGGGAGAGCATTGAAAATCTGAGGAAGTAGGAAGTTACAATCTCAGGAGAAGGCAAAGATGAAGCACTTCTATACCATTGCCAAGTAAACCACATAAGCATGTCCAAGTGGTCAGCCTAAGAGGAACTGGACTTGGGGAAACCAATCTTTTTACAACCCTAAAGTCACCACATGAGTTGAGTTTGCATCCTCCATAAATGTTGTAGTTAGGAGAAATGCAATTCTGGTTGTGATGCAAACACAGTCGCTAAATGTCACTAGGGAAAGTACCAAGTCTGGCTGATTTTCAGTTGTGCTTTTAAACTTCTGCTTTAATTAGGCTAAATCCACAACCAGTCCATGTAAATGTGCCTTTTTGACATTTCTTTTGGCTGTTGAAACAGGCATCGCTTCCAGCAGGCAATCAAAACATTTCCAGATCTGGGTTTAACAGATTAATATTAATCCTACGATCCCACCCTTAGCTGATTCATTGTATTTTACTCTAAAATTGCTGCAATCCAGAAAATCTGACTTCCCTTTTGGAAATGTCTTCTTGTGAAGCTGGCGTGACACTGCACCTCACTGGCCTACCCAGTAGCCAAGGCGTTTATCCTCCTGCTAGAAATGTTTCGAACCTGGTTTGGAAATATACAGCCTCCCTGCAAACCCCTCCCTTTGCTTCCCTAGCCAGCCAGCCACTGCTTGCGTGATGGAGACAGATCAAACCTAAGAGTTGAGTCTGTGGCCCTTTGCTCCGCCCCCTGCCGAGGTCTTCCGCTTGCCAAGTTGATCATACGCTTAATTAATACTAACTGCACTTCCTACATCACATTTCGCCTCCAAGCTTTCTTCAATTGCCTTAATGATGGCCATTTACAACGGAGTAATTAGTGCAAAGAAAGGCTTCCAAAGACATTAATTATCCAGAGCTACTGGAATGGTTTCTTGAACAGGAATTGGCCGTCTTTACATTGCAGCACGTGGGATAGTCTCCCTTTCCCCGCGGCACCCCCAAGTAACCAATATGCGAGACCTTGAATTAGTGCAATGAGTAGCCGAATTAAAATAAATACAAACGCGTTTTTGAAGGGTCCTGAAACTTTTTAAACAAGAGCTCCCCACCACCACCACCCCGCTTCGCGGTTCTCCTCTACTTTTTCTATCTAAAAATCAGCAGCCCTTGTTTCCCTCAAAAGGTTCTGGAAATGTTCTTCCCAAGATAGAAACAACTCCTGTCCTAGCGACATCAAACAAAGTAAAATTTCAAGTGGAGCCTAAATCATCTTCCCTCCTTCTCCGTTGGGAAACAATGCCATTCATTTCAAGGCAAGTGGGTTTCTCGTAGGCGTGTCTTCAGACTAACAGCTTTAATCAATTTCAGGCCGAGAGTTTCGGATTTAACTGGATTTTGTTTTGACCGAGAGCAAAACGAATCTCCCTTGAAATGAAAATTCCAGCCGTAACCGCCATCCACCACAGCTTAGACATAAAAATAAGTGATAGCATCCATCAAGATAAGGTCTTGATCTTACAAAGCCAGGTCACTTCATCGGCAATTACTAAAGGAGTCTCTAATTTGCTTACATGATTTTTAAAAAAAGACGGATGTACATTTAAGAGGTTGGGAAAGGGGAGCCATTAGCTTCCTTGGCCAAGAAGTAGCTGAATTCTAGAGGTTTGACATGGAAATGACGAGGGTCCTTCCTTTTTATACACCCAAAGTCAAGCTGACTTTCGCTGCTTCGGGTTAGAAGCCTGACGCCACTCACAAAGGCTGCGGATCTCCAGACCGGTGGATCGGTCGTCTCTAGCGAAACCTTCTTATAATACCTTACTACGCCCCGAGCTCCGGTGCCAAAGGCCTCTCTCGGACTCAGCAGCGTTTGAGCCCCGCTCTTGCCCTCGGTCCCGTCCGCTTAGGCCCAAGGGCTCTGCCAGCTCGAAATGTCAGAACGTCCCTTCCCTTTTCAGCTCCGGAAGAGGCGAAGGAGAAAGTGAGGAGGAGGCGGTGGAAGTGATGAATTAGCCGGAGCGCAGAGTCTTCATAAATCAGTCCGGGTGTGATTCCCGATCAATTCCAACTAGTCATGAATATGCTAAGTAAAGCGCAGGACAGTGTTTTAGACAGTTATTTCTTCATTAAGGATCACTCAGTGATTTCTTTCACAAATGCTCTAATCTGATTTCCTTTTGATTTCCATTAGAGACAGTGAATAATGACATTTAATTTAGCCCTGCGCCATAAAACCCAAAGATATTTGCACGTAATTGAATTACTGCCTACCCTTCACTACGGTCTCATAACTTTCAATTATAACACTGACAGCTGGGCGATATGAGTTGCCGGTACAACACTAAAAATAAAAGGTTAATAAGGAGTAGCTACCGCAGGAACTCCAATTTATTTGCAGCAGATTTCCACACTAAATTGAAACTAGATCCTTTAACAACAAGGAACAGGAGCTATTGACTAGAATTAGAAGACAATTCTGAAAATACTAAAATATCTGTTTTAGGGTGGGGGATTAATCTACTTAATCTCTTCAGTTCCTTCCTTTCTTTTACCAAACAAGAATAAGATCTTGATCCACTCCTATCAGGCATATCAAACCCTGTTTATGTTTTAATTAAGCGCGGTCGGTTTTCTGGCCGCCCGTTCTTTTTTAAATATTTCTTTCTTTTCTATCAAGCTGAACTCTTTCTGGGTGTATGGTTTTTATGGGTTTCGTATGAAAGAGTGAGCAATTTTGCCGGGAGGAAGGGAACGGTTAAGGGGAGCTGAGAACAAATATTTCAAAAACCTGCAAATACTTGGAACGCCAATTTTCCTGTAACTATGAATATCCTGTTAGGGTGCTGAACTAACCCCAGGAATAAGCTGTTTTAAAGAAACGTGGGATTCAATTACAAGTAACTTATTTTTTAGAGAAACACTACAGGTAATTTATTTTAATAAAAAATTTTGTATCAAAGCCCTCTCAAGAACATTACAGGAGCCTTTCTCTTGTAAGGAACTGGAAAACATGACATAAAAGTTGATGTCGCCTTCAGCCAAAATTTTAATCTCTTAATTCATTTATTGTAGCCAATTATAGGGAGGGAGGGGTGAGAACTGAAACCACTACAACCTTCGTGGTCATTTTCCCTGCTACTGTTTCTTTTCCAAAATCAGCAAATGTACATGAAATATTCCCGTTACTTGTCATAGAAAGGAGGGGGGGAAGTATCACAATAATTTGGAGGGGGGAAATTACAATGAAAACGATTATTTATTACAATCTAAACAACACACTTGTTTCCCCAGGAGTAAATGCTGGTCTCTAGAGATCTAATTCTGGTGATTAGTTTAGAACACATGCTCAATAATACTAAATCCATGAGGAGAAGTCGATCTGATGGGAAACTAAGGAGCGTCTAAAATCAAAGCATCCCGTTGAGATTCTCCGAAGGATGCTTTCTCTTCCTTCCTCATCTCATAAAATAGTCAAAAGAAAGGGCAGTTAAGCTCCCGGGCGTATTTTTTTCTTCAACTGCCTTTGACTTTAAAACCTTGTCCTATCACTCCACAAGATGATTTTATCAAAAATCCCTTTCCTTATTAAATATGTGACTGAATGGGTCGCTGTTACCAATACTGGCATTCCTTTAGCTTCGCGGTCCATTTGTTTCTCTGTTACTTTAGAAGGTGGTGACCTGTGGTTTTTACATAAAACCGTAGGCTTAACCGTTTGAAGAAGAAGTCCGGATAACTAGGAGGTCTAATTGCTACCAGCGATTACAAGTATTTGCATCTTTTTGCTGCCATCTAGTGGTCGCCCGGATTTCTTTTGCCCCAATATGGCAACCCCAGAAATGGATGGACGGGGGACAAAGACAGCGAGATGATTATAGACAGAAGATATGGATTGGAGGACGGATAGATAGGTAGGTAGGCAGGCAGGCAGGCAGGCAGGCAGGCAGGCAGGCAGGCAGATAGATAATGCACACAGATCACAGATGCCTTGGCGAATTATCAGTACATAATTCAAACCTATTCTTAAGGATTTAGAGACATTATATTTTAAGGGGCATCGGGGGAGGGAAGAGCAGATGGGGCCCTATGAATTCATGCTCTTGTTATGCAAGTCAAACAGAGGCACATTTTTCCCCCCTGGCTCTGGATTATCTACTCCCAAAGCACCCAGCTTCTTCCATAGCCATTGTCCCCGCCCCGCCCCGCCACAGAGCTCAGCAAAAACAAAAGAGAAAAGCGAAAGGTTCTTTCGCTCCTGGCTGGGTCTGTTAAATCAAGCAGCTGATTGGTTGGAAGTGGGATCAAGGAGACGCTGAGCGTTCGGTGGAAACGAAAGGCTCCGAGGGGGCAAGAAACCGAGGGCAGCAGCCCAAGCTCCAATCCTCTTCCCATCTCCCCCGCTGCCTGGACACGTGTCCTGATGTTGTTCGACAAGGAACCCGGCCTCTGAACTAAAAAGTCCAGCACAGAGAACGGACGAGGTCTCTTCCTCCTTACCTGCACCCTGGCTTCAGACAGCCCCAGCCTTTGGCTCAGCTCCTCCCTCATGAAGGCATCCGGGTAGTGCGTCTCGTCGAATAGCCTCTCCAGCTCGTTCAGCTGTTCCAGGGTGAAATTCGTTCTGCTCCTCCGCTGTTTCAATTTCGTCTGACCGTCCTCGTCCTCGGATTTCACCTCCTCCCGCTTGTCTTTGCATTCATAGATCCCTGGGGTCGGGGTGGGGAGACGAAAAGAAGGAGAGAGGGCAAACATCAGACCTGGGTGGCTATCAGAAGCCTTCTCCAAAGGGGGGGGGAGTTTTCCCAAGAAGTAATCGAACAGGCGATTGACCCCCAAGAGCTGAGAATAAGAAAAGGCGAGAGAGTTTTAGTTCGGATATTTCGCATAGGGGTTCGGTCAATATTCGTTAATGAGTCTAAGGGGGGATTTGAGCAGGCTTCGTCTCTCTCAAAGACACTGCCAGGGTCTCGTGGGATTTCCTTTCTTCGATACGAGACGGGATGGTGGTCTACAGGCAGCGACGCTGTGCAATGGGGGTGCCTTAATAACCTTGCCATCTGCCTGTTTTAAAAGTCTCCACTTCTCCCAGTTCTTGTGGGCAATTTAAAAGACTGAGTCAGCTCCACCGATTGAAGTGGTATAATGTTAGCTCTGATATTCGATGCAGAATGAACCCAGATCTGGATAATCGGAACACTGTCTGCCCTTCATCATACTGTAAACAATTTAGGGAACAGGTAACAAGAAATCAATTTAGACCCCGGTCCCGTATTTTCTCCCTTACACATGAGTCTGTTGCCTATTCACTTTATAGATAGTCCCTATCTATTCTTAGCAAACAGACATAAGTGCTGCTGCAGGATGTTGTCAACTTTCTCGTTTAGCCCACGGACAGAGGATGTCTAGGTGATGTCTTGTCCAAGTACTAAATGTTGTTAGGTTTGGTTTTGTGTTAAGTAAAACCAGCCCAGTTCTACTAGGTAAGAGAAATGGGTTAGCGGAGCACGGCGAAAGCCTCTGGCATAGGCAAACCTTCGGATCAGAGTTACAGAAGCTGTTTTATATCGTCAATTTAAGCGAGGCTTGGGGGTAGGGAGAGGATTTTAAAAGAACAGAAAATGAAGGAAGTGGGAGAACAAGTCTCCATTCACGACGAGGTGATGGGAAATGTCCTGAACTTGCTCTTATACGCTTGAAACCTGGAAGGGGTGGGGGTGGGGGAATCGGAGATTCGTTTAAATATTTGAGAAACTCATCTGCTTAGAAAATAAGCGCATGGGAGACACAGGGAGAGTCTCCTCTACACCACTTTGTACAAAAGTGTATGCATCCCAAGGATTCCTCTCTACGTGTATCCTCGCTAAGACACCAAAGGGCCTGCTACCATGAAAAACACACCAGCACACGCATATAGCCCCCCAGGCGTCACGCTAGCGCAAAGAGCTTGTGGAGGGGACCACTAGGCGTGGGAGGAACAGGGAAGGACGCGGGAGAATTTTAGCCGGAACGAGGAAGAGAAAGAGGGGAGCGTCCTTTGCTACAAATTCGGGAAGAAAGAAAAATGGGTGGGCTTGAGTTGGCAAGCTAGAAAAAAAAGTAAATCGCTTGTTGGCAAGAGAGTACCCTGTAAGGCCCGGCCAGGGAGAGATGGGCAGGGGTGGCTGGTGGAATGCAGCCTTCTGCCCTGGTTCTGTCTTGGGGAAAGCAGCGGGTCTCCGAAGGCATAAGGGGAGGGAACCTCTGTCTTGATTTTGAGGGCCGCTGTGGAAAGCTCCGGATTAGATTCCCAGGTTCAAAAAAAATCACAATTTTTTGAAAATGAGCACGATTTGACCCCTGTTGGCTCCCTTTTCTAGCAATAGTTTTCTCTTGGCCCTGTGCAGCAAAGGAAGCTCCCGGATTTCTCTTTTAGCTGTCGCAAAAAGATGTGTTCCTTACAGATGGATTTCCATATAAATGCACCCTAAAAAAATGGCTGCAATGGAAACCGGTTGCTGATTTCCTTTAACTTCGCCCCCCCTTGCTCAATAAAATCAGTTCACTCCACTGTAAAGCTAAAATTCGAAGACTATTCATCTTAGGAGACACACTGGAAAGTCATTTCGAAGAGGATTCATCTGGGGCAGCCCAAGAAAATTGTAACGGGGATTTTTGAAAGAGCTTTTAGTCTATTTGAATTCTCAGTCCAAGTCTCCCAAGGAGCATAAAAGCGGCGGCGGGCCGGGGGCGGGAGGATCCATAGTACCGCTTTTTTTAAAAAAAAAAAATTACTTCCAGACTATCAGCGCTAGAGACTGTAGTTAATTTTTTTTTACACCACCACCAGATCAAAGTTATAGGAATCTAACCAACTATGGTCGCGAATACTCGAATCTTTTTAAACCCGTCAAGTCTCGATCCAGGATTTTCATTGAGTTCTGTGCCATCGACTTCCAGAACCAGAATTTCCCCATTTGCCACACAAGCTGACCTTCCTTTTACAAGCACGTTTCCAGTGTTTTATCCACGATGTTTATTATGCCGCTGGATTGACTTTTCTTTTTTCTATGAATTCCAGCTTTGTGGAGTTAGGAACACTTCATTTCCGACTGACTGCGACTGCAGACGTTAATTTTGTAGGGAAGATTTGAATATGGTGGATAAACAGCCCATTTACTTGTCCTGTTTATCCACACTTGTGAAGGAAGTAGTAAGCATTAAAATCACTTTTCTATATAGAGATTAGATAGATGGATAGATGATAGATAGATAGATAGATAGATAGATAGATAGATGATAGATAGATAGATAGATAGATAGATAGATAGATAGATAGATAGATAGATAGATAGATGATAGATGATAGATTTGTATATTGTGCATTTTCAAAATGTGATTTACAGACTGCGTGGATTCATGCATTTTGAGAGGTTATGCACACATGCATGTTGTAAAACTATTTAATCTTTGCAGGGTTATCTAAATAATACGCGTGCTTTGTATTTGTTAGCACCTGAGTATCCTGGATAGTTAGAACTGTATTTATATTCAGTCATTCTTGAACTGATAAACAGATAGCTAGAGATCGATCTATCTTAAAATCATTATAGTAACACCGCTGGGGATATAAACTATCACTTCATCCGAAAGCCAACCTCTTTCTTAGATCACAACAGATCTAATAAAAAGCATGGGGCAACTCCAACTAATACTACATGGGATTTTACTGAAAGGGTCTTTCTGACAACGATTGAACATCTGCTTATCTGAATCCGTTTAGAACAGAGGAAACCCCTAAAATACAGCTAATTGGATTTACTTTTCAATGGACACATCAAGGTTCGTCTGTAAATTGCCAGACATCAATAACGCCAGTGCCTCGCATTGATTTAGAGAAGAAGAAGAATGGGGGGAAAGATGTCTTTAAGAAACGAAATTACAGGCTTTAAAGGAGCGATCCTTCCCTGCTCTGCTTTTAATACTAAAGTAGCCACTACCGAAGCTGCGAGGAGAGCTGGCGATGCTTCCGTTCCGAACCTAAGAGATACTTGAATTTCATTTTATCGGGTTTCCTGGAAGCAGAAGTGGCATGAAACTCAGTCTAAGTGGCGGAAAAAATGCTTGCTTAACTTCCAACATTGGGGTTTTTTCCCCTCCTTTTCTGTAGACCGTATTTAAAGCTTTCTATGCTGTAGCCCTAACTCTTTATTCAGTTGGACAGATCCTTAAAGGCCAGAAGCAAAAGCAAAAGCAGTACAGCAGTTCAGGCGAAAGGCTTGGAGATCATCCCCATCCATCCCACCACCACCACCACCTAGCAACAAAAAAGATTTGCGCAATATCCTAAGCGGGAGGATTCTTACGTGTTTTCCCTTTGCCTGACTAGCCTCCGGCCACCTCATCTTGAGCTCATTCGCTCTTCCCCCACCCCAAAGCTCCCCACATCTGATAGCTGAAATAATTTTAGCTATTCCGCCGAGATTAGCCCCCAGAACCAATTCTGCCTAACTTTAAATTGGTCGCCAAAGAAAAAGGGCCGCGCGCGGTAGCTGAAGAGGAAAACTCTTTTCCTTCCATTGTTTAAATTCCACCTAAAGAAAGGAACCTAACCGGGACGGCTGAAGTTTTGAGATTCGTTTTCCTAACTGAATGCTCTTCACTACTGCTGTGATTATCACCACCACCATTCTGATTCCCCTCCCCCTCGGCCCCAACTCTATTCTCTGCAGTTTCGCCAAAGCGGCCCCCGGGAAGGAAGCCTGGGACGGCCCAAGACTGTAGAGAGGCATCTGCTGGACTCCTGGGGTGTGGGGGGGAGGGTGTGTGAAAGATTCCTCTTTACCTTCCGAGGTCCTGCTGGACTGATTGTAGTCCTTGAGTTTGTCCTTGTCGCCCTCTCCAGGCTCTTTGAAAAGGTGGATGGGACAGTGGGGGCCGCCCTCGGCCAGCTCCTGCAGACTAGTGGCATCGGAGCCGCCCAGCTCCCGAGTCCGCGCCAGCCCGCTCTCCAAAACTTCCCGGTACGTGATGGACTCCTTCTTGTGACCGCCGCCGCCGCCTCCTCCTCCTCCACCACCACCACCGCCGCCGCCGCCGCCGCCGCCGCTGCTCTCTTTGCTTTTCTGGTCAAAAGATTTGGACACAAACGCCGTAAGTTCTTCCATGACGACCCGGCCTGGAAGGGGACGAAGCAGCCGGGCCCTAAAAAAACCCGCCGCCACCAAACGGCCAGGCCAGCTTGCTCCACCGCCAGCGATCCTGCTGCTGTTGGGCTTTGAGCAACTCGTCGGATGCGGCTCCGCTCGGGAGTCCTCCTGGCCGTGGGGTCCCTCTTGTCCAGGCTGGGGAGGGGGGCTGTAGAAGCGCGCTCGCGCGCTCCCGCCTATGTGTGAATGTGTGTGCGCGCTCGCGCTCGCGCGCTCAGAGACCCCCTTGTCCAGGAGCTCTAGGAACAGAAGAGGCTGGATCGGGGTTAGATCACTCCCGCTGTTATTTATGCCTTTCAATTTGAGATCCCACTATTTATACTGGGCTACTTCAGCCCAGCCCCCCAGCTCTCCCTGTCTCCAGCAATTATTGCCTCTTTTCGAGTCGCAGGCAGACGCCGGAGAGCATTTTCCCCCTCCTCGGGCCAGCAATTGGCTTGCTTTACGTTTCATCACGCGCTGGCGTCCGCTGCACCTTGATTTCGGGAGCCAAAGAGCAAAAAGAGGCGGAGGGAGAGAAAGCCAACGAGCCCCTCCCCCCCGCCCCCCCCCCCGCCCCAAACAGGTACCTCGTGGCCGGCGTGCTTTGTCGGGGTTTGCAGGAACTCAACCGACGAGGGGTATATGGTGGGGGTGGGGTGGGGGACAAAAGTCGAAGAAGACTTTATTGCCTGCCACGAGCTCGCGTGGACTTATAGGAGACGGACAAGCGGGCAAGGGGAGGAGAAGCCAGAGAGAAATAAGCCGACGGTTCGATCCAAAGGTAAATCCGGTCCAGTTGGAGCGATCAGTGTTGTTTTATAACTGTTGGGTCTTTCTGGATTTTTGTCGCCTTTGTCGTTCTTCTCCTCCCCTCCCTTCCCTAAATCCTCAATATGGGGCGGTTTCGGCTTTGAGCTCCCGCACTTTCGGTGGCGAGACCTTTCCGCGCAAGGAGGATGAGCGAGAAGTCGGGAGGCTTCGCGGCGTTTCTTTTTCTCTGTTACAAGTTAGGCCAGGAGACACACACACACACGCAGATACACCCCGCCCTCAGGTATGGAAAGGGAGGGGTCCGGGATCCAAGGGAGAAACAGCAGATCGGCTTCCATTCTCACCTGACGAACTGCAGGCTTGTTTGCCCTTGCAGGCAAGGCAATCCTGGGTTCCGCGACCGTCTAAAGATGAGCGAGTTCCTGGTGGGGAAAAAGAGCTTCCGGGGGGGGGGTCTGTGGGGTTTCAGCAAACGCGGGGGGCAGCTCCAGAAAACCCTTGCGGGTCTTGCGTCACAATCTCCTGCCCCAAAGTCAATCCCGCTGAGATCCAGGAAACTTCCAGGCAAAAGCGGACCCCAGAAAGCAACCTGCGTTTTCGGGGGGGGGGAGAGGGCAAGGCGCTTCCTTGCGCTTTCCTGTGGCGGCCCCTCAATCTGCCAGAGCAACACCGGAGGCGATTGAATCGATCTCCTTTGTAGATCGAAGCGATCTCTTCAAATCGCCCCAGGGAAGGAAAAAGATTCATCTAAGCGGGGATGAGAGGCGGAAAGGATTATTTTTCCCCCTTTTCTTTAACCTGCCGGATTCAGCACCAGAGGCAAAACCTCTAGTAGAACAAAACCAATCCACGCACTTGCCCAGACCGAAGACTGCTCCACGCTGGCTGGCGGTTCTCCTATTCGGAGCGTCTCTCCTTCCCTCCGGTTAAGGAGGAGATCACAACGGCGCTTGTGCTTAAAAGTAAACCCCCTTTCCAATCAAGGGGTGGCCTTAGGACTCAGGGGCTGGCAGGGAGTTCCTACCGACTCATCGGCCTCACTCCATCTCTGAGATCGGAGCAGAGCAGAGTCGGAGTCTGCACAGAGTTTGAAAGGCAACGCTCCGATTTTGCGTCCCGCTGTCCCGCTTCAAGGGCACCTCCAGCCCCTGGCGAAAAGCGCCTCTTCGGGGTGGGAGATTTGTCTGGGAAGGTCAAGTTCTCGCTTCCCTCTTGCTTGGACAACTCCCCACCAAGCTTAAACTGCCGTTTCTCTCACTCTGTGCATGCGCTCTCGGGAGTGCCCCCGACTTAAATCCGCGGGACTTACTGCCCAGAAGAAACACACTGGCAACTTCGCAGCCTGGATCCTAACAGGGCAGGAAATTCCCGCGACAGGATCTGACTCTTCTTTACCTGCCAGAGAGAAGGGCAATATTTTAATATATTTCATTTTAACTTTTCTACGGGAGTGCCGCCCTCAGTGTCCGTCTGTCTGTCTGTCTGTCTCTCTCTCTCTCTCTTTCCACACAAACACACCCACACCCACCCACACAATTTTGCTCCCGAGTTCAGTGAATCCTTGAGTGCTGTAAACCACTCTGTAAAACTAAGTACACCCATTCTGTGCACTTTTGGGAGCGAGTCTCCTCGAAGTGTGATCTGAGTGCACTCAGGGTAGCGGGCTGAGGAAGAGCTCCTTCCCCTCCCTCTTCTTTTCCGCTCCCTCCCCCCCTTTTTTTTTCTCCGAGGGCCTTTTTTAATTAATCCGCTGATACCCACAACAGCAGCAGTCTTGGCACTTCCACCAAGGGAGGAGTGGAGGAGGGTGAAAAAGGGAGAGGAAACAATTAATAAAAGCGCTTTTTTAAAAGGAGATCAATTCCGGCGTGAATTTTAAGATAATTATCTGGAGGAACTAGGATTGATCGTTTGATCTCAGGGCAGCCGGCGGATCTCCGGACGTTTCCGAGGGGCTTCGCCTTCTCCAGGAGGACGAGGCGGGTTTCAGTCAGCGAAGATCGCCAAAGAGAACTAGGTCGTATCTTGAGCTAAACCAAGCAGTTTGGGTAAGCCTTAAAGAAGGCGCCGGATGAGAGCGAGCGCTTCTAAAGGAGACGTTTCTGAGAAGTCGCCGGGCCTGTGTGAGGCCTGTTATCTGATCATATTTGGCTTTTTTTCCTCGCCACTTCATTTTACACACACACACACACACACACACACACACACACACACACCATCCCAATCCTCAAGAATCTATTTACTTCCTTTGTATCTCTTGGAGGAAACCTGGGTAGATTGTGATTATCTCACTTTTAGGCCACGCAACAACTCTGCCAGGTACAAAGAGATCGATCCCGCTGGGTTTGTTTGGATTCAGGAGGAAGGAATTACAGGTTTCACCCAGTTCCAGCCCCAAGCAGCCCTCCACACCTGAGACACCCCGAGTCTGGGAGTTCAGATTTAGGCAGAATATAAGTGATTGAAAAACAAGGCAACCGGGCCACTGAATTAAGCAAGTATCTAGAAGTAAACTTTTATCTGAGGATGGCAGCGACTAAAAAAGCCGGAGGTGATTAAAAATGTAGTTCGCCCCTGGGCCTGGCCAGTGGCTCTTTGGGGATCTCGGCAAAAAGAACAGGCGACCAAGCACCAAGCAAAGAAGAGGCCATTTCCTGGCCCCAAATGTTATGCAGTCAATAACCTTGGGTTGTTTTCTTGAGTATTTGTTTGAGAAACAGTTCCTAGGGACATTTTTCCTTCCTATTTTCTTACTTGCACGGCTGCTTCTCATCTTTGCTATCTATTTTTGTTTTGTTTTTGCTAACAGTCTACAGACATCACCCGAAGGAATCTGGAATCCTCAATCCGGCGATGGGTTAGACCACAACTTCCACCATTCCTATCCCGCTATTTGGCTCCGAGCAGCGGTCCAACTGTAGCTGAACAGCACCAAATTGGGAAAGGCTGGACCTCAATGAGGCGCTAGTCTTCTCACCAATAGGGGAGAGATTCTTCTTCCTGCCTTTCATCCACACCCTCCTAAACCACCTTCCCCGCCATTCGCATCCTTGCAAGTGCAGTTGCGATCTCTTCCCGACCCATCCTGCACCCAAGGAACAAAGTCACGTGCTTATTTGCTGCCAGCCTTGAGTCTTGGCAAGTTATGCAGATGTGATCTCCTCACGCCTGGATTTCTTTCCTCCTGTACCCCAGGCGCGTTTGAAAAGTTCAGACAGCCTGACAACCTGACCTCTAGTTCAGAAAATTTGGGAACAATTTGTCGACTAATTTCCAAATTCACGAATCCCCCCCCCCAATTAAATCGAATCAATTACATGACAAGGATAAACCCCGTGGATGCTAACATTGGCGCAGAGTGTATATTTTATATTCCTTTCTAAAACTACTGCGATGTTTAATCGTTTTTTGCAATCATCCAGGGCATTTCCTCCTCATAGAAGCGTTTACTTAAGGCCATCCAGAAACGGGTCCGCGTCCCCACCAATTTCCCTTCCCGACCACCCGATTGGACACAGGACGCCTTAACCTTGGATTCTGTGCAGACACGGGTGCTTAGAAACGCGTGTGTGAAAATGGTCGTCCTCATGCTCGACCCAGGCCCGATTTTGCTTGGGAGGTAAGAGTTGTTTCAACTTTTTTTTTAAGAGAGAGAGATTGAGAGCTTCTGCTTTGGACATTTTCGGATCATGGGAAGCAGAATAATTCTGACATTCCCAATTATTCAGGCAGTCTCAACGGGGAGGGGGGGGAAGAGCAGCACATCTCTACTTCATATCAGGGCCCTATTAAACGATAGCCGGGAAGCCAAAACCACTGCGTATTTTTTGCTCCTGACGATTTTATGACCATCCCATGTCAAAGACAGGTTGAACAGAAACACGAATTCCTTCAGAGCATTTGACGAATGAAGCCATGGTAGAACGAGAAAGAAGGTGGTACAAAAGAAAAGTTTTTTCCCAAACTTTTGCTTTCCTGCAAGGCAAGTTTGGAAATTGAAGTAACGGTCTGTGATCTTGGATCGCTGAGTAGGAGGAGAGACCTTTCTTCACGTCTCCTGCTTCCAGGCCAAGACTGAATGAAATCCCAGAATCCACCTTCGGGGGTACCTTTGCTTTGCCCAGGCTCCTCCTTTCGTACTCAAGACCGGTTAAAAGGAATGGCACTTCGGCAAGGAGCTGAGCTGGTGATCTTTGAGAACCATTAACTCTTATGGGGGGCGACCCGGTAGACTCAAATGTGGGAACAGGTCAACTTAACGAGTTTACTAACCAGGCTGCGCACAGGTTTTTTTCGGGGGGTGGGGTGGGGAGGTTAAGTCCTGATTTTATCTATTTTCTTCTGAAATCGAATCAACCTGTTCTCTTTAAAGCCGCCTTATCGAATTCGCCCCCATTCCTTTGCCCTTGGTTTTTTTGATTAACTCCCGCTTGATGGAGACCTTTAACGAGGCTGCTTTGTGGCAACTTTTCTGACGGCAATCACTCACAAGTGACACAGAGGCTTCACCAGTTTTGGAGACCGGTCGGAGAAAAAAGCGATCAAGTTTCCTCCATCTGCCTCGTTCCGCCACAGTCATTGCTTGCCTTCCTGACTCTTTACTTCCACTATTATTCTTAATCTCCTATGGTTGGAAAAACAACAACGGGGCCATAACAAGCTATGAATTCCTACTACTTTAACGAATCCCTGATGCTTTGTGAAGGAATACGGGGCCCTCAATAGGCCGCCTGCCCAGAAGCTTCTCCTTCCTGCAGCTGCCCTGCTTTCCTGGTGGCTTCTCTGCCCCTAGATGGCAACCTCTTCCGTTGTGGGGTTTCTCCGGTGAGGAAGGACTTGACCTTGGCTCGGTATCTCGGACCTCTGGCCTATTTCGGAGCTAGCTTTTGGATCCACCACCAGCCCGCCTCCAAAAAGGTCTCCAGTCCTTAGCCGGATCAGAAATTTGGCAGTGGCTACAAAGGAGAAGGGAAGCGGTGGCTCAGTTACTTGTCCCAGCTTCTGCCAACCTAGCAGTTCGAAAGCATGTAAAAATGCAAGTAGAAAAATAGGGACCACCTTTGGTGGGAAGGTAACAGCGTTCAGTGCGCCTTCGGCAGTTTAGTCATGCCGACCACATGACCAGGGAGACGTCTTCGGACAGCGCTGACTCTTCGTCTTTGAAACTGAGGACCACCCCCTATAGTCGGAACGGCTAGCACATATATGCGAGGGGAACCTTTAGGGGAGGGGGACCGATAGGCCTCTAGGGCAGGAATGGTGTGTGGTGGTTGTGTGTCTACACAAGCACCTGCCAGGCTAAAATCTCGTTTCCCGTGGGAGCTGTCCTTCTAAAAAAAAAAAAAAGAAAACCGGTTCAATCCGCCCCTCGGCCTCCCTGAGGCTTTACCGAGCAAAAAGCTCCACAGTTTGGGAGACGCAGGGGAAGGATGCGCAAACGAACTAGCCATCTTTTCTCTGAACGCGGGAACTGGTGTGTACATCACCCGTCAATGGACAGACACCCCCCCCCCCCAGGGAGCTCTGGGGGATTTGCCTGGAAATGTTTCCCAAAGGGCGCTGCTATTTCCCTCACTTCCACTCGCTTTCCCAACTCTTTCCTGGGCGCTGCCCGGTTCTCCTTGCTTAGACTTCCGAAAGGATTGCCGCTCAAGGTCCGGACCGGACCCGTAGGCCAATTCTGCCCCGGCCCAATTGTGGGACTAATGCAAGGAAGCGTGGTGGGTGAGTGGCTGGAGCGCTGAGAGGCGCCCTTTCTCCGTTCTGCCCGAGACTTCGGTCGCTTGGCTGGGGAATTCAGCATTGAGCCTCTCTCGCTTTCTCGGAATGGTTTATTCGGCCCACTGTGGATCCCGTCTGACCCTTTTTGGCTTACACACTTAACACACACCCGGGCCTTGGTCTTTCTCTGAAAATCACCTTCAACTCTCCCCAGGCCAGCTTCTCTCTCCAGTCTCACCCACCCACTCATTTCCACAACGCATCAGTCCAGGGACCACTTGTTTTATAATCTGAACGCCGGCCGTGTTAATTACGATAACCTTCCATTTTCTCCGCTAAATTCTCATTCCTATTTCTCCCCCCCCCCTTATTTTTTTCCCTTCTTCTTCTAGGCAGGTTAAATATTTATAAGGATCGAATCGATCAAGGGATTTTTTTTTTCTTAGCACATTTCATAGAGAGAGGTTTTTAAAAAAAAAAACATAGAGAAAGCTAGACTCTTTTGTGCGTTTTATTGATTTGGGCCCGGGCCACGTCTCTCGTGGAGGAGCTAATAGATTTTAATTCAAATAGGTGTCCTCAATCCTGATTATGAATGGATTGGATTGATCCACCCCGGCCACGTTGCCCATCCCTTATAATGTAATTAAAAGGTGCGATTTCAGCGAGGGGAATGTTCTCTTCCTCCTCCTGTGGTTCCTCTCCTCTCAATCTCCCCACAACCCAAATGAAATCATTTCTCTGGCCACCGTCGGGTGGTCACCACAGGAGGGAAATGCAGTAGGGAGGAATCCACGCTCCAAGGCGAACGGAGAGGGTATGTGGCTGTGGAGCCTGGAGCTCAGTCTCCAAAGACTTGAAAGGGAGTGAATTTGCCCTCGCGCATTATTTTCCCCTCGGAATCACAGTTGATTCTGGTTGACTTGTGGTTCCTGTTCCTCCTCCCCCCCTCTTCTTCCTCCTCCTCCTCTTCTTCCTCTTCCTCCTCCTCTTCTTTCTCCTTTCTCCTTTTCTCCCCTTATCTTATTTGTTTTAGGAGATAACCGGATAGCTCCACGTAGCTTTTAAAGACGGCTGGGGTCCTTATGAGAGATCTACTGCGACTTGGGGTGACCACAAGCCAGGGGGTTCTTTTTCTTTTTCTTTTTCTTTCTTTTTCTTTTTTCTTTTCTTTTTTTTTTAGGGAGAACCTTAGTACACGAGAAGGATTTGTCCAGAAGCTTAGAGGGTCATACGGACCTAAGTGCAACATGTCCTGCTGGCAAATATTAGACTGCAGGGTGCGATCCAAGCAAAATGAATAGTTTGGATTTATTTTGAAGTGTCTTGGGGTCTGCCTCTGAAATTCTACACTTTCCTTCTACGAAAATGTAGGAGTCTGGGTAGGGAATCACTTCAATTAGGACCCTCAAAGTTAATTTTGGCTGACACCAAAAACACTGATCATCATAAACGATCAATTCATGTATTTTTCCAAGTTAGTTTATTTATTTAGCAGATAGCAAAAAATGTTTAAAAACATATCACAATTACATTGTCAAAGATAAAATATGAAACTTATTTATTCACAAATTCAAAGGTAGACTATTCATATAGTCAATTCACGATGAAGTTGCATAAAAAAGCCAGGCTTTCCCAGGCTCAGAGGGTCTGCTTTGGAGGCACCATTGCAGCATTCCAAAGAGCAGAGCTTCCCCCATTGATGAATTAGCGCACCTGCCATGTTGAGTCCTAATTGAGGAGTGAGATTAGATTGCCAATCTAGTTTTACCAGCTAGATTGAATGCTTTTGTTTTGGCTGTAAAGTGGGGAATGTTGAGACACTCTGAAGAATGCAATAGAGGACCATTCTTGTGCCCAGGCCTGAAGCAGATTGACGTTGTTATCCAGCAAGCTTCTGCCTGTCCTAATAGGTGGATGTCTGGAGTGATGTTCATAGCATTAGTGATATCTGCATTGATAGGCGGGTGAATGTGCCTAATTATTTTCTTATACTCTCACAGTAAGCCATTTTCTCTTGGTAGACATGGTGAAGGAATATGGCTCAAAACTGGTAACCAGAAAGTGGGGACAGACCTTATTGTGCCCAATATGATGCACATAATATGATTTAGCTGTGTGTTGATCAGTCTGGTACGGCTGCTAGACTGGGGGACAATATTCTGCTGTAGAAAAAATGCAGCTAAGAGTTGAAGATCCCAAGGTGGAAGCTGAGGGACCCCAAGCAGAACACACAGTGTTTGCAGGATGTTATCCCCTGGTCACAATCTGTTTAAGATGGTAGTTAATTTAGCTGGTTATTTGAGGAGCCTGGTATGGAATCCCCCTTCGTTTTCAATGGAACCTCATTTTAATTTTGTGAAAATCTAATTTAAGTCCAAAGGCAGCCAATTCAAAATCCTAATAGTGACTTCTATCAATTTGTGAGGAGCCACGCACCAATTTTGTAATTCTATGACAATACACCCACAAAGTAGATTACTTGTAGTGCTTTGCTTTCTTATGAGTAGAACCACTCTTTGCTCAATTCCATAGCTTGGACTGGGATCCAGCCCTGAGAACCTCGAAGCAACCTAGGAGATTCTTCAAATCAAGTGCAGTAGCCTTTCTTTGGCCACAAAATTACCTCTTCACATAGATTTGTGAGGAGAGAGAGAGAGAGAGAGAGAGACAGACAGACAGACAGACACAGAGAGAGAGAGAGACAGAGACAGACAGACACACACACACACACACACAGAGAGAGAGAGAGAGAGAGAGAGAGAGAGAGAGAGAGAGAGAGAGAGAGAGAGAGAGAGAGAGAGAGATTTCTTGTCCAGAAAGTATGTGGACATCCTTGCAAGTGTAATCCATACCCATCTCTCAGTTTAGAACATGTAGCAAACCTGAAAGGCTACATTATACCTGTCATCATCAGACCAAGACATTTTCCACTAGACTGAAAATGTTAGGGTTGTTGATGCCAAAAAGCTGAAACCAGATATCCCAGCTGATCTTGACAATTTGGTTGGTCAGAGTTACCTATATTGCTCAAGGAGAAAGATAACTCTCTTGGCAGGATAGTCCCAAGATCTGACCTCTAAGCAGATTTGGGGAAGTGGGTTCTCTTTTCCAGATATTTAAGTCAAAGGGAAATGTGTGACCTTCGCCATCCCCACTAAAGTAGAAATCTGCCCCGGGCCAGAGAGTGGGGGGAAACCTGCACTGCCTGATGTCATTTTCTATATATGTGGATGGCAGAAAGGAAAAGAAAAATTCAATAATGTGAGAAGGGAAAAAAAACACATTGTCTTCCTATAGTTTTCCAATGTTTAGAGGAATTTTATGTAGGGAGAGGAATGAGGGAACAAGAAAGAAAGGTCTTATAACCAACCTTCTCCCCCCCCCCGCCCCCACCCAAAGAATTTCACCACTGAAGATTCCCCACTGAACAGTTAGAAGTAACTGTTATTTCCTCACTATTTATGGAATTATAAAGGGGATTCCTAGAAATATTGCACACTAGAAATCTCTCTGGGATTGCACACCACTCCCCTTTATTTATTTCATTTTGCAATCACTCCCCTTTATTTATTTCATTTTGCATGGCCTCACATGCACTTACATTTGAAACCAAACTCTTTATTATACCTGGTGTCATGAAAACGACAGCCACCTCACTCTCTCCTTCATGGCTGTAGAATTGATGCTATAAAAGTTGCTGCATGTTTGTTCTTTATACCACTCTATACACAAACAAGCATTATTCGTTTTTTTAGAAAGGGTGGCCAGATTATGTCACTGCAACTGGGAAGAGAAGGTGCTAATCTGAACTGTTTCTGAAGAAGCCATCAGCAGTTACCAGGGAATAACTTCCTTTTGCTTCTTGCTCACCGATTTTTCTCATTGGGCCAATGTAACTGGGAAGGATAAGAACCGATAAGTAACCAACTGCTACTTGTTTGTAGGGCCATTGGCATCACTGCTACATTACAGGACTGAAATCATTACATGGTGGAAAGCAATGGTGGTGGAGAAATCTTTACATTCCTCACTTTAGTATAGGAGGTGGAGATTTTAGTATCTTTGGATCTCCTGGCTATACCCTGACCTCAGTTTACCCATTCACACACACCTCAATCAGTGAAGCAGAATGTCAAAGGCAAAGGTACAGCCTACTTCACACATTGGACTAAGATGGTTTAAACAAACCACAATCCATACCATTTTTAAACGAATTATGTGGGGTTTAGTCAATAGCAGTATGAGTCTCCGATCAGAAACCCCAAAACCCAAACAAGTCACACCTATGTTGTGTGGATAGATGTGGACCCAAACATCGTGGCTATGGACTTAGGAGGGCCCTCTCGGAAAGTTTTACACAGCAGTCAGTCTAATAAATTTGGTAGGGCTTACTCTCAGGCAAGTATATCAATCTTGCAAGGAGAAGGTCTTTCTGGACCAAGTTTAGACTTAGAAACTAAGCAGGCTTAGACCTAGTTAATCCTTGGATGGGAGACCATTAGGAAACCCCAGACTGCGTATAATCGGATACAGTGGTGAAATTCAATTTTTTGTACTACCGGTTCTGTGGGCGTGGCTTGGTGGGTGTGGCAGGGGGAGGATACTGCAAAATCCCCATTCCCTCCCAACTCCTGGGGGAAAGATACTGTCAGAACCTGCTGAATTTCACCCCTGATCGGATAGCTCCCCCAAATTTCCTGAGAGAACTGGAGGGAAAACCGCTTCGTTGCTATTGCCAAGAAAACTGCGCCAAAATCTCTGCGCAAGGAGCCCAGCTCTTCTGCAGTCAGTCTTTAGGTTTTAAGCGTGTCCGGTATAGAATTTAGGCAAAGGCGCCCTGTATAAATTGACCCTTTGGATTTGATCGAGGCGTTTGGGATCGCTGCTAAACGCTGATCTCCCACCCGCCGCCAGTCGACGCGCTCTGTCTTCTTCCCTTTGGGATATTTAATACAAGGGAAGGCTCGCGGCCCGCCGGCATCACCTGCTTTTCCCGGAGTTTCCTTTTGAGTTTGCTCCAACTTAACGCGATGTGCGGAAAGGCTAAGCGGCGGCGGCGACCCAGCCGCAATAGCCCGGGTGCTATTCGGCAAGGAGCCCTTGAGCGCCAGCCCCTGGCCTGGCCTGGCTCCTTCGCTTAGAGGAGCAGGGGCTCAGCGGGAAGAAGTCAGGCGGCTGGCGCGGCAAGTCTCTCTCGGCTCCCTGGAGGACCGGCCGCGGCCGGGAAGGGAAGAAGGCGGGGCCGGGCGAGGAGGCAGCCGCCTCGGCCCATCTGCTTCCGATCTCCCTCGGCTGGCGCAGACAATGCCGGGGGGGCGCGGGAGAGCTCGGCTGGCCTCCGGCCGATCTAATTGAGAAGCCGGGATCCAGCTGCAGCCACCGTCCGGGCCGGAGCTCGGGCGCAGCTCCTTTCCCTCCCCTCTTCGGGACGCTTCTGGCTTCAGGCGAAGCTCCGGGCGAAAAGAAGCAGCTCGGCCCCTTGGCTCGGCGCACGCTTCGGCCGGCCCCTGCAGCCTCCTTGGCCTGGCCGAGGACGAAGCTCTTCTAACGGGGAAGCCCGCCTGGGTTTGCTGAAGCGAGGGGGCCGGCAGAGGCGCTGGCGTGGTTCGCGGGTTATCCAGCCCCTTTCTGCGATTGAGCGGAGGAGGGAAGCAGGTCCGGCCGAAGAGACTCTCGCGTTGCGCTCGGCCCCAGATTCCGATGTCACTCTCCGAGCACTTCGGGATGAATCGCTCTGGCCATCGCCGTCTCCTTGGATTAGAAAACAGCGCCCGTTGGAATATTTAATACAAGGGACTAAGTCAGGGATTTTGCTGGGACTCTTCAGACCTGGCTTTCCAGATGTCTCGGAAAGCAAAGTAAGAGACAAAAATCTTTAAAGCCTTAATCGAGCTCTTTTAATTCTTTAGCCCTTAAGAAGAGCGCTAGACGGAGATGTTAGCCTTCCGCCACAGGCCAATCGACACACCAGCATTATTAGCTTTAGAATTTAGAGCCATGATTATTACTTCCACTTTGCACCTTTCTTCTAAAGAGCCAAAGAGATTGCACGGTGTCCGCCTCCTTCTTCTGACATTTTTTTTCTGTAGCTAACCAGTCAAGTGGGATAGCCAGGAGTTGGGTTTCCTTCCGCCAGTAAACCACCAACCACCAGCGCTTTAGCCTAGCGTGTGCTCATCAGGAAACTTGATGAAGCAAACCATTTTTCATTTAACTGTGGCTAAGCCCTACGGTATCCAAGGCAGCGATTGTCTAGAGCCGCTTCATAATCAATTAATTTCACTTATGTTCTGTGCTCTCCCCCAAGATTTCAAGACACCACAGAGGGGTTTTCTGGTTTTTTTTTTTATTTAACCCTCACAGCAACATAAGGAAAACACTTAGTGAGAAATAATTGGTCCCAAATCGGCCAATAGGTTCCCTGGCTGAGAAGGAATTCTGATCCTTATCGCCCAGTTCTAATGCCATAACAGTCTAACTGCAGGTGGGTGACCTCTTGCCTTGCAGATGTTTTGGCTATAACTCTCTTAGTCCCTTTCCATTGCTCTGGTTAATTGGGGCAGATAAATATTATAGTCCCCAAATTCTGAAGAATGCTCATTTGTCTGCCACTTGCTTTAATTGCTATTATCACACTGGCATGACAAACATTTATGTGGCAGCCGTATATCCTTCATAAGTACAACTTCCAGAAGATTGCAGGTTGACTCAGCCTTCCATCCTTGCGAGGTTGGTAAAATGAGGACCCAGATTGTTGGGGGCAATAGGCTGACTCTGTAAACCACTTACAGAGGGCTGTAAAGCACTGTGAAGCTGCATATAAGTCTAAGAGTGCTATTGCTATTAGCCATGGTGGCCAGAGTGGCTAGTTCTGAAACGTAAGAGTGGAGTTTATCCTAAAGGCAGACTTTCAATTCACATAAATGGCAATATTAAAGTCTTTAAGATGCTTTAAAGTTCTGATTACACACAGTCATTGCATTCCGGCCAGTTTCCTACTCAACTGATGAATCCTTGTTAAGAGTTTCCCTATTCGCCTTCCAATGGTAGGAAGAGCAGATTAATTAATAGGGTTTGAAAGGTTTGATTGAGCCTAACCTCAAAGAACAAAAATGAAGACAGGGTGTGTTATTGCTCTTAATAGTGGAGAGATGGTGGGGATATTCATTGATTTCTGCATTAGAAAGATGTGTCAGTGACAGTCAATCCTGTTTCCAAAAGTGGTTGGAAAGGAGAGCAACAGCTCCTCTGTCCAACTGTCCTTCTGAGAATGAATGCCCCATTTACAGTTACAGTCACTCCTTGACCCAAGTTTTGGAATTTTAATATTGGGGCAACAGGTTTCTCTATGTTCCTCAACACAATTTGATGGATGAATAGTTTGGGGGGGGGGGGACCTGCTAGAAACTGACTGCTATCTGTACCTGAAGGGCAGCAATACAGCCTCATGCACCACATTCCTCTTTGAAAAGCCACCACAATGGACATGTCACATAGTTTATCATCACCCACATCTCCTTCCTTCCTTCCTTCCTTCCTTCCTTCCTTCCTTCCTTCCTTCCTTCCTTCCTTCCCTTCATTCAATTCTTCCAGGAAATGCATTTGGAGACTGGGCAGAGGTCAATAATCATATGTACAGAAATAATTCATAATAATCTCTGGAACAGAAAGTTTTAACTATCTGAAGGGAAAGGACAATCCATGTTCCTGTCCAGCACCAACTCAGTTCCCTTCCCCATGAATCAGATGGCCAGGTTTTCAGGTCCCGTCCTGCAGATTACCTCCTTATTCTAGAAGCAGCTGGACTTGTGGTTGCTCTTCCCAGAGACTTTGATTGGCTTAGGCAAGACTTTGTGGAATGCAACACTGCTAATTTTAGTTAACCATGGTATGATAGGTAGGCCTGGAAAGTAATGGTTTTGGTCAACACTCAATTCAAATTTAAGTAAACCAGTTTGGTGGTTACCATACCATTCTTCGTTACTTGTTGCCATTAAGAATCTGTTAACAATACTTCTTAATTAAACTTCAAAATGACACCAAACTCTTTTCTATCTCTTTCTGGACGATAACCAGGAACCTGGTTCACACAGCCTCTATAGTTTGCTTCATTAAGATTTGTTAATAAAACCTTAATTGAATTAACACCCTCCCCCAGCCTACCAATCATGGTGCACTAATCACAACTCTTGGGTTCCTTCTACGGTGTATTGAAGTCAAACCGGCTAAGCAATTTAACCATTTAGCTACTTTAAGAAAGTGGGTTTAAATAGGTTGTTGACTACGTAGAAGTCCATCTAAGCACCTCCTAATAGGGATCTATTCATCTGACTACATATGAATGTGGGATGGCCTCAGCCAAAACAAATGCTTTCACCTCCAGGACATTCTCAGACCTCTCTTTGGATACCTGGAGGTGGTGCTTAACCCTTAGAAATCGGAAGAGAAGGACTTTCCAAATAGGGAACTGGATGAGATTTTTCAGAACTCCAGCAGCCTCTGAACAGATCCCTGCATAAATAAATATCTTGAACAGTCTTGTAAAAATAGGACATAATTTATCAATCAATAACTTCCTACACAGACAGATACCTTCATGCACAATCGCTTCACTTTTCTAGGACTGCTGGAGAAAAGAGGAAAGGTGCACATTTCCCTTTCCTTTCCTGCTTTTCTGGATAAAGTTTAAAACCATGACCCGAATAGACTGCTAAGTAAAGATCGTCCCAGGCGTCCAATCTGGATTCGTTTTTGTTAAACCCCTTCACATCTTTTTTTCTTCTTCTTTCAGATGAGTTCCACGTCGAAGGATGCCACATTTCTGTTCTTTCCAACGCAGCACCCACCAGAAACGAGAAGAAATTTACTCCGGGGCGACTTCGATTTTTAAAGAAACTTAATTGTACCTTAAATTTACGTCTCTTCCTCTCGAGAAACTCCTTGAGTCCCCACCCCCTACACACCTCCTCCCCACCCCCTACACACATACCTAGGCAGTAGACAATTTGCTGCCTGGCAGATTTGATCTCCCCCTCCCAAATAGCTGTATTTCACAGAAGAAATAACCACCCACCAATCAACATCATCAAACGAGGTGTGAGCATTGAAATGATCTTGTTAGCTTGTGTGGATGCGTGTGCTTTAAAGCAAGCGGTCTTGAAATTAGACAATAGTTCGAATCAGCCTCGGAACTGGGTTCAACCAGGAGACAACAACTGTTTTCATTTGGGGCGAGGGGTGAGGAAATCAGCGGCACAGTCTCGGCCTTTTTAGAATCGGGATTGGCGTTCAGAATTCCATTCGGTGTTTTGCATGTTCTTTTCTGCCCTTATAACCCAAGGATTTCTCTTGCTCTGCCAGACGAAGAGGTGGCGCTCTTAAAGAGCACAGAGCGAGGCTTTTCAGAGTTGAAATTAAGGCAAGCGGATGAGAACCCGAAGAGTTTTCTGGCTGACAGAAAAATAAAGAAACATAAAACTCAACCGTGAAAAGGAAGTTCAGGCGATCTCTTCGAATCCTGATCCTAACTTTATTTTATTGGAAGCAAGGAGTCCCGTTCATTTTGGGGCATCCTGACTTCCCTTGCAACTGTATTTTTAGAACCCAGGAGACAGGTCAACCAGTTTCCCAGTTAGGTTACAGCATCAATTCAGAGGAGACGACCACTAAGTACAGGAATCCCCAAACTTGGCAACTTTAAGTCTTAAAGTTGCCAAGTTTGAAGACCTCTAAGCAGGGCCGAATTTAGATGAAAAGAGGCCCTAGGCTATTCCACTTATGGGGCCCTTTCACCTCCCATTTTTAAGTTTGTAAATTACATGAGAGATAATAAAATACTTCATTACTGTGATATATATCAATATATTAAATGAAACATGTTGTAATTGGTACTAACCTTTATAAAAAATGTGGCATGGATAATAAATAAAAATAAAAGGCCCCTCTTGATCTTGAGACCCTAGGCTGAAGCCTAGTTAGCCTATAGGAAAATCCGGCCCTGCCTCTAAGTACACTAGAGAGTGGGATCTTTCTCCTTCGCTTTGGGTCCGGAGAAGATTTAAAGAAATTAGTTCTGACCTGAGTAGGCATAGATTCCGCTGAGCATATAGTGGGGCTTCCTTTCAAAATCAAACTGCAAAAGATTGTGGGAGTACTGTAAGCTTTACTGAAAGTTGCTTCTTGGTGAATGCGCATAATGCGAGTCATGAAACTTGGTCACTCTATTGGAGTTCTTTTGTGTGGTGGTGAAAGAAATAAGAGAAGCAGCAAGCAATATTCCATGTTTGTAAAGTGAGGCATGGGGACCCTTTTCATGTACCGCAGGGGTGTCCAAACTTGGGAACTTTAAGACTTGTGGACTTCAACTCCCAGAATTCCCCAGCCTGGCTTCCTGGCTGGGGAATTCTGGGAGTTGAAGTCCACAAGTCTTAAAGTTCCCAAGTTTGGACACCCCTGATGTACAGAGTAGTTCCGAGTCTCATTGCCCTGGAACATTAGTTCATGGGATAATGCAGCTGTCAGCCAGCTGCTATTTCGATTTTTAGCCAGTATACTCAGGAGTACTCTATCTACTGTTTGTCTAAAAAATACTACAATAAAGAGATTGGAAATAAGCGAAGTGGATTCCTCTATTTTGACCAAACCTTCTGCCACCTGAAGTCAGCTGATCTTGGCGTTCAGAAGGGAAGATAGTATAGTCTTTATTGTCATTGTACAAAATAAATACAACGAAATTGTAAGTCCATCACTATAGGACAAAAATGTTTCCAAGGGACTTCTTAAAGCCAAAAGTCAAATAGGACATTTTTAGCATATTCTGTTAGCTTCTGCTATGTCGATTGCTTGGGAGTGTTGACTAGGAAGCGTTTGCAAATTAAATGCAGTCAACCTATATAAGAAACTGGCGCTGGCTGTGGTTGGATTAGTTTACCAATCCGATCCTATACAGTATACACAGTCACAGCACTGTCCTATCCACCTCTATTCAAAAAACCCAGTGAACTGAATGAGACCAGGTTCTTGCAGTATAATCCTCTACTTAGTTACTCAGAAGTAAGAGGAAATTCAAGGACCCTGGCTTTCCTCATCTATTGTGTTGTTAGGATGACAACTTTTATTACTTTATAATCCTAATCATATCACTATTACAAATTGAGCATTGAGCTTTAGTACTAGTTATAAAATGTCTAGACTCTTAAAGAGAGAATACAATTTTAATCATCCCTCTGATTATTTTCTGATATTTTCTGATACTGCACTGAAATAAAATTGAATTTCTTCTCATTAAGTCAGAATTCCATTTGGACTGGGTAAATGGGTCAGCATATTTGAAGAAATCATGCCACTGTGTTTAAATTTCTTACATTTACATTTAAACTTCATTTTTCTCTTTCAGAAAAGAAACAGAATTCTAGGTTCAAAATCTACAACATTGTAAACTGGTCCCTGTTCTTTTTAGCCTCAAACACATGGGGACAATCATCCAGATCAATTTCAAGTCTCATTAAAAGCAACGGACCTCTTAGTTGCATCACCAACTTTGCCCTGTTGATTCCAGTGGATGTGCGCCCTATTGCACCCCATTGAACAAATTAAATATCCCTTCCATGTCAATAAATAAGGATCATTGCTCGGTATTATATTCTTGTAGATAGAAATAACCTGCAGGTTTTTTTTTTCATGCAATCTGTCTTTAGACATTTTTTAAACAATTATTAGTTTTAGAAACTGGTTATGTTAACCAAGGATGCTATACTAGGCTGCTACATCTCATAGAAAAATACAGACGACTAATAGGAATTGTGATCTTGAACAAGTAATTGTTTCCGAGTCGACCTGGCTTCTAAGGTTAGATCTGCAATGCCATAAAAACAATTCTGAAACACCTTTGAAAGCCTTATAGGAAAAAGATGCTTACTCGTCTATTTTATATCCATATAGAACATAGATCTTACTCTTCGTCGAAAATGTATTCCCGAGTTAAGAATCGCAATGGGCTTGGGGGGGGGGGGTGTAAATGCAATGAAGCCTGCAGAGTTGTTGGTACAGTATTCAGCTCTGCCTGGAGTATTTCCCGTCTGCAAGCCCTTGTTTCATCACCTCTACGATAGCAAGGACGTAATGTTGGGACCCAGCAAAAAAAAAAAAAAAAACGCCATTCGGCGTCGAATCTAACGTGCATCTTTGTCGCTCTCCGCCTAGCGAGTTCCACGCGCGGCACTCCAAGCCGCCGCTCGGTGTTCGTGGAGACCAATGGGATCAATCTAGGCAGGGGGTTGGACTAGAAGACCTCCAAGGTCCCTTCCAACTCTGCTATTGTATTGTAATCCGCCACTGCCGCGAGATGCTCCGGGGGGGGGGGGGGGAACAGGGCGAGTTTTCCCTCTGAATTCCTTTGCCAGCGAATGAACGGAGAAAGCGATTCTTCCAAAGCAATCGAACGGCTCCCCCCACCTTCACAAAAGCAGGCTTTTTGATACAGTTAGAGGGCAGTCACGGGGAAGTTGCCTCGGCCAAGCTTTCTCTTTTTTTTTTTTTTCCAGAAAATTTTATTGGTTTTTTTAACACATTTACTAGGAAAAGGGTATGTGGAATAATATACAAATTTTGGCAGTTGCAAGTATGGCAGATGCCCCCTCCCTCCAAACTCATAGTATACATCTAGGTATAAAACATTAATACATAATCATGTAAAATCAGCATATAGAAATAAAAGTTTTCAATCAACTTATATATTATAACATATTTTCTAAATATAATTTCACTATTACTTTCGGTATGTTTATGGCAATGTGGTTTTCTTATTCATTTTTGTGATCTGAGCTTTCTTGGTATTGCCCCTTCCCCCCCCCCCCCCCCCCGCTGGCAGAGCTCCGGCCCCTCCCGTGTCCTGTATAACCGTTGTAGAGTCTTCTGTTTTTTCTAGGTTTATTTTATTTTTTTCCATAAAGGCCTGAGCCTCTATGGGTGTATTAATTCTAATTCTTGTCTCCTCCCAGAATATCAACATCCCTTCAGGCATCAACCATCTAAACCACACCCCCTTCTGGTATAATTTATTCGCCAATTGCGAATAGCTTTTCCTTTTCTCCCTAACTTTTTTTGGGATCTGCTTCAAGATGGTTATCTCCCTATCGTGGTATGTCAATGTTTGCCCCCTTTGTACACCCAGAATTGCGTCTCTTGTGCTTTTCCTAAGGAATTTAATATGAACCTCCCTGGGTACATTGTGTGTCCTGGCATATGCTGAATTCACTCTATAGGCCAAGTCTATCTCCCACTCCATCTGTTGTTTGTCTTTGTGTATATATTCAGCTAAAATGTTGGTCATAATGTCCCTTATGTTTTCCCCATCTGTTTCTATAACATTTTGAAATCTAAGATAAAAGGACATTCTCTCAAATTCTGTTTTCATTTGTTGAATATCAAGTTCTTTGTTACTCTTCTGTAAAACTTCCACCACCCCCCTCGCCTCCGCCACCCCACCCTCCACAAGGTCCAGTCTCTGTGAGTTCTTATAAATTTGGACTTGATTCTCTTTAATTTCTTCCTTCATTTCCTTTAATTGTTTCTTAATTTCTTCCTGGCCCTGTATGAGTTGTTGAAGCATTTGCAGCAAATCCAACTCTGTACTCTTAGGTTGCATCATTTCTGTAATCTTTGACTGTGTGGCAGGGCTGGATGTTGCAGATGTCGGTGCAGAAGTAGCAAAGCCAGGTTTTCCAGGTGGTGGTCTTTTTGGAGACATAGTTTATAAAACAGAGAAGTCAGTCAGTGTAGAGACTGGACAGCTGGAGAAGTAGAGCAGGCAGATGAGGCCAGGAGGCAGAAAATCCAAACAAGTGAGAGTTTCTTTGGTCAATCTAGCGTTAAGAAAAGGTTTCCTCTCCAGAAGGTTCAGAAAATAGCAATCCACAAGAGATTCTTCTGGGTAGTACGGAGACAAAGACCGGAAGCCTGAGTTTTAAAGGTGGAGTCAGGTTTCACAGTTCATGAAGACAACGGAAGTGTGCCATCTTGCCCTGCCAGCTTTGGGCTCAGAGGCATAATAAAGTTTCAAAAGTTCACAAAGTTCTCAGGTCATCAACAAATTATAAAACTAAGTCCAGAGAAAATCACTTTTACAGGGGTGAGGCATCATTAGTTGGCTCTCCCCCCTCCTCCTTCCTCCTAGGGGCAAAAGCAGAATTTTTTCAAGCCGCTTGTCCAAGGGGGGGGGAAATCCCCCCCCTCTAACCGCACCTCCAACGAAGCTCCGAAAGTTTAACTTATAACCTTGCTGAAAAGTCCATCAATTCAACAAAGAAGGAATGGAGAAAGGAAGCACCTCACCATCTCGCCCCTGCTTCCTTCAATTTTGCGCTGCCCGATCGGCATGGAGCGAGAGGCTTCGCACCCTCCAAGACTGCTCCCCGGTGCCTAGAGCAAAGCGGAGAAGCCCCCACCAGCCGCCGCCGATGCCAGGGCCCTCCGCGAGCCGCTCCCTCGGCAGGACGCCTCTTCGGGGAGTCCTGTGCCCCCCCAGAAGCGGGGGAAGCCCACCGGGAGAGCGGGAGCGGGCAAAGACTTGCCCGTCGCCGTAGCCGCCGGAACCGGAAGTCGGCCAAGCTTTCTCTTGAGGCCTTGCTCGTTTCAAACACAACCTCCCCGAAATGCCTCCATTTCTGGTGGAAACTTCATCTCCTCGCCTTTTCCAAAAGCCCTGCTTGACCTTCTGTTTCCAGGTCTTGACGTGGTAGAGCTTCATCCCGCGTTCCTTGGATGGCGGAAGGCCTAATCCAGGAGGATGAAAGTGATTCCAGTGGTGGGATTCAATTTTTTTTACTACCAGTTCTGTGGGTGTGGCTGGGTGGGTGTGGCAGGGGAAGGATCCTGTAAACATTTCCATTCCCTCCCCACTCCAAAGGGAAGGATATTACAAAATCCCCATTTTCTCCTAATCAGCTGGGACTCGGGAGGCAGAGAATAGATGGGGGTGGGGCCAGTCAGAAGTGGTATTTACTGGTTCTCCAAACTATGAACTAAATTTCAAAATTTCTCGCTGGTCAGAACCTGCTGAATACCACCTCTGGGGGAGTCCCACTAATTCCTTCTTCAGGAGAGTGAAATGCGGCTAACAGCTGAACAGATGAGCAGAGGTGAGAAGTGCAGCCTGCTCTATTATTTCCTCAAGATTAAATTAAATCACTAGTTACATGTGTCAGTGGAATGTGTCAGTGAAATTGCTAGTTTATTTATTTATTTGCAAGATTGATAGATACTGCGGAAAACTGCCTAGATCCACAATTTGGGATTAAAACCAGGACTCTACTAAGCAATGGTGAATGGGTGTTTCCTATGCGCTGCTGCTGGTCATTTCTGGGATTTCACCAGCCAAAATTGAAAAGTGGGACACTGCAAAATGAATGGGGTAGGGGAGGAAGAGTTTTCTTAGGAGTTTTCTAGGCTGGTTCGCTTAGTCCTCCTCTCATACCCCTTTTGGACACCTCCCAATTTAAAATAAAGTGACTTGAGTGTGGACACTAAAGCAGAACTAGCCTTGGTGAGGAGGGCGACAAACTGTCCCAATTGTACAAACAGCAAGATCCTATATTGTAGGTCAGGGGTCACCAAACTTTCAGGCCTCAGGGACCACTAAATTCATAATTTTAAATGCCACGGACCACTAATATGATTTTTTTTAGAAAAAAGATAAATAGTATTGTGCAATATAAAAAATGTAAATAATTTTTCTGTGGACCACCAAAATTTTCTCACAAACCATCAGTGATCCACGCAGCACCAGTTGGTGACCGCTGTTGTAGATGAACTTAAACAGGTCTGACTCTATGTTTCAGGGTCAAGTGGTTGAAAATGACAAGTAGAGAGGAACTGGCAAAAAAAAGCCATAAAAGCCCAATTGTTTCTCTCCCTTGAAATACATGGTAGGATGGGCGTGCTCCAGGTCCTATCTTCGGTCAAGGGACGATGGTTGGTGGGGCCCAGGATATGGGCCTTTTTGGCCGTAGCACCCACCCAATGGAACATTTCCAATCACGATGGCTCTTCTGACTTTTCAATATGAACAGGGCCCTTAAAAATACATTTAAAAAAATGATTTTAATATTTTTTTGCCACCCAGATCATTGACTGAGATGAGCGAGCATACTGAATGAATGAATATATTTCATTATTGTAGGTCTCTTTCTCTCTCCCTTTAAGTGTATAGAGTGGTAGCTGGAAACACACTCATGGAGAGAGAAACCTCTACAACAGGAAAGTTCAATGTGAATAAAGAAAAAGACAGAGACTTTGGGAGGTATATGTATAACTGTGGAGATTGCATAGTGACCAAAAGGGGAGAGGTTACTTATACCTCCAAAAGTCTCTTGTCTTTTTCTTTATTCACATTGAACTTGCATGCCCGTGAACTATGTATCTACACATAGGCTCTGATCCAGTAGCTGTTTACTATTGCACCAAGCCCAGCCTACGAAACTAGATTCTCCCTCTGCTTTCCAATGTGCCTGTTTTCTTTCTGCACTTTCTGAGGTACAGCAAATAGCTGAGAGTCTCTGATGTAGGTTCTGCTTTTTCATCACAAATAGTGCATTCCCCTGGAGAACCATAATTGTGGACACATCCCTACTGACAGTGACGTGCCGTGAGGTTTATGGCTGGTGAGGCACTGACCCAGTGGTGGATTTCAATTTTTTTTAGATTTGTGGACTTCAACTCCCAGAATTCCACAGCCAGGCATGCTCAGTTCTGATTTAAAGCGAAAGCATTTGTTTTTCTCCTTTGCGAAAGAAGATTTCTTCTTTCTTTTTCTTTTTCTTCTCCTTTCCCCTCCTTCCTCCCTCCCTCTCTCCCTCCCTCCCCCTCTCTCAAACACACACACACACACACACACACACGCACAAGTTGGATTGGACTACACACACTTTCCCCCAGCCCTGGAAGGATCCAGCCCAGCTGCACTGACTACAGGTTTGAAAAGGCAACGTGGCTCTGCCTGCAATCAAACTACACTTTGAAGTTTGAAGTTTGAAGTTTGAATTCCTCCCCCTCCCTCCGACCCACATGTACCTTTTCCAGCTGTTTCAGAGAGGATTTCAACTCTGCTCTTGCTTCGGGTCCCCTGAAGAAGCCCTGCCCAAACGAGCGCCCTCTACTATGAGACAGGAGAACTGCGTGCCTCACCTACATAATGTCATGATATTCCAAGTGTTTTCTCTTGACCACACAAACAGCTTTCATCTCCTCTCAGATTCTGATTTAAACCATTGTATGATGTACCTCAGGTAAACAAACAATTGACATAGTTTCTCCCCTGCCTCTGGTAGGTGCAGGTAGTCCTTGACTTACAACCACTTGTTTAGTGACCGTACAACGGCATTGACAAAAAGTGGCATGATCATTTCTCTCACTTTATGACTGTTGCAGCATCCCATGGTCATGTGATCAAAATTCAGGTGCCACTGGCATGTATTCAAGACAGGATCATATGATCACCATTTGTATCCTTTCCAGGCAGCTTCTGACAAGCAAAGTCAATGGAGGAAGCCAGATCTTCTACAGTGATTCAAATTGTAGATCACATTGTGATCAGCTGTCAGCTGAGGGCATATACCGCTTCAGTATCTGATTTCTTTAATATAAACAATGTTGCACATCAATGGTTAGATGGTCTAGACATTGGTATTTGAACATAAATCTTTTTAACATGTATATTTTATTGTGTTTTACTAATCTAGATGAAATGTTAATACATATTTCTAGTCTATGTATGATACGCTAAATAAATAACTGCAGTGACTTGCTTAACAACTGTAGCAAAAAAGGTCATAAAATGAAGCACAACTTACTTAACTGCCTTGCTTAGCAACAAATGTTGGCCTCAATGTGGTTATAAGTCAAGGACTATCTGTAGTTGTAAGATTCAGAAAACTCAATTTCGTGTCAAAATTATGCTCATACTACTATTAACAAAGTAATCATGTGAAGAATAAATACTAAACTTTGTCTTGTGTGTGCTGTTGCCAAAAAATTGGAGAGACATGTCAATTTTACTGAGACTTTGGGGGTGATGATGTTCAGTTGTTTATTTGCTTCCAACTCTAGGTGACCTAATCAACATCACATCAACAGAATTGTCTGCCAATAACTGCTTATGGGAGTGCTTGTAAATTCCTGTTTTGTGTCATCAGATAGCATTTAGCTATCTTCTCTCCTCTAGGCTTGTTTTTGAAATCTTATTCCAAGCATCAAACTCTTCTTGCCTTGGCATAAGCTATCCCAAATATTTAAACTTTGGCTTTGTTATTAGTGTGTCTGGTTTTCCTTGTGTACTGAACAATTTGTTCTTTTCCGGTCTCAAGAATTTTCATTTCCTCCAGCACCACAATCCAAATACATCAATTTGACTTCATTCAGCCTTTCTGATAATCCAGCTTTACCTTTATAGATGCATTCTGTCTAATATGTATGTGTTATTTTTCTTTAATGAAATATGAATTATGAATATAGTTTGTAGGAGTTTAGGAATTAGAAACAAAATCTGTTAGAAATAAACTTTAATCAAATTAGGTTTCTTATATCTTAGGTGTTGGGGCTTTTAAAAAAACTACACAGCAGTTAGCATACAGTTACGATATCAAATATAAGAAATAGTAATTTCTTATCTACATATAACTTTGCTATCTTTATGCTACCCACAGAAATTGAGAAAAAGATTCCAGACAAATGATTATATATTATGGTCAATAAAGGCATTTTCTAAGGTATTCTGCAGCTCACAAGAGATGAGAAGTTGAATGTGAACAAGAAAAAAAGTTAAATTACATTGTCTGACATAGTCAAAATGATGGCTGTGATCTCAGTCAAAAATCCATCCACTTTTAATGTGACATCACATGGTTGATATTCTTTAAAAGTAGAGATTTATGGTATACTTTGCAATAATGTGCAATTATTGTAAATTTAAAGGCTGAAGTACAATAATCTTGGTTGCCAATTAATCTCTTTTGCATATGCACAATAAATACAAAACCAAAGTCAAAAAGTCCAAGTCAGTACCTCCTAGACATCTTTATAGATTTTCTGTATTTTTTTGCCTGTAATTGTTCTTACACAGAGGTTTCTTCATAGTTGAGAGCTCTTTATTATTACTGGTTTGTCTCAGTTGGCCAGATGTCAGCCTATCAAGAACCTGGTATAGTTTATTTTTTATTATGTTAAAGGTATTGTTGATGTAAGCTGTTTTGAGTAAATTTCCCTTTTGCAATTGACTGGTGGTGATTTTGTCAGTGCCAATACAGATCAAATGGTACTCAGTTGTTTTGAGATTGTACCCAAAGCATCTATAACTATTGGTTATACAAATACAAAGACCTACAAATAGAAATAGAACAACTGTGGCAAAAGAAAACAAAAGTAGTACCAATACTACTACCTTTGTTTTCTTTTGCCACTGTTGTTCTCTTTCTATTTGTAGGTCTTAGTATTTTGTTATCTTCTCCAGTTCTTTCTCTTCTCTTCTGCTGCCTCCAGGTATTGCTACATTTGTTGTTGTTGTTGTTGTTGTTGTTGTTGTTGTTGTTGTTATTATTATTATTATTATTATTATTATTATTATTATACGATTGTATCACAGCGGCCAGTTGATTCGCTGGATTTGGCATTGATTACTAGTCGGGCCCCACCCAGGGGCCTAGGACGTCGTAACGTATTTTCGTAATATACGTGCAGATCCAAGCAGTGCAGCTTTTTGCATTTGACTGATGGTGATTTTGTCAAGTTTTAACTGTTTTAAATGTAATTCCAGTGCTTTTGGAATAGCACCCAGTGTGCCGATTACCACTGGAATTACCACTGCTGGTTTGTGCCATAATCGTTGGATTTCAATTTTTAAGTCCTGGTATTTCGCGACTTTTTCATGTTCCTTCTCCTCAACCCTGCTATCACCTGGTATTGCGATGTCTATGATTGTAACCTTCTTTTTCTCAACCAGTGTGATGTCTGGTGTATTATGCGCCAGTATTTTATCCGTTTGTATGCGAAAATCCCACAAGATCTTGACCATCTGACCCTCAACGACTTTTTCAGGCTTATGTTCCCACCAGTTTGTTGCTGTTTTAATGTTATAATTTTTGCACAAATTCCAGTGGATCATTTGTGCCACTGAATTGTGCCGCATTTTATAGTCAGTCTGCGCGATTTTTTTACAGCAGCTGAGTATGTGGTCAACAGTTTCATCAGCTTCTTTGCAGAGTCTACATTTGGCATCATCAGAGGATTTTTCGATTTTGGTCTTAATGGCATTTGTGCGGATAGCTTGTTCTTGCGCAGCCAGGATTAGTTACTCTGTTTCTTTCTTTAATGTACCTGCTGTTAACCATAACCAAGTTTTTTCACTGTCCACTTTATCTTTTATTTTTTCAGAAATTGGCCATGCAATGCTTTGTTCTGCCAACTCTCCATTCTTAATTTTATCACATCTTTTTTGTATTCTTGTTTCGTCTGTTGGGCCTTCAATAGATTTTTGTTCTTTACTTCGATTAATAGATGTTCTTGACTTTCTTTTAAATAATCAGCCAGTGCATGTTTTTCTTCTTCAACTATTTGCTTCACTTGTAATAATCCTCTGCCACCTGATTTCCGGGGTAGGTATAGTCTATCAATATCACCACGTGGATGTAAACTGTAGTGCATTGTCATTAGTTTCCTGGTTTTTCGGTCTAAAATGTCCAAATCAGCTTGTGTCCAGTTAACTATACCAGCTGTGTATCTTATAACTGGTATTGCCCAGGTATTTATGGCCCTGATTGTATTTCCACCATTCAATTTAGATTTCAAAATTTTCCTAACTCTGTTGGTGTACTCTCCCCTGACAATAGTTTTTACTTCTCCATGCTTGATGTTATCCAACTGCAGAATGCCTAAGTATTTGTAGGCTTCATTTTCGTTGCATTTAATTAGTTGGCCATTGGGCATTTCAATTCCCTCACACGCAGTGATTTTGCCCCTTTTTATGGATACAGTGGCACATTTTTCCATGCCAAACTTCATTGAAATATCGGTGCTGAATACTCGGACTGTGTTTGTCAATGATTGGATTTCTATTTCTGATTTTCCATAGAGTTTCAAATCATCCATATATAATAAATGCGAAATTTTTTCGGCTTCTTTGGCTGTTTGGTAGCCTAATTTCATTTTTTTAAAGATTACTGATAGTGGGATCATCGCGATGATGAAGAGAAGAGGTGAAAGTGAATCACCCTGGAAAATTCCTCGCTTGATATTAACCATTCCGTAGTTCTCATTCCCTACTGCCAACTCGGTTCTCCATTGTTTCATCGCCTTTTCAGTAAAGGATGTAATATTTTTGCTAATGCCAGTTGTTTCTAAGCATTTTATGATCCAACTATGTGGCAATGAGTCAAATGCCTTTTTGTAATCAATCCAGACCATATTCAAGTTCGTTTTTCTGTTCTTACAATTTTCTAATATCATTTTATCAATTAGGAGCTGATCTTTTGTGCCCCTGCTCCTTCTTTTGTTGCCTTTCTGCTCTACTGGCAAGATGTTGTTTGTTTCCAAATAATCCATAATGTTATCTGCAATAATGCCTGTGAGTAATTTGAAGGTTGTTGGCAAGCATGTTATTGGTCTGTAGTTTTCAGGTATTGTTCCTTTAGTTGCATCTTTCTGAATCAAGTATGTTTTTCCAGTTGTCAACCATTCATCAATTTGGCCATTTTGTAAAATCTCATTCAGTTGCCTGGCCAATATTGCATGTAAACTGGTCAGATATTTGAGCCAGAAACCATGTAATTGGTCCTTTCCAGGTGATGTCCAATTCTATTATCATCATCATCATCATCATCATCATCATCATCATCATCATTATTATTATTATTATTATTATTATTATTATTATTATTATTATGTTAATCTTTGGTGAGATTCACAGCCTTTGGGGCTGGTTGGTAGCTCAACAGCTCGAGTCCTAACCAAGGACCTAGGAACTGTTAAGGTAACGTTGGAAGATATAAGTTGTTCCAAGTAGGGTGGTTTTTGTAGAGTCAGAATGTTCAAGTCAGGTAAATTTAGAATTTTCAAATAGCGAGGTAGCCCTTTAGGTATTGCTGCAAGGGCTCCAATTACAATTGGGGCAACACATGATTTCTTTTTCCACAGTCGCTCAACCTCAATTTGCAAGTCCCATATTTTGTGATTTTTTTCTGTTTTATCTTCAATTCGTGCATCACCAGGTATTGCAATGTCAATGAACCATACTTTTTTCTTTTCAATAAATTATTATGCCAGGTGTGTTGTAGGCCATGTGCCTGTCAGTCTGGATTCTGAGGTGGTCCCACAAGATCTTGCCTTTCTCATTCTCTAAAACCTTCTTAACCTGATGGTCCCAGTGGTTTTTGCTGTACTCAAATCCAAACTTCTGGCACAATTTCCAGTGAATAATCTTAGTAACACAGTCATGTGTTGTAGGTAGTCAGTTTGTGAAATTTTGCTGCACCCTTTGATCAAGTGGTTGACTATCTTTCTCATTACAGAGGCGACATTTGCTGTTGGTGGTAACATGTTGAATTTTTGCCTTTATGCAGTTTGTGGTTAAGGTTTGTTCTTGAGCTGCCAAAATAAAGCCTTCTGTTTCTATTTTTAGTACTCCTCAACTTGATGTTCCCAGTGGTTTTTGCTGTACTCAAATCCAAACTTCTGGCACAATTTCCAGTGAATGATTTTAGCAACTCAGTCATGGCATTGTTGGTAGTCGGTTTGTGAAATTTTGCTGCACCCACTGATCAAATGGTCAACTGTCTCATCTTTCTTCTTTCTGGCACACCATTTGCTAACAATATAACTAGAATGGATGTCACTTTTGATTGTTGATTTTGGAGTTTATTTTATATAGATTTCTCACAATCCAAGAATAACTAGGATAGAGCCAACATGATAGGCTAACCTATATACACTTATCTCAGGTGTAAATTTTACTCGTAGTCACAGATGACAGTTGGGATGGTTGTAAGTAGTTTTCCAGCCAATATTTTTATGGACACAATATACTTTGATAAACTTCTTACTTAATGCAATATTATGGTAGTCCCATCAAGTGCAGTGGCAAGCTGGATCAGATAGCATTTAGACTTATATACTGCTTCACAGTGCTTTACAGCCTTTTCAAAGCAGGTTACAGAGTTAGCATATTGCCCCCAACAAACTGGGTCCTTATTTTACCGACCTTAGAAGGATGGAAGGCTAAGTCAACCTTGAGCTGCTCATAATTGAACACCCGGAGTCAGCAGTGAGAATACAGTACTGCATTCTAACTACTGTGCCATCACAGCTAACAGATATTAGTAACATTCTTTTAGGTCCACTATGGTCTGTGGAAACTCACAAGTCCTGTAGTTTGCCCAGCTTTACTTCACAGGCAGTGATGCCCATTATAATGATATTATAATGACACATGAATGATATCCTCAAGGAATATCAGAATTATATAGCTGTGTCACAATCTCTGCAAATGCACACAGAACACTTGTGATTGTGCTATCATGCACACATCATATTTGCCCCTCTTTTGCCCTTACAGGAAACGAATTGAAGGGGGAGTGCTATCTAGATTCTCTTGAACTTTTGGAAGAAAGCTAGGATACAAGGTAAAACAAACAAACAAAAAAGGATGGTCAAAAAAACCCTTTCATCTTCAGGGGAAAGATGCTAAAGATTAGTCAAAATGGAGCTTTCCTTATTGTGAGGCAGTTGTGTGAGATTATAAACAAGTAGCAATTAAATTCAGAGAAATGGTGCTTGTGTGGTTGCAGAACACAAGCGAAATAAAACAGATGTTTCCATCCCTGGTACACCATTGTCATGAAGCTCATCTCTAGAAGATCGGGTTAAGCTCCTTTTAGTCTAGAGGTATCCATGGCAGGAGAGAAAGGCTTCCAAAAAAGACAAGATGGTGCCAATGACCATACAAGTAAAACCATATCCCTCATGTGCATGCAATTCATGCTTGATACATGTAAAAACAGATTGGGGCTTTTGATTGTACAGCAGCCATCTTGGCTAGTTTGATCCCTCCCGGGACATCCCCAATTTGTTCATAAGCTATGACAAGAAAAGTCTTCTATTCCAATTGTATAAGATGAGTATTTCTCAGATACCAAGAGACTTGCATGCAGATTGCATATACTCCAAATGTCAGACAATGATTATTTATTAAGAACAAAAGAACAAACATATGTTAGTGTCAACAAGTTTGACTTGAATTCAAACCCTTTAAGTTTTCTGTGTGATAATAAGTAGACAAAATGGCTACAAGCTAGCCAAACACTTAGAAAGTTCTTTCCCTCTTAATATACTTCTGACTAGGAGGAATCCCTTATTCTGAGAAACCAAATACAGCCTCTCACGAGTCACCTGTTTCAAGAATGATGTGAAATGATCTGCTCCCTGAGGCTGCCATTTTAGCTAATGATTTGCTTATACTTTTTATGTGCCCATGATACAGATGCTGACTTCGTTTTGTAAACTTTATACCTTCACATTATTGAATGTGATAGTTTGTACACAACTGGTGCTTATTTTTCCATTTGGATGTACACGCTATTTCTAACATGTGCTTTATATCTTGTACCTTCATGAAGGGATCTGGCTGTGTTTCCTCTTTACGGTGGTAACTCTGTCAATAACAGTTTAATTTGGACATTCCATGCATCAAATTATGGAAAAACAGTTGGCTGGCCTGTATGTAAATGAGTTTAAAGTAGCTTTGTGGAAAGATGAAAATGATACGGCAGGTAGAACCTGTTTGTTTGAATCATTATTTCCAATGACTTGATTACTCAAACCTTGATAAGTTAAATACTTTCAGACAGTGTCATTTCACTGGCTTATGATATGAGAAGAACAAGATCGGCATCTATTAAGACTAGATACTGAAAAGCCAAGCCCAAGCAAGTAGTGATGCAAATTCCCATATTTTTTTACCTGGGATCCAAACCAGGAATCATTGTGCCAACCACATAGACTGTATGAAACTACTATCTCATCAAAAGAACCAGTGGATACAGAAATATGGAAAAGGATTGTTTTGTATTAGGCTGATGCTCATGAGCAGCCAGGCTCTTGTAACCAGAACTGATTGGAGATTGGGACTATATGATGACATAGTCTCCCTCCAGAAGATAGCTTGACATCCATCCTGATGGTATTCCAGAAAATGGTCAAAATTGAATATTTGGAAGATGATAATGAATTTACGGAAGATGATAATGTTGCAATCTCTGTTGGTTATGATACTGATGTTTTTTATGAATTTTCTATTTACATTGCTTTTTAAATGTCTTTGTAATGTTAACTTCTGGAAGTCATTGCTGATTATCATAAGAAAATCATATGCAAAAGTAATAAAACAGGTTAATACAGTTAGTTCTCGACTTATGACTCAATTGAGCCCAACATTTCTGTTGTTAAGGGAGACATTTGTTCAGTGAGTTTTGCCCCATTGTATGATCTTTCTTGCCACAGTTCTTAAGTGAATCACTGCAATTGTTAAATTAATAACGTCAGAGTGAAAATCCTATTTGCCATGTCTGAAGACACAGTTCTCACTTTCATTTGGAGATATAGTCAGGTTGGGCAATATTCCAAAGAATCATCCATCATAAAAAGGGTGGTGCCAGGATATGAAATGGGTGGAACTAGGCAAGTTAAATTTGATTTAATTAAATTATATTAATATAATTAAGATGCATATAATTTGACCTCTTCTGCCATATCTACAGTATGTATTACTAAAAGTTTTGTTCCCATAACCTTCAACTGGGCAAAATAGTGCATAATAGGGTAACAATTTTTGAACTATATGAGGTAACTTATAGAATGCATTCAAACTCTGGGGCTCACAACTCCTGTGGAATTGAAATTTGGCACATTTGATAAAACATTTTATGACATAATGCAACACTACAACATATAGAACATTTCCTGTGTTCAACTCCTGAAGTTTGATTGGGCAATGTGGGCTACTTTCAGGCAGATCCCTCTGTGAATATTTCTTGCATTTTTAAAGAATTTTTAAGAACTTTTCAAGTATGTTAGAAGCACTATCATTGTTGAAGGCATTGAGAATTATAGCAAGCAAATATTCCTAAATGAGAACCCAAAGGGATCATGGATTATCAAATTGAGAGTTATAATTTGGAAACAACTTCTGAAGGAACCCTGGAAGCCATACTTAAGGGTTTAGAAGGCCACTTACAACCCTTGAGTCAAAGTAGCATGGTAGTGTGCATAAATATTATCTAGTACCACGTTTTTTAAGATGAGAAACCTTAAGACGTGTGAGCTTCAACTCCCAATATTGTGGGAGTTGAATTTTTCATATTTTATAGTTGCTCAGCTAAAGAAACACTGATCTGTTGTATAATATATGTGACAAAGTCCATTCTTCTTTTTTTCCTACAATATTTTTTACAAAGGCAGCCCAAGCTATGTTAAGAAGTAGTTTCAGACACTGAAGATAACATTCTGAATCATTTCAAAAGCAACTTCTTTCCCACTGCTTTGGTTATGTTTGATAAATAAGTTGGTATCACTGCCTAATTTTTAAACTTCTGAAGTACTTTTGAATACATGTTGGCATGATGGAATGGTGCAGGTTGAGCTTCTCTTTATAGCCCTGTGTTGTGATACCACTGTGTGGGCAGGGTTTACATAGTGATAGTACTGTACGTGGCCCTATATTGGCAAAGATTTCTACCATTAACTATGGTAGATCTACTAACTGAAAGGAGACTAGCTACAATTATCTGCTGCTGGCCCTTTTTTTGCCCAGAAGGAATACCTGAAGGATAGGATCACAGCCTGAATTAAAGATCTACATATGATGTTCTAGAACTGTAGATATTGAGTTGACGTAAATCTTGCCAACATGACAAAACATAGGGTATGTTAAAGGTTGTTTCTCATGCAAAACAAGGACAAATGCAATCTCCATTCAGCTGCCTGAGAGAAGAACATGAAGAGATTCTCTCAATTGGTAGTTTAAAAACCAGGCATTTACCAGGCAAAGGATTTAGTGCAACTAGTAGTTTGAGCAGCTATTGGTTTATGGTCTAAATTTAGTCTGCTGAAATCTGTTTAATTCAAATTCCTTAATTCTATATTTAGTAGGGGCAAATGCATTTCAAATGCAGCTAGAAGCAATGCTGATCTGAGTAGAGACAAGAGTTTGTTCAGAAATGTTTAAATTTTGGCTTATATCAGCCTCCTAAGCTGTTCTGCTCTTCTTCTTTTTTAATTGATATTTTCAAATTGACTTGAAAGAAATCCCTTAAACAAAAGCTCCTTTCATATGGTCTTTTCCAGATGATTTTATGGCTCCTTGGTTGGTCTTAAACTAAAAATCCAAAGATATTGAGCTGTATACAATTTGAACAGACTGCCCAGTTTTTGTATGTTACCCAAAATAATCCAAGAAATATGGCTGCCTAGATTTATTTCCTGACCTATTCAACTACAGTTGGCCTTTACATATCTTACTGTCATGACCTTCCTCTGCTGTTTTACAGGAGAAATCCTGCAAGCTTCCCAAGGCTCGCCATCTCTACCCTTGTGGCAGAGAAGTGGTAGAATCAATAGCATTTTTTAGTTTTATTATTAAGGCAACAGAGCAGTCAGCTGGACAGTATGTTCAGTGTTGATTATTTCCATAAAAGTGCACAGAAGATTGAACTCTTACTGTATAGTTCTACCCAAATCACTCTGTTCATTAGATCAAATCCCAATTAAAACTATAATATTGCTGCCTTGATTAGAATGTTAATTAGTTGAGGCTTTTTATACATTAACAGTAAAGGAAAACTTTAATCAATAATCAAAAAGACATTCTTTAGAAAGATCTCTTTGCTTTTCTTATGTTAGTGCAAAATAAAATGTAAAAAGGAAATTAAATACTTTTCTTTAAACAAAAGTATTTCAGAAAAGATTTGATATTCAGATTTTGATAAAGCTGTAAATAAGTTTATACGTATTGGACAGTATTATCAGTTAAATGCAACTAAATAGTCCATAAAACTTATTTAATTGGGTGGAACGTTCATTAGCAAGTTTTGTGTACCTAATAGCTAAAGTTAGCCTATACTAGCTGAAACATTTAGCAGAGAAAAACCATTCCTTGAAATGTCCTGTTTTTCTGTTTCCGTCTCCTGGCTAGAATCCAAATGATTAAATATATTATGACATATGTGCATAAATTTGAAAAGGTTACATAAATAAACCAAATCCATTTTTAAAAATGAGAAAATGATAAACTTGAAACATTATTCATGGATTTATTTTGGTAACTCATTTTTAATTTTCAACAGTCAATGTTTTACTATATTTTTCTAATAAATGAAGATTAAGAGCTATTATGGGTAACATTTTAATTGCACGATCAGAATCAGATTATATTCCCACTGAGTTTCTGCCAACAAAGTTTAGGCTATTTTTCAACTAAATAGTGGTAGACAGACCATATGCTCTCTTTAAATTATTCAACACAAATACATTTAAATCTTGTAAAATAGGTTAATTCATAGCTACAATTGCTTTGCCGCTTAGGATAAGAAAATGACCTCTCTAATAATAAAAACCCCTCATGCAGTGCTTATAGTTCAGTTGCCAACTTGCCACTAAGGACCTGATTAGCTATAAATTTATGGGAATCTGCAATAACGGGTGTTTGTCTCCTGATAATGTTTTCTGACACATTTCAGGAGACTCAGCTGATCTGTGTTAGAGATCACTGTACAGATTCTGCAGTTTATACAGGCAATACATAGAAAGAAAGTCCATGTGAGACCTTTAACTATAGAAAAGCACATAAGGAAAGTGGTTTCCATAGAAACATGCCCCAAAGCTGTCATTAGTATAGGAAAAATAGTTTTATGATTATTTCAATGAAGTCTCATCTTTTTGTTTTCAATACCAGGTAAATAAAATACACACAAGGCAAGTAGAATATGAAAATGGTGCTTGGAACATGGCCCTTAGCGCAGTTCTAGCAACTTGCATCATTGTCTTCCATCAAGAATTCCATTAGTTCATGGATACATTCTAAAATGATAACCGTGTTATTTGCTTGTAGCCAAAAACAAAAGATTTCCTGGCACCTTAAGGATTATCACATTTACTGACTAAATCTTGGCTGCATCAACATCAGCATTGGAGAGCAGATACTCAGCCTGTAAGTGCCTGTAAGTATTTAAGTATCCTCTGACTCATCATCCATATGATATTCAGTCTTGGCCTGAAAATATTGCCTACACCATGCTCAATTTCAGTCACTTTGTTGATATGCCCACACTCTTAAAAAAAAAGATATTAACATTTCCTAGAACGTCAGAATCCTTTCATTTCTCTACCAGCTTTGCAATTTCCATTGGTAAGCTATCTGCCAAAAGATTCAAATAATTAACTTTCTAATGAAGGCGCAATATTATAATTTTAGCTGGAATTTGACCTAATGAATAGAATAATGCTTATGTATTTATTAAATGTATATATTGCCCATCTCACTATCAAGTGATTCTGGACAGTTTACAACACCAGTGACAGAATTGAAACAATTCTTCAGATGAGTGACAATCTCTTAGATGGGTTATGTTGAGCAAAAGTATCTCTTTCAAGTGGGTCAAACAAGCTGCATAGGAATCAGGTATTTAAACCCATATTTCCACTATTGTGTCCTAGTTCATTCCCACCCACCCCAACTACATGTTTTTTTTTGCTATCAGAATTTACTGTTCTATAAGATTTTCATATCAGAATCTACTATATCTTTCTGGTCATCTGCAGCCCTTGATCACCTCAATAGTGGCATAGAAATATAATATTTACTAGACAATCCATGACTTCTTGGGTGATTGATTCAGAGATATTTCCTTACCAGATTCCGCAATGCCTTCAACAATGGCAGAGCTTCTAATGTACTTGAAAAGTTCGTAAAAATCCAGAGAGATGTTCAGACATGTATCTGCCTTGGAAGTAGCCGAACTGTACCTTGCACTGTATAGCACAATCAAACATCAGGAGTTGAACACAGGAAATGTTTTGTGATAACTTTTTTTTCATAAAATGTTTTATAAAATTTCCCAAATTTCAGTTCCACAAGAGTTATGGTTTAGGACACATCCTGTAAATTAGACCATTTGAGGTACCTTGGCTCAAAAGGTTTTGCCCTGTAGAATGAGCAATGTGTCCAGGTACCTGGTGCCTCAGAACTCCGCTCTCAGCCCGCTCCTTACCGCCAAGCGGCCGACAGTTTCCAGGTGGCTGCTGAAGTCGCGCAGCGCTCCGAAGCATTTGTATGACCTCCTGTTTTGTTTTCTGATGCTGCTTGAAGAATCCTTACTGGAATATAATAGTTGGTGTTGTTTAACTGCTCAGTAGACAGAGAGAGAAAAAAGACATGTCTCTTTGGGATAGACTAAGAAGCTAAAAGCACTCAAGCCAAGGAGGCGTGTCCAAACATTTCAAACTCAGAATCTGGGCAGATAGACAGAAGTTATACCCATGCATGGATTCTTCAAGCAGTACACAGGAGAACTTCAGTTGTTACTGTTCTCATTTGGCATGCCCAATTCTGAGAGCAGAATGGGGATTATAAATTTTGGGGGTGAAAGCAGGTGATTTGGATTGATAATTTCTTACCAAGTATTTGGTTTAAAAGAAAATGAGACATACTCATTGGTGTCAATCTTTCAATTGCGTTTATTTTAAAATCCTTACCTAGGCTCATGGGATTAGTAGAAAAATAATAATAATAATAATAATAATAATAATAATAATAATAATTAATAATATTATTATTATTATTATTATTATTATTATTATTATTATTATTATTATTGATTAGCCACAACCCTCTCCCGAAGGACTCGGGGCGGCGTACAATCAAAACAAATAAAAATACACATTAGAATAACTACACAAAAAGTAGTTATTCTAACATGTGACTAGGTGGCAGGAAGGAAAACACACATTTAACCTATTTAATCTTTCCTTCAGAGGTATATAATTATGGTACTGTGTTATTTCAGGCAGTTACTGAAATGTATATTTTGGTATGAAGTATATTTTCTTTATGATTTGCAATAAATTGATATGTACTTACTGTGATTAACAGCAATTAAAACCAAAAACATACGGTGGCCAACTATAACTACCTTCTCTAACCTGATTCCATCCAGGTGCAGTAGATTTTCAACAACTATAAAGGTAGTTTTCAACTTACAATGATTCATTCAACAATGGTTCAAAGTTACAATGGCCCTGAAAAAGGTGGTGTATGACTGTCCTTGAAGTTATTACATGATTGGGATTTGGGTGCTTGGCAACTGGCTAACATTTACAACAATTGCAGCATCCTGCGGTCATGTGATCACAAGCCAGCTTCCGACAAGCAAAATCAATTGGGGAAGCTGGATTTGGTGAACAGCCAGGTGATTTGCTTAACGACCGCAGAAAAAATGGTCATAAAATCAAGTCCAGTCACATGGTGACTCACTTAACTACCGCACTGCTTAACATCTGAAATTCAGATTACAATTTTGATTGTAAGTTGAGGACTACCTGTAAAGCTGCTGACCTTGCAATGATGCTGAATAGGAAATTATCTGAGCTGAACTTCAGAGCGTTTGTAGGACACACATTTGAGGGAAAATGAGCTATAAGTACTATTAAACATGCCACAGGTAAAACAGGAAAAAGTAGCTTTTGGGGAAGAGCATGAATGAATTTCTTAGTATAGTCCTTGTTTTCATGTAAATTCAAGGAAAAAGCATCTCCACCAATCCAGAAGTCACTAATTAGTTTAGTTTACTAATTAGTAAACTAATTAGTTTCATTTACTAATTAGTTACTACTTAGTTTCTTATTTACAGCTTGTTTGCAGCATACAATTTGTCCATAGGTTACAATAAAGAGTTTTTCTTTGTACTTCTTTCCTGGTAGACATAAATCTACATATGTTGCATCTTTTTAGGCTTTGAGTCTTGGTCACTGAGTGTTAACTAATATGAATGTGTTAGTGATGCCTGCACAGAAGATCATTACTATCGAAACATTTGGAATGCAGACTACGTGACTTAAATGAATTTGGTAAAAATTTATCTAATTTCCTTCAAGGTATATATATATATTCCAAGTGGGATGAGGACTCTAATTAATTAATTGGTGTGGTTAATTATTAAATCAAAGCTACATTTAGCTTTGGATTCAAAATGAACATATTAATGATCCAGTGTGGGTTTCAATGCTGATGGCATTTTGCTTTTTAAAAAATTCATTTAACCAATATATTCAAGAAGTTTCTTATGCACAAATTATTTTAAATTTCAATACATGCTTAGTGTATGTCCTTACGGTATCTTTATTAAATGACTCAATCAAACTATTAAGGCATTGTGTTTCTTTATCAAAAAAAAGAGCTTGACAGAATGTGCCTACATGATACATTTAACTCATAGTGGAACAAACCATGATTTATTTAGTCATGGGTGAAATATATTATGTATACCCAATCCGTAGGATTATCAAATCTCCTTTCCTTTTCATGGTTTACTGAATTAACCAAATTTCCTGAGATTGTGTGTCATACAATCTCATAAACTGAATTTTTACAATACAAAAACTAAAATGGGGCTGGATACAATCTGGGATACAAACACTATCAGTTTAATGGAAATAGTTTCTTCTTGTACACAATGGCATGAATATATCTCTTGGTTGCTTCCTTCCACTCCAAAATCAAAATCACGGAGTATGTAAGGAAGCAGAGTTGCAGGATGTACAGCACCCAAATAAGTGTGATAGGATCTGTCCTACAGTTAGGTAAAATGCAATCACCACTTCAGGCTATTCTGAAAAGGGAACAAATAATTACTTCATTCATTCATTCATTCATTCATTCATTCATTCACTTTCTATGCCAACCACCTTAGGTCAATGATTCTGAGCATCTTACAATTCCAGAACTAAAAAAACAATTAGAAAAAAAAATCAAAACCAACTATGTATTTTATTCCAAGAAAAAGGAGAACCTTGTGGATTTTTTTGCCTGAATTGTCATTAGAACCTATCCAAAGGTAGATACCAAATGTTGAAAGAGCATAGGATTCCACTAATTAAAGCTTGCACTTTAAATCAGGGGTCCCCAACCCCCAGGGGACAGACTGGTATCAGTCCACACAACCAGTGGACAAGCACATGTGCACATGTACAGGAGGTAGGTTGCAAGTGCAAAACCATCCCTCCCACTGCCGCCACTACTGTCAGTCTGCCAGAAATGTTGGACTGATGCTTTAAATGACAATCACATTGGCCCAAGACATTTTGCTATAAATTAACATTGTTGTTCTTTTTCTTCTTTCAATCTAATGCAACATGTAGAATTGATCTGAGTATATACAAGGGTTAGGAAAAAGAACATCTTCTGTGTTTGCCTGATCAACTTTGTAGGGCAGGATAAAAATGTCTTAAATAAAAACAGATTTCCTTCTCTCTTTAATTATATCATTTCTTTCTAGCAGACCAGGAAAGATACCAAGTTAGTTTGGTAATGTACCTATCATCTTTGCTGCTGTCCAATGGTAAACAAAAGAGTTGGAATAGTCTAAAATCAACTATAAAATAGATAAAAACCTGTAACCCTCCAGTGGTTGCTGAATTACAATTTCTACTAGCAAGTTCACTGGTGAAAGATGTTGAAAATTGCAGTACAAAAATATTTGAGTGGTCTTAGCTGATAGATTCCTATATGGCAATAATCCTGAGATGGCTCTTGGGTCTAACTCACAACCGGTATTGGACATGTCTATTTCAGTTTGATATAACTTACTTAGACTTTGCTGCTTCTGTACTTTATGTTAACATTTCCCACTTTTGGGCCTGCGGATGTGTTAAATTCCCTTAAATATCAGTCAGCACAATCGTATTGGCTGAAGATGGTAAGTGTAGTTTGATACATCCAGACAGCACCAAGTAAAGTACTGGGCCAATGCTTAACTTCTTCAGTAGAGTTTCTGCATGGGTTTTTTGTTTTTTTAGTAATACAACTGGAAAATTGTTACACACTGAAAGGAAGTTTGCTTTGACCTCTCTTCTGGGCAGAGTATCCCTGTAGAGAGGCTTAATGAAGAATGAATACAGGAATACCTTAAAGAGTAGTAATAATAAAGAGATAGGCTAGAAGGTGAGGTCAAAAATGTCAAGATGATGTTGTAACTGTTGTAACTCTGCCCCTTTGTTACCTTCATTGGGGCTTTCACTGCATAGTTGTGGCCACCACCTGGCCTTTTTTAGCACTGGATGCCTCTGAAAAGGGAAGAGGAAACAAGAACGACTGGCGTCCAATTCAAACAAGACCATGGCTTTGAAATCTCTGTTAGTAATTTGGAAAGAATGATTCCCAATGAGAGATCATTCCTTCAATCGGATAATCACCAAAATTTTCAATCGTTTTTCGATAGACTTTCAATAGAGCCAATATTTCATTGCAAAGAGCTTTGTGGGTTGGAATAGCTGTTGCTTTTTAGTTATTGGTTACAGTCTGCAGACAATTCCGTACAGAAACATAGGAATTCCACAAGCAAATTACCCATTGGCAACTGTTCTCTAACTTCAGCATAATGAGATTGAAATAGACAAAGCCGGGCAAGGACGTTGGAAAAACAGTACAAGAGAGCTACATCCATGAGGGCCAATTCTGGAATCTTCACTCTTTTAACAAGAAGCCAGTCTACAATATTTGAACTGACCTACCTTGCATGAAAAGAAACTCCTGAAGGTTTTATAACCCCAAATGTCTTACTGCTGAAACTGCTTTTTCTTTGGCCTGAATAATGTTTTTAACGGAATGATTATCTGTTTTATTTGTGTTCTTAAAAATAATTAAAATAAATAAAGCATTGATGCAAAAAATGAAAAGGGAATATGAAAAGGGAATCCGAATGCTTTATGTGATTGTGTATGGGAAGATAACAACCATTTTAGTTTCCAAAACTTATATCTTAGTCAGATGTAATACTGTTAGATCTTCCTGACAGCAGCAATGAAAAAGAAGACACGTTAGTGGCATTAAAGGAAGATGACTAGACACACATTTAGACACATTTACGTGCACGTTTACTTACAAACAAATTGCAAGTTATCACTGACAAGATTGGCAGCACATAAATTTAAATAAATAAATAAATTCCATTCAGGTTAGTAGGATTAATTGCCAGGTAAGTGTCCAATTCATATGTACTTGTCCATCACTTGAGAAACTTCATGAATCATTTGGGTCTCACAGGTGAACATAGATTTGCAAAAAATTCAGATGTTAAATATTTGTATGAAAACAAACCCTAACTCACATATTACAAGTGACATTTTCCTATACCCTTAAGTACATGATCTAGGATGAAGTGATGATGTTAAATCCAGATATTCAAAGACTATTGTCCAACACTCTAATATGCAGCAGTCCAGTAAATCTTCCATCCTGGTAGTAGGGAGCTCTACATAAGAAGTTATCCTATTTCAACAACATCCCTTTAAAATATGTGAAACAAGAAAGTCTCGTTTTACTATTCAAATTCAACGCCAAAAGGGTCTGGAAATCTGGATTCTGCTACTACTTTTTGTTTTTCATTTTAAATAGGTTCATTAATTGGTTTGCCTACAACAGGGGTGTCCAAACTTGGCAACTTTAAGACTTGTGGACTTCAACTCCCAGAATTCCCCAGTCAGCTGGCTGGGGAATTCTGGGAGTTGAAGTCCACAAGTCTTAAAGTTGCCAAGTTTGGACACCCCTGGCCTACAAAGTACAAAGCCTTGATATTGACCAGCCATTGCATGTAGCAGAAAGTGCAAACTTGTCTCTTGTACTTGTTTAGTATTGAGTGCCCTTCTCAGCGATGGCTATTCATTTTCCTCTTCTCCTCACATTATCTTCTTAGGAGATTTTGTAGTTCCCATTCAGCTGCCCACTGCCAAACCCCTTTTCTGAAAATCCAGTTCATCTACACCACGTCATATACTGCTTGCAAAAATCTGACTGATCACTAGACAGAAGCCAAGAAAAACCCAAACTTTTCTGCCACTTAGGGATTGCAAAGGCAAGCAGCCCTCAGATTGACTCAAAGTGCCAAGGATTTTTGTTAAAGTTAAATCAATACAATCAGAAAAGTTAAAAAATAAAATAAAATTGTAATGTGTGGAGTAACCAGAGGGTTGTGCGTGACAGTTGGATGAATCTTTTAACATGCCAGAAGACAATGGAATTTCAGATGAATCTACTAAAGAAAACTTGTACTGTAAATTGCCGTGAAGTGACTCTAAACCGAACAATTTACTCAAAAATAAAACTAAATGGATCTCATTGTCCTTCCACACATAAGGCCTTTGTTCTTTATTTCAGCAACAGCAACAATTTTAGGCAGTGAGGGTGAAGATTGTATTATGAATGATTGTTGCATTCTGGATGTCATAAGTTCTTTAGATCTGCTTAAAATCATGCAGAACTGCTCCCCCCACCCCTGTATTATGCTTTACCAAAGCTGAACAGCTTTTCTTCCTCTGATGAAGGTTGCATTATTTAAGGGATAATCTATTGTAAAGCTAGTACACCTGTGCTTCAAAAATCTGAATGAGCTGCAGATGAGAGTAAACTCTTTGGTGCCATCAAAGATGAGTGTGAAACAAGCAATGGATGAAGCAAGAAACATGAATGAGAGTGGACACCCATTTGTTCTCTGACAATTCCTTTTCCCTTCTAGCACCTCCTTGGGAGACAGCCAGGGAGCGCTTAGCAAAGATCCAGATTAATCCTAGGACCAGGATTATAAAATCAGTTTATGGGCTGTAGGTTGCTCACCCATATACCACATTCTTGCACTTCTCAAAGGTCACAGTACTACATTTTTACCCTCAACATGACATGCAGGCCCTTTAGAGCAGACAAATGGGTGTCACATAAATATGGCAGATATAAACTAATTGCTTTTTTTTTGCATTTATCTTATTGCATGCTTAGGGTTGTTGTTTTTTTGTAAGTTTTCCTTTCATGAATTCCTGAAGGCGAATTGCTTAACAGTGTAACTAAACAATCTTCTAGCTAGGCAGAGTATTGGCATAACAGATTGTCTTAAACTAAACAGACTTGTTTTTCAAAAGGTACTCTTGAAATACTTGGCAGCGTAAGAAAGGCTTAATTAGAACTTTTAAAATGAAAACTAATGAGGCTATTAATGGTTCTAGGGTTTGGATTGAGCCAGTGAGTATTCACATTAAGCAGGCCTACCTTAAGTGGAATGTGCTACATTTGGAAGCATTTAGTAGCATTTTCTTCAACCACAGTCTAACACTTCTCACCTGGTAATGTACCCACAATCTGGGTATGTTCAAAAGCATCAAGTTTTGTTATTTTACTTACAAATGTTGAAAAGCAAAACCTTTTTAAAATTCAATTTTGTAATGATCATCCACTCATTTGGGAGGGCCCACTGCCAACACTTGCAGTGGTTATGGACTAAAAATGCACATGCAGTTTGCTAAAACTATTACAATGCTTGTAAAGGCCTCTACTAATTCAACTAATCCAGACTCACGTGCATTCAAATTTAATCCAATCAGATCTACATCATATGTCTTTCAACATTTACAAAATATTTCTTTTCTAATTGGGACTTGTATAGAAGCAAATGAATCAAGAATAGAATGAAATGAAAACCAGGTCACGTTATATACTGTGGTTGTTACTTTACATCTGTATGTCATTAGGATGTTCAATTTCTCTAAACTCAAGTAATGCCAGAGTTTCTGAGCCAACATTTTGGTTGCTAAGCAGGAGCGTTGTTAAGTGATACTGATATTATATTGAATTAAGCGGGTACCTGTGTGTGTATTGTCCTTATTGTTTTTATGTGTTTTATTGTACGCCGCCCCGAGTCCTTCGGGAGAGGGAGCGGCTAAGAAATAAATTTATTATTATTATTATTATTATTATTATTATTATTATTATTATTATTATTATTATTACCTTGAAGAAACATAACTTTGAGTTTCAAATAATACTGATTTCGTTGTTGTCTTAGGTGACATCTGTGAAAAAAATTCAGGTGCTCAGGCATGAAAATGTGCCGCTCAAACACTATACTTTTCTGCTCACATTGAAAAAAAATTAGAGGGAACATTGCTGCTGTGGGCTATTAAAGACTTGGGGGCTGCTTTCTGTCTTTACAAACATGTTTCTCCATTTCTCCTTTTAGGAAATATAATATTCTGCCTTTTTAATATTTCACAAAATATTTCATTCCTCTGCGGGGGAGGGGCTTCCCACAATGGAAAATATGTTATTCAGGCCACCTTTATGCCATGAGGCTGTATATGGGGAAAAGAAGTCACACTCTCAGATTTTCTGAATTTTTGCATATCTTTCCCATAAGTGTTAGCAGAACTTCTGGATGTTATAAAAGTCATGGCTAGGAGATTCCTACTTCTTGACCTGAACAGTTTTTCATCATTGAAGTGAAGTTTTATATCAGAGAATTTGACAGAATTTATCCATCAGCTGAAGTAGAAATGTATGGCGGTAAGCCCCAAATGTTCAAATGGATAGAAAATAAAAAAAATTTCCCCCTTCCATTCAATCATGTGTAATTCTCAGAGACTGCCTAGACAAATCCCTGCAGTTGTATTACATTTTGAAGAATCCCTGTCTGTGTTATCTTTAAATGATTTCTTTATGTGGTGAAACTAACCCCCTCATGCTTTCTTCCTAGTACAAAATAGTTAGTTGAATTGTGATTTATTAAAAATAAAGCAAAATTGGGTCTTACACAGAATGTTAATCTATAAACCATGACTTGCAAATCGGAGTGGTGGTGTTCACCCAACACCAACCACACTGAGGATTAAACACCGTATGTTAACCCAGTCACTGTGATTTATAAACTGTGGTTTTTGATTTAGCAAATTGTGTGAAGTACGCAGCTCAGCCTGACCCAGTGTGAATATTAATGTATAACTTTCTGTGTTGATTGATCAAATCTCCTAAAATTTAAAATGCACAGATCTAAAATACCCAATAATACAGAATTAAACATATTTTGATTGAGCCCAAATAAACAAGTGGGGAATAAACAAGTGGGGCTTAAGTTAATCATTATTGTACTATTCCACATGATTTTAATAGGTTTACAGTAAAAATGATTCAATCTGATTCAACCCACTAACTAGTTGCCTCATTAAGGTCAGGTGTATGCAAGGAGGCACCTGAGGAAATCAAAGTGGTAAAATTCCCATCAATTGTCTTTTTAAAGCAACAGGACATATCTCTGAAATATACATTATCCTAATTCATTTTTATTGTTTAGAAAAGATGTTGATCAAGGAGCTGAACATAAACTCAATGAAATACTTTTCAGAAAAGTTGAACTTTTCAGATTTTCTGGGAATGTATGCTGCTGTTACTCATAAAACAATTTTGTCTTTTAAATTCTAACTTCTTTAGAACTGCTACTGGTGTTTCTTGCTAATTCATTTCTGGATTCACATGAGCAAAGCCGTACAGAACATTTGAAATGCACTTGTAATAACATGTTTGTGCCCTACATGTTTACTTACTATCTAGAGTGGGAAGTAGAATAATCCTTTTAGAATAGCTCTAGCCTTGCTCCCTCCTCCCCACGGCATGCAGTTCAGCTAAACATTGGATGGGTGCATACAGCTGTACACATTGAAACCCATTTGTGCCTGGTTATATACATTTGTGTGAACAAGAAACCTGGAAAATTCTTTTCATAGGTCACCCAACACAACTGGTTCTCCTTTTTGATACCCAGTTTGAGAAGGGTCTAGGACCGTGATGGCGAACCTATGGCACGCGTGCCACAAGTGGCACGTGGAGCCATTTGTCAGGGCACACGAGGCACTGCCCTGTCAGCTGGCCAGCGCGCATGCGCGCACTGGCCAGCTGAGTTCACCTTTTTAAAAGCTATTTTTCGCCTTCCCCAGGCTCCAGAGGCTTTATTCATTTATTCATTTATTCATTTATTTATTCATTTATTTATTTCAGGGACCGTCCCTGAAGCCTTCGGAGCTCTTAAAACCACCCTCCGAGCAAACCGGAAGTGACTTCCGGGTTGCTCGGAGGGTCGTTTTAAGCGCTTCGAAGGCATCAGGGAAGCCTCGGACGGTCCCTGAAGCCTTCAGAGTGCTTAAAACCACCCTCCGAGCAAACCGGAGTTCCGGGGGGGTGGGGAGGCTCTTTTTGCCCTCCCCAGGCTCCTATAAAGCCCCTGGAGCCTGGGGAGGGCAAAAAATGTTAAAAATGGGGGGGTCGTGCATTGTGCGCGCATGCGCTCTGAGGGGGTCGCACGTTGCATTATGGGTGCGGCACGCCCACCCTCGACCCCCCTGCGCTCCCCCCATTTGTGGCATGCAAGCCAAAAAAGGTCCGCCATCACTGGTCTAGGACAACTCACCAAGCCAACTCACCACAGCCAACTTGCCATAGCCAACTCGCCAAAGGAGTTACACTAATATTGAAGAAATGGTGGAAGAGAATCATTGAAGAAAGGATGAGAAAAGTCGGGACAAAATGAAATGTGAATGACAACAATTAAAATGTTTTAAATAATTGAATTGAATGGTTGAATTGTTCTGTGATGAATTGGCCATGGTGAGCTATCCTGAGGCAAGCTGGCCATGGTGAGAAATGGCTGCAGCCAACTTGTCCCATTTTGGCTTGAGATTGGTCCAGGGCTAGACCCACTTCTGAAAGGCAGCAGGCATGGCCTCACTTCCTCTGGCAAACTTTAGGATGTGTTGCTGATAGCAATAGTTGTGAGCAACACTTGATCATATTTTTGAACACATGGAAATAATTTCACACCTGTAACATCATACACAGGCAATGCATGAACATTTATACAAGAGATATTTTGTGGCTGTTCTCAGTCACCGAAGACCAAGAATACATTGTGTCCCATGTCTGATCTCTTATCCTCAAAACATCCACCAACATTGTATACAGTTGTGTCACCGTTTTCAAAGTGTGAAGATGCATGCAAGAAATCTCAGTAGAGGTGCTGTAAGTCCACCTCTTATTAAAGTGAGATTTCAATGCCTCTGTGTTGTATCTTTTATATACAGAGTTTGGTGAGGCTGAATGAACAGTTGGCCTTGAACTCCTCCTAGACCATTAGGTCACCGTACAGGTCAGGAAAAAGGTAATTTCCCTAGATTTGTAATAAGATCTGGGAGTTGACTTCTGGCCTTAATGTCACCAGGTATTCATTATCTCCATACAAATGATATACACTGGCAAAGAAACATACATTTTTATGGATCTTCATGAATGATCATGGATGCCTTGCATTTGATGGGTTTATGACCTGAGTAAGGTCTTAATAGTACAGCTCATCAATTTATAAAGCATAGCTTGCTTCTTCATATTAGTACAGCCCATTTGTACTTTATTTGAAAAAGTCAATAAGCAGAGGTAGATGTCATTTAGCTAACATTCAACAAGCAGGTTATAGTGGCAATATCAATTTGTTTCTAATTAAGTGCTTAGCATGCAAGTCTTTCAATATTGGCAGACCGCTTTGCTGAATGCAGATCTAAAAACTACAAATCAAAGGCTGTATGCAGGCTTTTGAAAGTCATTGATAAATATCTCAGGAGGAGAAGCATCATAATCCCTTTTCCGCCACCATGCTCCCAAAAAGGTTTTTTTTTAAAAAAAATGGTTGCCAGAGTATTTTTGCTTTTAATGATTCTGCTACATACAATGCAGTATACAACTATTATCTCTTTCACTATCTATATATCTGAAAGAAGCTTCGTTTACTAGCTACCTATCTATCTTTAAGTCAAATTCCTACTGAAAGCACAAAACCACATCTGAATTGGAACACCATAGGTAAAATGTTAGGCATATTAGAGTTTTTAAATCTGTAAGTCTGACCTAATATTAAGAAAGGTAAGGCACCTTAGCCTTTGCAAATTGTTTTTTTTTTAAAAAATTATGAGGTGTGCCTTTTTATACTGTCAGAAAGAGAAAAAAACAATTGCAGAGATATTTTTTTTAATTATCCTTAAATGTACGAGGACTGTGCCCATAGGGAATACACCATCCTAAGACATCCTTTGATGGATGCCCAAGTCCCAGTGTCTATTGATGTTGGCTAAACTTCTCTACAGGCACTCTATTCTAATGGGTTATAACAGGCTGGGAAATTACTCTTTTATTTTCCCACAATAATTACCCAAACAGAACATTTGTGTACGATAGAAGATAGGTACTAGCTCTTATCCTTTTTCACTTCCGTGACTGCAGTGAAGAAATGCGCTCTCCCTTGTACATAATTTCAGTTGATATTCCTTGGAGTATGAATCTGATTTTTATTTACTGAAATATGGCCAGAATTTAGGGTAACACTTATAGCATCAAAGACAGGATGGAGATGGCTGACTCACCCTTTCCCCATTTCAGAATCTGAAGAACTCTGATGGTTGGGTGTCCCTATAACTTGGAAAGATTTTAAAACCCAAACAATCTTTTGATCCTTGCTCAAGAAAACCACTCTAATGAAAAGAAAGAAAGAAATATTTATTTGGACATTTATAGCACTAAGCTCAAATCCTAGGCAATTAATAAAATTGGAAGAAGAGTGCAGAGAGAGAAATGTGTACCCTGAGTGCACCCTTTGTCACACCAATTGTTAACACAAACTGCTTATTTTTAAAAGAAAAAATATATACTTTTATATTGACCTGGATCAGAACATATATATCCATAAATAAATAACTATATGGATGCCCAGAAAGCAAGCCAAATAAATACATATCAATTTTTTAAAAATGAAAACCTGAAGTACAAGTAGTCCTTGACATTTGGAAGCATTTAGTAGCATTTTCTTCAACCACTGTCTAACACTTCTCTCCTGGTAATGTACCCACAATTTGGGTATTTTCAAAAGCATCAAGATTTGTTATTTTATTTACAAATGTTGAAAAGCAAAACCTTTTTAAAAATTCAATTTTGTAATGATCATCCACTCATTTGGGAAGCCTCCCCCCCCAAAAAAGTTATGTGGCTAAATGAAACTGCTTTGCTCCATTTTACAATCTTTTTTGCCACAGTTGTCAAGTGAACCATTGCAGTTGTTAAGTTAGTAACACAGTTGTTAAGTTAATCTGGCTTCCCCATTGACTTTGCTCATCAGAAGATCACAATCAGTGATCACATGCCTGTAGGCAATAGTCAAAAATAGCATCTGAATTTTGATCATGTGACATTACGACTGTCGTTCAAGATACCATGGTGTTCTTCTTTATGGGTGAACAATTTATCATTTGGTTTCCATTTCATCACATTGTTGTTTCCCATTTTACAATACAATACAATACAATACAATACAATACAATACAATACAATACAATACAATACAATACAATACAATACAATACAATACAATACAATAGTAGAGTTGGAAGGGACCTTGGAGGTCTTCTAGTCCAACCCCCTGCCTAGGCAGGAAACCCTATACCATTTCAGACAAATAGCTATCCAACATCTTCTTAAAGACTTCCAGTGTTGGGGCATTCACAACATCTGGAGGCTGTGGTTTGAACCTCTTTCTGCTGGTTTGTTTTTCATTTATCTTACCACGGTCTTCCATGTTTTCACTTTTTCATGTCATATATATTTTATGTTTGATTAAAGTAAGTTAAAAAATAAGTTAAAATTAATGTTGATTTATAGTTGCAAGAGCTTTTACATAGATTGTTAACCAATAATTCATTGAATACCATCCTTTTTGTACAATGTCCTATTGCAAATATCATAAGAGTTTCTGTCTTTTGAACAGAAAATACATCATATTTCACTTCATATCATATCATAGTCTGACTGGCTGTGCAGGTGGAAGTACATTAGGTAGTGTCACCAAAGCAAAGCAGAGAGTTTACATTAGATAAAGAATTATTTGAGAATGCTCAGAAGCAGACCAGTTGAACATTATATGACAATAAGCTGTATGAATTTCTACAAAATACATCCTTTCATTCTCTCATCATATCTTGTTTTCTCTGCTAGTTCTGCATCACAAAAGTATATCCCCCCCATGCAGAATAATAGTATAATTAGAATGCGCTGTGTCCTGAACTGACATAAGTTAAATTGTGCAATTCTGAAGTTGTGATCCAAAAAGCAGTGTAGATATTTTTTGAATAGCTCTCTTTTACAACATACATATTCATATATACGTCATATTTCAGGAATTAAATGGCCTGAAACATCTACTGGTAATGATGCAGTTTTGTTAGCTAAAACCCAGATTTCACATTAAATATGAAGCAATTTTTATGCATAGCTACTTAAAAACTATGCCTCAGTGAGGCTATCCCATTGAAGGTGGTCTTAAGGACTTTCAGCAATGGTTGGATTGTGCATCTTTTCATATTGCTTTGTTGTCACATTTTATTCTTAAAATTTCAGTTTTACTACGGTAGTCTGTAGTGTTTATTACACATTTTTGTTTTAATCATCCTTAGGTATAAACAAACAAGATATAAATGTTCATTACCAGCACAACAGAAACAATAATGTGGAAGAGAGACAATATATTATCTACATATATAATAAAAAAAATTGTCAGGCTGAAATAGCCATCCATTAGAGCCCACCATTTGAAAATACATTAAGGAACAAATTAGCAGGAAATAAGGGTTTGGGAGGGGGGAGAGGATTAATTACCACTCTGCATCTCAGAGAGTGTTTTTCCATTAGCCACAATTAGTACACTAAGGCTAAATTAAAATTATGCCCCATTTTCAACACTGCAAAGAAACATTAAAGAAAGAAAAGAAGAATAGCAGAAGGTTGAAAGGAGAAAAAACCCCTTAAGCAGAGTAATTAATATATTGGCATTTCTGAATTACCTCGGTGTTAATCAGTCAATGAGTCTTTTTAATTGTTTATTATACTAATTCCTGTTAGGTAAGAATCTTAAAGAAGTTGTAGCTTTGTGGAAGGTAGCCATTGGGGAAAAGGGTGGTTAAAAGCTTGGACTTTTATACAAGAAGGAAAGAGATACAATAAAGCTACTTATCCAAGACATGTTACTGCCTAAGTGAAGGACAAAATGTCAGCACTTAAAAAGCCATTTTATGAATCTATTGTTATTAAAGCCATTGTCAAGGTCAACAATAATACAGTACTATAAACTGATGCTTATGGGCATCACCGCACCTGAACTACTCTAGTAGTCTCCCCTAAATTTGATATTCTCCCCCTTTTATTTTTCTCTTGTGATTGACTTCACCTACCATTTTTGAGTATGCAAGAAATGATATTCAAGAAATTATTTGTAAATTCCATGTGTGAATTACTTAAAAAGTCTGGAGTTTCTGTGAAAATGTATGTATGTCTCTCTCTTAGACATTGTTGATATCTAGGAGACAACCAACATATTCTTAATTTCAAGTAGGAAAACATAGCAATAATTACAGCACAGTGACATCTATGTTAAATTCAGGGGATTTACTCTCAGGAAATTATATTCAAGATTGATGCCTAGAAATTAGAAAAATATATTTAACTGTAATTTTGTAAATTTTCTTCTGAAAGAATAACAAAGATGTCCAGGAAAAGTATATCTAAGAGAGGGAAGATTATTTCCTTTCCCTTGAAAATAAAATGTTTCAGTTTAACATCCACAGACTTTCCCCCTTTACATAATCTGCGCCTTTATTAATATAAATATTAATCAATATTTTTTTCTGGAGATGAATTTAGATTTTCTGGACAAGAGGTTTGCTTCAAGAGTCTTTCTTTTCTCTCCCTTTTCCACAATCATCTGCAGCATGGGATATATTAGGGAAGAGTAGATGTTTAAGGAAATTGATCAGTACATCTCAAAGCTTTCCTGTTCTGATGGTTATATAGCATTCATCAAGATTGTTGCTTATTTCTTTAAGGCACATTTGAGTCTTTCATGACAGTTTTGGAATCATTGCCTAGCAGTAAATAAAGAGCAGATGTGTGAGAGGAAGTAAAGAAAGGAAGGAAGTTCTGATTCTCTTGTTGGAATGATTAAATCTTTCCTCCCCCCAAAAAATACTGATTGAAATTGGTAAAGTCCTTTCAGAGTGAATATTTTATTTGATGGTTAAGCCAATATTAGTGCAATAATAAAAGAAAGTCAAACACATCAAATGGCCCAGAGCATCACAAACATAGTCAGTTCCAAGGCTGTTTTTGGTTACCAAATGAGCAACGGACTAATTGTGTAAATGCTGTTAATTAGTTGTGCAGAGCCCCTAACTGGGCTTTCTCCTGTAACTAATAAGAAATCAATTAGCTAATGAAGTGGCCATTAAATGTGATGCTAATCATTGCTGGGGTATTTTTAATGTTTCTCCTTTTTTCCTCTTTCCTTATGATCCTTCCTAATTGCATCTGCCATACGGAGCTCACAGCTTTCAGCCTGTTTAATGAAACATCATTATATCATAACTGGCATTCTTGGAAGAGTTAGTGGCAAATCTGCTTCCCAATTATTTTTAATTGCCAGACATGCTCATAATTGGCCCTTTTACCAATCGGTTCAGAGCTTTGCACTGTCATGAACTAAACACAAAGATAGTGTTTGCCTTTCCTTGCATATAAAGGCTGACGGAATTATTGGCCACACTGAAAATGTATCTCGCAAACCAGATGAGAATCCATGGCAATAGCCTTTTCACTGCTTTTGATGGGAATTGCAGAAGATCTGCTGCTTCCCCATGGAGCCACACCAATCTTTGCATGCAAATGTTGCGGCACAAGACCAGCTATTCAAAACAGTAAAACATTATAAAGGGAGATTTTAACTTTTACACTGAGCTGCTTGGGCATTAATACAGGAAGCAGAAATTAGGATAAGATGATATCCTAAGATTTCCATATTAGATCGCTCCACCAGAGTGAGTTCTGCATCAGGCATGCAGAGAAAATTTGAGTTCTAATCAATCATACATCTGAATAAAATAGGCTATCACGAGCGAGAGGCATGAAAAGTTACAGAGAAGGGCCCAGCATAAGGAAGGGTGGGGTTACAGTCAATTAAAAAGCATAGAAATACACCAGAGTCTTAAAAATAATAATTATAAAAATCTAAAAAATATTTAACAAGTATATAGATAAGCAAAATTTATTTATAATATTTAAATTTCTAATAGGAATCTAAAAGGAGAAGTAGGGGTATTAAGTAGGTTTAGGGGAAATAAAGTACATGGTAGATGAAATCCATCACAGCACAGAACATTCTAAAATGATGAACTAGATGCTCATTAAGACCAGTTTAAGGCACAGATCATCATCTGTTGGATTTTAAGTGCTGCTGAGCAGAACCTGGCAACATTGTCTGTTGTAGGAGGGTTAGTATTTAGAAGTAGGGAAGTATAGAATTGTCCTATGTGCCCTGGGTATTTATGCAATAATGGTGACATATTGGGGATAATAATAGTGACAATAATGGCAGGAATGTCTCTGTAGTACAAACATAATGCATGTTCTGCTGTTTATATGTGTCCAGACGAGTCACAGGGATGTTGTCTCTCTTGTAAGGAATGTTCTTGTATCAGACTTCAAGGACAGCTGAGGGGAGGGCATGTCATTGTGTGAGAGTAAAGGCCCTCCAGTGATCAGGTACTTTGAGATTAGTTAAGTAGGAGAAGTAGAGTACCTGTTGCACTCACTGGAAAGGACCTGAATCTTGTGCCTTGCAAGCCTTTTGCAAGGAACATTGATGCTGACATTTTTTTGGTTTTGTCATATTGTTCTCTTTTTTTTCCACTGCAAGTTGTGTTTGGGATGTTTGTATATTGTTTTATACTCAAAACCACATAAAATCCAATTTTTCTTACTTCTCATGCATTTTTGTATGAGGGCCCTTTTGTAGTTGTATTTTAATAATAAAACACATGTTTGTAGTTTATTTCCATACACTCACTCACTCACACACACATACATACACACACAAATATATATACAATAGTGGTGAATATCTGTAGTTCGAGTATAGGATGAGGGTAAAAGTTCATTCTCCAAGTTTGCAGGTTGGTTTCTGAATATTTCGTTACCAAGCTAGGTAACATCTTCAGCAGAGATTAGGTGATGTCAGTGTCTGTGTCTATCTGTGTGTGTGTGTGTGTTGACTCACTACAAAACATTAAAAATTGCCGATTTTTTGCATGTCTATATCTTTTGGATTTTCTTATATATTAGGAATCCATATATGATCTGATAGTACATTTTCACTTCATGCTTAAAATGCCATTTCATAGCTTAAGGAGAGTTCATTTATATTTTCTTTTTATGTTTGGACACTTCTTTTAAAATGTGTCATGTATTGCATAAAGCTGTGCAATGGAGCAAGATTAAAATTAAATACACAGTCTACTAAGAAAATTTCCAGATGTTCCACTCCATTTCAATGTTATCTGGGCCATGATGAAAGTAGTAATGGAACACATCTGGAGAACACAAGGTTGGAGAAAGGTGACCTAAACAATTAAATTGATCTCAGTTGTTATCCACAATTTTCATAGTACTATTCCTGTGTCAAGCAGTTAACGGTTTTCTTCTTTTTTACTTTACAAGGGGGAGGGGGACTAAAATGAGAGAAAGTGACTCATAAAAGGCAATCCAGTGAGGTGATGTCTGGTTAGATTTTGAATTCAAGACTAAATCCCAGAATGTTGTTCAAATATGGTTATAGATTAACAACATTGTTATCATGTATGATATTTAGATATGATATTGTATATCAGATCATGTCTTAAGTTACAGTAAAAATGATTGAAGGAAATAGAACCTCCTTTTGAAAAACAGGATAAGAATGTAACCTTGCACATGCCTAAAAAGGAAATATCTCCCTTCAATTGAAATAGATTTCTATGAATTCATGGACACATACATCTTCTTGGCAACAAATATGGGCATTATTTGCTATTGCCTTCATCTAGGACTTTTCATTTTTATTTCCAGCCTCATCTAAAACCTGGGGGTCTTCCAGCCAAGGAATAATCAGTTCCAATGCTGCTTAACTTCAGCCAAAGTTGCCAGAAGTCAATCCCACTGAGTTGAATGAACCTTAATTGCAAATGAAAAAATCTGTAGCTTTAGATTTGTGATGTTGGACTTCAGCTGGAGAAACTGACTTCTCCTCAGCCATAAGTCTCTGCTCAGCCATATCTGTCTTTAAGTTTCCCTAACCAGGTTATTCTGCCATGACTATATGGTCTCCTCCCCTCATTATCCAAACTGGGAAATGACCAGCCTTACAAGTTTGCTGCAAAAATGCTAATCCAAAATACAAAGAGACATTTGAGTACATTATTTCTATAAATTGTAGCATTTTTTCATGATAATTCCCTAACTTTTTATCAAAATATAAATATCAAAAATTACATTATTAAGTACAGCCATGATTGACATTTTTCTTTTGACTGAGATACCACTAGGTAATTAAATCACCATAATTCCAAACGTCCTGCAAATATATTTGCAATAAAGCTGGTTTGATTTTAGCAGGATTAAAAATGGCCTTTGCCTCTCTGCCATTTTATAGTAGTTCACAAAACATCTGTGCGCAACATATGCATGTGTGCGTGCATGCATATATAGACATTTAAAGAATATTTTCAAAAGGGATTTTGTTTTGGATGAAATGCAAATTGCCTTGGTTAATTCTGCACCTCTGTTTCGGGAAATCTGCCACCAGCAGCTGCCACTGTTTCAGATGTCAGTAGGATACAGATACACTGTGACATTTTGTTCATTAAATAAACAAACCAGGTTCATGGTAACTACATTAGATAGAAAGCCCCATCAATTCTTGTACATTGTATTCATGCAATGGGACGTGACAATTGTTCCTTAGTATCATAAGTGCTGTACTGAAGAACAAAAGGCGTAAAAGAAAACATATACTATGTGGCAACTGCAACCACATTTAGCATACAAGCCAGGAAGCTGATTTGGATTAATGAGACGTATAAGTTTTTTGCCCAAGGCTACTTATAATAAATATGGCTGCAAACATGGCTACTGGGGGAAAACAGCCATTGTTATTCATTCCTTTCCCCCCACCATACCTAAGCACACAGATACACACACACACACACACACACACACACACAAAGCTTTGATCTTGTTTCTTTGACTAAAGCAAGGTTTTCCCCAGAACTGTAGAATAAAAAATTCAAAGAGGAAACTAACTCTGCTTATTTACAAAGGTTTGAATTAATCTGCATGATAATGTTATAACTATGGGTATGACACATAATTAGAAATACAATTAAAAGTTATATATGTATGACCATTATAAATAGGTCCCTCTGAGCTGATTTTCAGATAAGTAGATACAAGACTCTTTTCAATTTAGCGAAAATAAAACCTAGCTAAAAGCTATCTAAAATTCCATCAATGTAAAATACGTTGCACAAAAATCCATGTCAGAACTCCCATTGATTCATATAGAATTGGACAACAACTCAATTTTTGACATGTTATTTCTTCAGCATTTTAATTACTCAACCTCAAATATGTTCAGATAGAAATGTCCCTCTTCTATGGCCTTTTCAATGCAATCCCATATTTTCCTCAGTATTCCATGCTTGATTAAACCAGGATTCAAAAGTAAATTTCACTGAAAGCAGTGTCGCTATGTTAATTGGTTTGTCAATTGAGCTTCTATTCTGAGCTATACTGTAGAAATGTTTTTCTTATCTGACAATGATTTACTGCGCATGCCTCCTAACACGTTTCATAATACCTCACACATTCTTGTACTTTCCTTCTGATCTTCATTTGCCTGCCGGAGAAGGTGGGCGACAATTGCTCTTGCCAAAATGTAAGGTTTAGATAATAAGGTTTTCTTTTTATTTCATATTAAAGTTGTTTTCATTAGAACATGTTCTCGGGTTTTATTTATTTCTTATCAAGAGATATGCTTCTCGGAAGGGCTGTGATTCGCACCTCGTTAATTGAAGGTGGGAGGGAAACTTCCCATCCTTCACAAGCAGTATGCCAACTCATATTGATGAAATCTAGAATGAAAAAAGGCCTACTTCAAATCCGTTATGTTACTCATCTTCACCTCAGCTTCATAAAGTGGTTCATATCTGCAGTCCAGAATGGATATTTCATTTCCATGACAGAAGAGACATTTGAGTCCTTTGGTTGATGACACAACAGACCTATATTTTCTCTAATCTCACTCAGCCATGTTTGATTTGGTCTTGTCCTATTTTTAAATTACAAGTAATCTTCAATTTACAACAAACAGTTCATTTAGTGACTGTTCAGAGTTACCACGGCACTAAAGAAAGTGACTTATGACTATTTTTCACACTTACGAGTGTTGTAGCCTCCTCATGGTCACATGATCAAAATCCAGATGCTTGCGAACTGACTCATATTTATAATGGTAGCAGTGTCCCAGGGTCACGTGATCAATTTTGTGACTTTCTGATAAGCAAGGTCCATGGCGAAGCCAGGTTCACTTAACAACCTTGTTACTAATGTAACAACTGCAGTGATTCACTTAACAAATGTAGCAAGAAAGATTGTAAAATGTGGCAAAGCTCACTTAACAAATATCTGGCTTAACAACAGAAATTTTGGGCTCAATTGTGGTCGTTAGTGGAGTAAATACCTGTTCTATTGCATAACATTGCATAGCATACGACTGTGATTCGCCAAGGTAAATGCATGCCCTGGAATGAAGTATTACAGAATCAAGTGGTGAGAGAATCAACAAGTCTGAACCAAACCTTGGCTAAACTGAATGGTATTTGTTAAAATCCATAATTTTTGTAAGATCAAACACCATGATTTACAAAGGCCAGCTATTGAATTCAACTAAGGAACATTACTGTTGTTTAGCTTTGAACATAAAATATAAGTATGGACTTGTTTAGGAATCACATACAGATGAGCATAGACATCATCAAAAAATAATGGTACTTGGAGTAATTGACTCATTTCAACTTAGTTGATTTACACTAATAACTATGCTCAAACAATGGTGAAAAGAAATCAATCCAAAATGCTAGCGTTATATAATCCTGGAAAAGCATAACAAATGAGTATTTGTTTTCAAGTTGGTTTTCCCATGCTGGAGTACAATTTCCAAGATTCCCAACCTCAACAGCCCTTCTCTAGCCCAAGGCTGGACGGAATTGATCTCAAAATACCATGGAGCAGGATGACATCCAATTTAACCTTATATCACAATTTTCTTCTGCTAATAGTCCTTTCTCTTTTCAACAATCAAAATTATGACATCACCCACAGATTATTTCAGAATGGATACATGTACAGAGGTCATAAAGCCAAAACAATTACAGGTATCAATCAAGAAAAAGATTTGTCTTCATCCTTCATTAGCTGAAGTTTCCAACTTAGTCATATTTTAGTAAGTACTAAAGTAAGTACTTAAGTATGGCTAACAAAGAGTAGAACTGATTTCTTGATTATTTGCTTTTTATTTCTTATGTAGAAGCATCTTGGATTTGTCTCCACCAGCTAAGACTTTGGGGAGGAAATAACTTATTGATTTAAAACAATCTAAGATTGTAGGTTTAAATGTGAGGCCATTTTCACTTCAGTCTTTTGCATGGTAAAACAGATTTGTTGTCTTCTTGTGGCAATATATGCTGGGTGAATTCTGTAAACACTGGAAAAAGAAAATGCAATACGGGTAAACCTGCCAATTTCTCCTGACATGTCAAGTAACCAGAATCATGGAAGGCACTTTTTGCTGATGTTCTCTTTTATTGAAGATTAAGCCCCCATTTGTTTTCAAACATTTGATGTATCATTCCTAATGATCCTCCAGACTCAGAACCAAAGTTGTCTTCCTGACAGCAAGTGCCAAGACTGATTATACATGCCACACACCACAGATCCTCAGCTCGATCTAGCTTTTTCCCAGAATCCAATCATTGTCAAGCTAGACAGGAGCCTATGTTGCCAACAGCCAAAGGCATGACAGACAACACCTCCCCACAACACTCCACCTAAAATAACTCTACCGAGGCCATCATAAATAAAGAAAATCTATTTCCCTGCAACAGAGACTGACAAATAAAGATGGTATGTTTACATAATTAGATATTGCTCCTGCCCTGCCCTGCTTTGTTCAGTGATGACTTTATAATACATATTCTATATAACATGGGATTATCTGACTCTGAATCAATACTTATGATTGAGCAATGTTATAGGGGTACACAAGTATGACAGAGAGGAAACCTATAATATACACAGAACATATTTTTCAAAATATCTTTAATGTGGAGCTGTTGATGCGCCCCGATTTTGGTGCTCTGAGTGTGACAGGCTCTGTTGGATAAACAATTCATTAAAAGTTAATTAAAAGGTGAAGTTCAACATGCAGTTTCTTTTAGCTAATCCTCATAAGACAACTCAGTATGGCAGAAACATATCTGTTGGGCTGTTGTTAGAAAACAAAAGGGCAACTTGTCTAATTAAGAGGTTGGTGTTTACAACGGAGAGATTTTCTGCCTGGCAAGGATGAATTCAAATTAATTTTAATGCAGTTTTCTTTTACTAAATCATTCACAAGGAAAATTGGGCCATTCCCTAATGAGACCTTTACTATAATTCTCTGTAAGAATTCTCCTACAGCCCTAATAATATTTTGTTTATTCTTAAAAGTACCACTTGTGAAATCTTCTCAAGCATACAGGCAGTCTTTCTTGGATCAAGTATTTGCACTTGATTATGCTGGCAAGTCTAGAAGAGAATTATTTCAGTTTCAGGTTTGTACATAAGATATTCCCAATGTCATGGCACATTTTTACATGGCATGGAAAGCAAAAGCAAATGCTTCTGAGCACTCACTTGAGGCTGTATCAGAAAAGAAGAGTCATGAACATATGTGTCACCTGCTCAAGTATAGAGTTGTTGGTACCCAAATGCAGGCAATCAATGACTTAAATGATTCCATCAGCCATAGGATATGAAGAAACTAGACTTCCAGGGGAGCTATAGTGAACTGAAGTTTTTTTTTATGCTAAAGACCATGGAACTAATGAATGGACTGGATACATGGAATCTTTCCAGATAAGAAGATTGTCCACATGTGCTCTGGATGGCTGCTCCTCATGAGGAGACCACAGGACAGCAGTTTTCTGTGGATTTGTACACCAGGAAATGATGGGGTGAACCATCTTATTAGCAACCATGGAAGAAACTTTTAAAGGACACTAAGCTTGCAAACCTCACTTTCTAATCACTTTAGGGAAATGCTTTTTAAGCCATTAAAGATCTTCAGACCAACAAGTTTGAAAATTCTGAGTGAGTCTGCTTCAATTCTGAATGAAGAAAATTTTTAATCAAAGCTTAAGAATTTTAAAAATCTGAAATAAACAGCAAAAAGCTAAATAAAATTTTGATCTTGGAAAGTTATAAATGAACTAATTTTCCAAATAAAACTGAAACATTTGTTTTTTTTTACAAGATTTTGGAACTAAGTATAAAGTACTAACATCTTCTCATGGTAAATATATTCTCTTTTGGCTCTTAGAAGACATAACAGAAATAAGTGATTTCATGATTTCACACTGGACACTAGAGAGGATTGAAATTTTTAGGTAGAGGAAATATTTCCAAATTTACAAAATGTTGCAAAATGTTCTGAAAATCAAAATACTGGAGATTTCAAGAATGGACTCAGAAAATAGTAGCCATAACACCATTAATGTCTATTTCTATGGTTAGACTATTTCAGTGATGGCTAACCTCTTTGTTGAGGCATGCCAAAAGCATGGGGAGCGTGGGTGGGGTCGCATGTGTGTGTGTCCACACTCATAATGCAATGTCCTGCGCATGCGCGCACAATCCCCCCACGCATGTGCACAGGCCTCACTAAAGCCTCCGGACTTCTAAGAGATGTGTTGGGCTTTTTTTGCCCTCCGCAAAAAACGGTTTTTGCCATTTTTCCCTGAAGCCTCTGGAGGGCGAAAAACAGCCCAACGTGCAAACTGGAAATTCAGGAATGGACTTCCAGTTTGCACGTTGGGTTGTTTTTCGCCCTCCAGAGGCTTCAGGTAAAAACGGCCAAAAATCAAGGCCAAAAAACAGCTTATCAGCATGCATGTGTGCACTGGAGCTAACAGGGCAATGCCTCGTGTGCCCTAAAAAATGGCTCCATGTGCCAGCTGTCGCACACATGCCATAAGTTCACCATCACGAGACTATATCCAAAAGATATTATTGAAGAAATGATGAATGTAGAAAAAGGGTAGCTCACAACATAGAAAAGGTATCAAAGGTCAATTTACAACTAAGCGACCAAGGGAATGAATTAGAAAAGGATATTTTTTGACTGGATCTACAAAAGAAATTTGGCTGAGACTTTAAAATTAAAAAAATGCATATGACAAACCAAGAGAGTGACCAGGAATTTTTTAATAGAAACATAAAAATGTGACTCAGAAAAAGAATCAGCAGTCCATCAAATTTGCTCTTTGAGTTTGTGTTTTTTTGTTTTCTTGAATTAATTAATTCATTTTAATTATTTTTATGTTGTTATTACTATTAATATTATTATTACTATTATTGTTATTGATCATCGCACAGTCAGCCAGATATTCAGACTGGGTTTTGCATTTTTGTCTACCTATTGAATCCTTAGCAAGGACCTGGGATAGGTAATTCTGGATGTTTGAAAGTATTACAGATATCATCACAGGATGGAAGCTGTTCCAAATGGTTCTTCTTCTTCTTATTGTTGTTGTTATTGTTGTTGTTATTGTTGTTGTTATTGTGGTTATTATTATTAATTTTTGTAAGATGATAGACATGTATTTATCCCAAGCATGTTTAAACTCAATTATTGATGACTGACCCTCTACTTATACTGAAAGTTGGTTCTGAGCTTCCACTACACTTTCTGTGAAGTAATACTTTCTAACTTTCTAATTGGTTTTACAAAAAGATCTTGTTAAAGTCTTGAAGAACTCTATGCAACAGGGCAAAAAAGAAATGGAGACAAATCAAATCCTACAACAATATTGGAATGAATTAAAAGTTAAACTGTTATAAATAAAAGGAAAGAATATAAAGTTGATTTATTTGATTAAGCTTAAAATATATTGAAAAGGTTTTTTTTTTTTAATGGATTTGTCTATGGATAAGACATGCCATTTGGGATGAAGAGATAAATGTTTGTAACCTTAGAAGGCTTGAAGAGTCGCTACATTTGTTTATTTTTGTTGCAATGAAGCTTAGAAGTTTCTTCTGTATATTCATGCACAGAAGCATCCAGGTCGGTTGGCTGAGTATCCCGCCACTACCGGTTCGCCTGATCCAGGCCGAACCAGGAGCAACACACCTCTGGTTTGTGGAAAAACTTTAGTTTATGCATATTCTGTCTGCATGTTAAAGAGTATCAATCAATTACATTACTTGCTTCCTTGCATTTTAAAAGTTGCTGTTCTGTTAGTACTTTTAAAATGCATGTTTTATGTAGACCTTTTTCTTTTCCTTTTTTACACATTTTAAAAATAGTTTGTTATTTTAAAAAGTCATCGGCCCTCTTCCATCCTTATAAGGTTTTATGTAGCTCCGCCTCTGTTGAGATAATAATGCAACCTTAATTAGAGGCTGTTTAATGAGCCTGATTTAGCTTTTTAATAGGAAAGTTACAAGCAGTCTGGTGGTGAGCAAAGCACTATTTCAACTCCTGGCTATTGTTTACTAAACTGGGTTGATATGATTCCCTGTGTCCTGCATCAATCAGGTTCTCATGTTCTTAGTCTGGATCAAACAGCTGGATGATTTTTATGGTGACCATAGATCCTATTTAATGAGGACTGACCTTCATTTATAATCCTCTTCTGTCTGAAGATAAACCACCATCAAAATGAATAAGAGAAGTGTGGATTCAATCATCAACATTTGGGTAATTTGGACTGGGAGCCAAAACAAAGTCTTCTCTACTTTGGGAGGATGCATTGCATTTTTATTTAAATGTTAGCAATTCATTGAAACTGTGAGTCAACATACGTGACTTAGTACGGTACTTGTGCTGTGCAAAACTTCCATGGAAAGCTTTGATTCAGTGATCCTTCAATCAAATCATCCCATCAAAGCTAATTTATGAACCAAAGTCTCAACTGCCTTGAAGCAGCAAATGGACTCAGATGACTTTGAAGCATTTTGTAGCCTTTAGAAGTGCTTCACTGATTTGGTGGCTTTTCTACTGCTTCAGAGCTGCTATACACAAGACATTGTGCTGCAATTTCACTTCCATTCATAGAGAAAATGGAGCTTTTCTACACTAATATGACCACCTATTAGATGAGTTTCCCCATCTCATTAAATCTGTGTCTGTCAGAACTTTTACTGATGTTTTCAAGGTTATCATTGTTTTGAACATCATTCACTTTCTCAGTTTTCACCTCTTTGTAGCTAAGGCACCAGGCTAGAAAGCAAAAGACTGTGAGTTCAAGTCCTGCCTTGGCCATGAAAGCCAGCTGGGTGATCTTTGGCCAGTCTCTCTCTCTCTCTCTCAACCCAACCACCTCACAAGGGGAAAATTGGAAGAGGAAGGTGTGTTGGATATGTTCGCTGCTTTGAGTTATTTGTAAAAGTAATAATGGTGGGCAATAAAACAAACTAACTAAGAGGTAGGACAGATTTGTCTATGTCTTGTGTTAATGGAATGTCAATCATTTGCCCAAGCAATAGGCCTCCATCAGACTAGGGAGCCACAAAAAAATGGGAATCACAAAATATTTCTCTCCTTTGGTGGGGTTGAAATTATTATTAGGCAATACAATGATAATCCTCATTACTCAGCAATACTTTAAAGCCTCCAGTCCCCACTTATCATCTACAACCCTTCCATCCTCTTTCCACATACAGGATGCATTCTTTCCCAGCCATAGATCAGATGTGAAGTCTCCCACTCCAAAAATATTCCCTTCCCCCGCCCCTTCTGGGTTAACACCATCTCTTTTGTAGCATCTTTCACAGCTACATTGATCTCGTCGATGCTCAATGCAGAAAATCAGAGTCTAGAAAGTTCCTGAGTACTGTTAATAGAGTTCAGGGATGAAATCCACTTACCTTTGCTACTGTTTCAGTAGCGATGTGATTGTGCATGTGTGCTCCCTTTGCTCACATGCACCACCTCCGCGCATGCGCAGAGCATCAAAATGACATCCAGAAGGGTGGGCGGAGCCTGCTACCAAGCACGTCTGGCAAGCGAGTAAGCAAGCAGCGAGGTAAGTGAACAGCGAGAAGGGAGGGACCCCACTGTGCCATTTCTAGCTATTTTAGGATTTCCTGCTTTCTAGCTAATATAAATCGCATGGCACAGCTGATCGTCGGAAAAACCAGTTCACCCGAACCAGTAGCATTTTTTTTTACTACCGGTTCAGGCAATCAGCTGGCATCTTTGCTACCAGTTTGGGAGAACAGGTCCAAATCGGTAGCATTTCACCCCTGATAGAGTTTATGGGAAAAAATTCACTTACTTTGCCTAGCTTTGATTGTTAGACGGAACTGAGTTCCCTCCTCCTGCTGCTTTCGAACAACTAAGTACGGGGGTTTCCATCACTAAAATGTAGGCAGCCTCTCAGGAAAACTTGTGTTCCTGCCTGGCAGCCTTTAGAATGGCAGTGTGTACCAGATGGACCCTACACCATTGTTGAAAGGCTACGCAGTCAATCTTTGCCATTGATATCAAACAAAAGTCAGGATTATGAACGTGGCCATGCATGTGTCCATAAATAGGCTCACATGCTGATTAAGCCTTTTCTCTGACAATCTGGCTTTTGTACCATGTGTAAAGATGGGCTGCATCCAAGTATGTTGGGCATCACAGATGTCAGAGGGAAATAATATGTGAAAACACCGTACTTCTGGAAAAGCTGCACTTCTCTGCCTCCTTAAAAGTAACTTTTTTTTTCTCCTTCTCCCCATTCCTCATCCACCCACCCCCTAGTCGCTAGTATTCCTTTCCCCCCTGTTGCCAGTTAAAATGAACTGTCAGAGCCTGGATAAAGATACAAACAGGATTGCGTACCTTACTAAGGCGGCAGAGACTGGTAGACTTTGATCTAATTCTGTTTGCTGCTTTATGATGCATGGAGCTGTCAGATAAAGAGGTGTTCAAAAAAAAATATTCGCCTGAGCTGTCAGCCCTGACAAGCCCTGTGATGAATTACAGAGAAAACAAAAGGGTTATCACCTTAACCACAAACATTTATATCTGTTTTTTTTCATAAGGGTGCCTGAATCAATGTGTAGTTACCAAGATGCATGTAGTTGGGAAGCCTGTAGAAAAACTGATCCCGCGGCACATGTTGAGTTAGGATTTAGAAAGTATATCTTAACTAGTCCAGTGCTAATATGATGCTGACAAGATACAGTCCTGCTCATTTATTTCAAGGTGGAGAATCATATAGTTTTAACAGGTATGATTTTTTCCATGGAGAGAAGATTTCCTTGGAAAAAATGCTTCCATGTTTAACTTATCCCATGTTATCAAAACGTATCAAGGTTGAAAGAAAAAAAGGAAACTTACTTAAAAAGAGGCAGTGTTTCAAAGAGTCTTAGTATCATATTGCATGTGAAAAATGAAAATTAGTTCCATCCATCTGTCTGTCCATCCATCCCATTAATACTTTTGGTATTAAATGAATTCTATAAAGTAGAATGGAGATTTGCTAGTTTGCATGCTCTTTTTGCCTTCTGAAAAAAATATCTAAGCAGCTTAAAATGAATTAGTTCTTGCTCAAAAAAACCCACCTTCCACCAAAGAAATTTAAACAGGGGTAGGGTTACTTGATATGTTGGGAAACAGGATGGCTTATTCTTTTTCTAGATTGGGATTAAACTGCAACAGCAAACATTCTTCTTGTATTTAACAGAGATAGTTTCCTATTTCTTTGCTCACAATCTTTCTAAGAATATAAAATTAGCATGCTTGTCTAGACTTCCATTCCTCTACATGTTCACAGGTGTCTTAGGTAAAGTTTACAGACTTTACGCCAGGGAAGGCACTCATGATATAGTTTAAGCCATATCTTGCATCCTGTTTATCAGTGATCTTTGTAATACAATGCTGTATTATTTACAACTACATGCTTTTCCTCTAAGATTTGATTTCTATTAATTCCTTTGATTAAAATATAGATGTCAACAGTGAGCACTCCATTTTCATGCATGCAATAATCAGCTTCCCATAACTGGCAGGTTGAACAGATATTCCTAGAATGCTGCTTATTGTTTTAAGTCATTCAAAAATGATTTTAACATCTCTGTGCTGTTATACTAACGTTTGAAAGCCTATGTCCCGTGTGGTTAGATCTGAATATCGTCAAAGAATGTTATTAAAGGTGGAAAGCTTAAGGCTTATAGTGATACTGTCCAAGCTCACTGTTACGTCAATTATTTGGTTTTAGAAATTTTGACTTCCATCTCTTTGTATAATACTACATGTATTATTAAACTGTGTTAAACGAAATAACCATGCATATGATTCAACTTTTTGAAGTATTTTAGCCAAATCATCAAGAAACACTTATTTTGTAGGCTGAGGATCCTAGTTGTCTCCAGATGGTAGAAGACTGTAACTTTCAATGCTTTAACCCCATCATTATCTCTGTAGTTGATAACTGTGGCATGAATATGGGGAATAGGAATGACAATGGTCATTTTTTACCAATTATAATACCTAGAAATGTATTATAATTGCTATAATTATTCCTAAATTTATAGATTGTTCTAATTTAGTAATAACCATTGGGACCAGCAACTCACTCATTAAATAACTGCTTACATCATCTTTCTTTCTTAAATGCCATATTATAAAATTGTGAAATATGGATGGCCATCCTAAACAACAAAGTTAACAAAAAAGTTAACTACTGATTCTCATCATATGCCCATCATGTAAAAAACATTCAACACTCAGCAATGGTAGAAGGCTGAAGTTTAATTAGCTTCTTGCTTGTTGAACTGTGACTTAGCATTATGTGTAAGAGTTTAGATGGAATCATGCAGAAGACAATCAGAACAGCTTTGTTCTGTTTTCAACTATCCGGAGTTATTCATTTTATGTGAATCCAGGAACCTAAAGCTACTTTCATCTGTAATTTAAGGCAAGGATGGGAATCAGTGAATATAGGCTTCTAAGGTTCTACATTGACTCAATAGTAGCAATTGTGAAGGAGATTTTGGACTCCTTGTGGACAATCACTTAAATATAAGCCAGCAGTGTGCTGCAATAGCCAAAAAAGCTAATACAGTTCTACCCTGCATTAACAGAGATTAGAATCAAGATCACGTGAAGTGCTGGTTACCAGTTTAGAATGCCACTTGGAATACTGCATTCAGTTTTGGTCACCATGATATAAAAAAGATGCTGAAACTCTGGAAAGAGTACAGAGAAGAGCATCAAAGATGATTAGGAGACTAAAGGCTAAAACCTGAAGAATGGTTGAGGAATTGGGTATGTCTGGTTTAATGAAAAGTGGGAATAGGGATGACATGATAGCACTGTTCCAATATTTGAGGGGCTGCCACAAAGAATAAGGGGTCAACTATTTTCCTATTTTGTCCTGCACCTGAAGGCAAGACAAAAACAATGGATGGAAGCTAATCAAGGAGAGAAGCAACCTAGAAATAAGGAGAAATTTCCTGACAGAACAATTAATCAGTGGAATGACTTGCCCTCAGAACTTGTAGATGCTCCAACCCTGGAAGTTTTTAAGAAGAGACTGGACAACTACAGTATTTGTCTGAAATGTTATAGAGTTTCCAGTCTGAGCAGGGAGTTGGACTAGAAGACCTCCAATAACAATAACACAATTAGGTTGTCTAATCCTAGATTTCCAACTTCTAACCTTAATTTGCTTATGATTATAATAATACTTTCCATTGCCAAGGGAATCAGTAGAGAAAAAGGAAGGAAGGCTCCCATGGGCACCACAACCAACCTTCAGAATATTAGATTGACCAATTTATAGGGACTAATTGAAATCTATCACACATATCTACATCTCTCTATCAAGGGAAGGATCCTAATGTAGATTTCTTCTGGCTATTCAAGTCTTCTGCATAAAATATGTCCTATGTCATTTGTGAGCTTTAATTTTTTCCTCTTAAACCACAGATACACTCCAAAGTAGTTAGTAGAAACCATTGATTCCTAAATGTAAGGAATACTACTTAATGTACATTTCATTTCTAGCATAAAGCTATTCATGATTAAAATTCTATATCCCAAGTTCCATTATTTTTTGTTGAAAACAATAATGAAAAATCAACTGTTACAGACAAAATAGAAGGACACAAAGCAACTACAGCTGCTGATTCTGACTGCTGCTTGTAGAATCTAATGAAATCCATGGCCAGCCAGCATTGCCTTGAATTATCCTCAACAGTATATGCAATTATAAAAATGATATTGCCTGTATCCTGAACAAAATATATTTTCTTTAAATTATGATTTAATGTTAATATGTATATCCCAGTGCTACAATATATATTTAAATAACAATTCCTTTTATTTCCAACACCAACATTAACACAATTAATAAAACTCACTGAGAAGAGCTGATAAAGAATGGAAAGAAAATCTTTCCATTTTTCTATTGAGCCACCATGGATTTCTTTTTTTTTAATGTGTCTGTGTGGGAAGGAAGGAAAGAAGGAAGGAAAGAAGGAAGGAAGGAAGGAAGGAAGGAAGGAAGGAAGGAAGGAAGGAAAACTGAAGCCTTATGCATGTTTATTCCAAAGTAATCCATTGTATTAAATGGGGTGTATTCCCAGGCAAATGTGCATAGGATTGCTGCCATAGAAAAATAAGACAGATGGGCTGCTATTACAACCCACCTGCTGTCATCACCCCATGGGAATTTGGTGGAATAAAAATGGGGAAGAAAAATAAGAAGTATGAATGTTTAAAAATGAACAAAGTCAATTGCATAGAAGGGAGAAGTGCAATAAAGATTGTTCAGGAGTATATAAATCAAAATTTCAAAAGCAATATACTCAAAAGGACGCTATTATATGCAATGGATGTTCAGAAAATGCTGTGAGTTATGATTAGTCCCTGGTAGTAGGAGGGAAGAAAAGTAAGTTGGAGAATGTGGGGTTATTAAATATATTTTATTCAGGCAGGATACATATTAAAAAGTTACTGTTATCTCAACAAAATACCAAACCTTAACAACTAATGAGGTGAAGTCCTCCATTTTTTAACAACAGTGGAGGCTTCAGAATAGCTATGTAGTAAAGATATGATTGGGAATAATTACATGGACATTTTGTGCACTGAGTTTACATTTTTACTGGAATCTCTCTGCAGAACTTTGAAAGAGGTGCGTAGCATATCTTTGTTCCAAGTACCCAATTAGTGACTTACCCAATTACAGTCATCCAACCCTTGTTGTGCAAAAATAACATGAGCTGGGAAACAGTCTGCATTGCTTCAATGATGGCTGGGTAGGGCTATGGAAATGCTCTCAGTCACAAGTGGACAATAGCCTAAAATTAGGTCACTACACTAATCCTCATAACTAGCAAACATATCATAGAATATTAGGGTTATACTTGAGTGCATATGTTTAAAAATGTATTAAAAACCATATACTTTACCTGAAATGGGAGCACAGACTGCTGTTAAATATCAAGTAACTATATGGAATTATTAAGGACATTTTTAAATTGGTTTATAGTATTTTTAATAATTTTACAGCATGCCAAAAACTACATATGTGAAGTAATTTATTTCAAATTCCATATGGACGTGTTTTTGCCTTGTTCTATGGATGGGGCTAAGAATTTGGAAGCAAGAAGCTGCTTTCCATTAATAATGGATATTAGGACTATATACCAGCTTTCATGCAGAATTGCAATTGTGTGTCTAACCTGGCTCTTCAATCTTCCTTGTCATAGTTAGAAAACACTTGTCTAAGAAGAAATGGAGGCCCTTAGATTACTTTAAAATATGAACACAACAAAGGTTGCAAAGTATACTCCTTAATTCCAGGCAGGAATAGCCAAGTTTAGAGCACTAGCCAGTCAGTTATGCCTTCTGCAGGATTTTATATACTGTTAAATATTTCCTTTTCTAAGAGAATGTTCTGTATCATACTCAGTCTTTAGTGATCTTCCTCCTAGTCCCTGCTTGTGGGATCTTCTTCAGTTTAGAAGGGTATCTTTGAATTGTTTTGATCATGCTCGTATCTTATGTCATATCTCAATGGCAGGATTTTAGCTCTGCTTTTGTTGACTAAACCAGTTAGCTATTAAAAGGAGCAAATTTTTCCACCTATTGTCTATAACAATAATCATGTTAAAGATGTGAACATGAAGGATTGGTGGGTTTCAGTTTTTAGGAAGTTGTGTTCAGATTGTCTTACCCAATCCTCTGATTATGCTACTAACCAGAAAATGTGTAGTCTAGCAATGCTTCTAGAACTAACAGGTCAACCAAGTAATATGAAGGCATGAATTGCCTTTCTTAATATTTGGTGACAACTCCAGTAGGATAGTTTGGTCCATGACAGCCTGTTCCATAATCCATGCTGAAGTAAACTCTGGATTAAATTACTTCAGTGTGTTATGTCTGCCTGGCACAAAGAGAATAAATTATGGACATAACCTATATTTTACTTAGGAATAATAAATAGGGAACTGGCTTCCCATTGTCTTTTTTAAGACTGTATTCTGGGCTATGGCATTCTTGGCAGGTTTCCCATTCAAATTTTAAGTAGGCTGCCCACCATAGTTTTCAAGCACAGATTGCATTAGCCTTGTGCAATTATGTGCCAAGACTAAACTGGAGTGATTGAACAACTGTTCCTATTATTATTCCTATTATTGCCTGCCTCTTAAATATAGAGCCATGACATTCTGTAAAATTGGCTCACATCTTTCCCTTTAAAAATTCAACAATACATTATCAATAATATGCTGGTAGTGCATGATATATAAAATCAGCCATTTCAGTCTTCCATCAGAGATCTTCTCTGGGTGCCTTTTGGATAGAAATGTCATCATCAAAAAGTAAAACATCTTAAACCCACATCCACACTAAGGTCAAGCTCAATATTTATTGTCCTTATATCATGAACCCTGATAATGGTACATTGATCCTCTGAGATCAATCACTCCCAGGCCCACTTCAAATATTTTAAAATCAGTGGTGAAATTCATTTTTTTTTACTACCGGTTCTGTGGGCATGGCTTGGTGGGTGTGGCAATGGAAGGATACTGCAAAATCCCCATTCCCTCCCCACTCCTGGGAGAAGGATATTGCAAAATCTCATTCCCACACCACTCTGGGGCCAGCCAGGGGTGGTATTTGCTGGTTCACCCAACTACTAAATATTTCCGCTATCTGTTCTCCAGAACCTGTCAGAACCTGCTGAATTTCACTCCTGTTTAAAATGTATTTTAATGCTGAGAGGCCTTAGCTAGTGAGGAAACGAGCATACAGGTGTAGATTAGTGCTTTGAAAACTTGCGTATGAGAATTAAGTCATGTTTTCTCATAATTATGTTCACTAGAAGAGAAGATAGAATCCTATCTTTTTCTCACTTCCAGCTCAAAGAAGCCACTTCAACTTCAACAATTATTTAATGTGACAGAAGTATGCCTTGTAGTGCTAACTACAGGATTAAAGCTTTATAGACCTTTCAAAACCAGCCAGACAGCTACAGTACTATAGTTTTCTCCATGTTTAGGGAAAAAAACAGCCTAGCTAAATCAAACTTCAAGAAAATCTGTTTTTTTCCTCTCTATTTTGGTATCAAATAGACTTACTAAGAAAGATTATCTTGGCCAGGACCAAGAAATCCTATAGATAGTTCCAATTGTATTGTTTTCTGAAAGAGATGGCAGCCTTTAGCTCAGGTGATATGATGAACTACTTTTGAATCAGCAGGAAAAAATCAAAAACAAGTTTTTTAATATGGTCCAATGGGCTGCTACCCAAAAGAAAGGAATTCCAAATTTTCAGTTGGGAATATTAAATATTTCAAGGAATGTGTAAGTTACATAGGATGATATGGTATCAGAGACTACAAGCTTTGCATGTCATTGCTTTGTTTTTATACATGTATTTTGGCTTATGGAATCTCTTTTGAATGAAATAACTCCAAACAAACAAACAAGCTTAGAGAGCACCAAAGACTCTCCAAATATCTTCTGTTGTCCTCAGTCTAGAAATAAATGCTTTTAATGTTATATGATTTTTGCCATGAAACATAGTGCTACTGGGTTGTTTCTAGTCTGCTTTTTATATGGTTGTATTACCTCTTTGAAAATATGGACCATCTAGGAGATGATAGATAGATAGATAGATAGATAGATAGATAGATAGATAGATAGATAGATAGATAGATAGATAGATAGATGATAGATAGATAGATAGATGATAGATACATAGATAGATGATAGATAGATAGATAGATAGATAGATAGATAGATAGATAGATAGATAGATAGATAGATAGATAGATAGATGATAGATAGATAGGAAAGAAACAGACATTGTGATCTCAGGAACTTTAAAAATATATTTATCACTTAGCTTTCATTAGCAACTGCTAACATTGTCAGACCGGCCCATCCACCCGCCTCCCAACTGTAATTAGCATTCATGCGCATAATGGCCAAATCGATTAATATTATAAGGCAGGTATCTTTTTAGTGACTTTTACACTCTGACGATGTTAGCAGTTGCTTACAAAAGCTAAGTGATAAATATATTTTTAAAGTTCCGGAAATCATATTCATATATATGGAAAACCTCCACTGACCAGACTGCCTAATATTTAAAGAAAAGGAAATTATATCTCTAGCTAATAGAATTATGATGTAAAGTAGGTGAAACAATGTCACACTATGGGCCACAACGTAACATCTAGAACGTGGTTTTGTCACTCTATCATTTGCTATCATGTTTTCATCTGATTTCTCATTTGAGCTCGAATGTGGATTCAGGGAGAGTGCAGTAACAGAGCGTTGAAAAATTTCCCAAAAGCCAGAAGCTTAAAATGAGGAGAGAGACCCAGAGGATGGCAGTAGAACAAGGTAGCAAAGCATCAGTAAATATATTTTAGGGTGGAAGGTTTGAAAATAAGGTAGTAAATGGAGGGAAGTTATAAAAGTCCTCAGCAAGTTCTTCTGAAGATTTAAGGTTAAGAATATAGCTGGAATAGGCATGTTTACTTGTTTTTGAAACTATAGTGCTCTTGGAAAAATCCAAGCTGGTCCAGTAGATAAACAGTGGTCTTCTTGCCTTGTTCATCAAAACAAAAATATCCACCCACCCCACCCTCACTCTCAAAAAAGTGAAAGGAAGTAAATTGCCAACCTGCCATTTGATCACTACGGTGACTATACTACACTATACTCCCTGTTTGGATGACTTTGTATTTGGACTTTTTTCTGCTCCTTGCTGTAACAGAATATTAGAAGTTGAAAGGGTGGATAAATATACTTCAGCTATCATGCAGGTCACTCTAGGTGACATTGTAAACTTTCCTGCTTCTTGAAGAATGGAGTTACAAACTTTAATTATGCAACAGTTAGATCTTGGAGCAGGATGAAGGTAATTCCACTGTGATAGCATTAACTGATCAGTAGAGGGCTCTATTCAATATCATGTTCCAGCTGCCCTCTGTCTGAAAGCACCCTTGATTTTGTTTGTTAGTTAGGAAAGGTGAATTTTACAGTAAGACTATTAACAAATCCAGCTCTTCTTGAAGATGTCTACATTTGTTTATGGCTGTTCATACTACACTCTGTGTCAGAATAAAGATTGGGGGGGGGGAGAAATGCAATCAGGGTTGTTAGATCCTATTGATGTTAGAGATTTGAAACACAGTCATTTGACAAAAAACACTTCCAGCTTCAACAGCTGCATGAAAGAGCAAGCAACAGAAAAAAAGAAAGCTTGTTGTGAGTTTAACATGGACAGAAATAGATACTAATGATTGTGAGCTCCCCAGAACCTAAATTCCTACTCTCTTAAGCATGTCACAAATTCTGCAATAAATACATTTTCTCCCTCTAGAAGACAGTACTGAGGAAGCACAACCTGTCAATAAGTTATTTTCCTGAAGAAGTTTACAATTTTGTTTTTGTATACCAGAGGATTTATAGATGAAAGCATTAAGTGATGCAGCTAGAAATGCTCAAGTCATGGACTTTATCACTTCATTGCATGAATTGTGACTTGCAATTTACTCAAAACAATTAAAGTTTATGCATTTTTTTAAAAAAAATATTGTAAAGTTGCATTGTAGAGAATTAAATTAATATATTTTTCCTCTCTTTTCAAATCAATTTGCAAAATAAGTGATAAAAATAAACTGCTGTAAGAATTCACCTCCATGCTGCCTCAACTTTAAAATAATTTGACAAGTAGTGAAGTTAAGAGAACCATTTCTGGTTAAACTATAAGAAAGCACCTACTACTATTCACCTTTTCTCATGAGCAGCACCTCTGCTCACCCTGGCAGTCAGAAATGCCCTACAATAAGCACAGAATGGGAATTGTGAGTATAAATTCCACCCCACCCAAAATGATTCATAGGTTGCAAAATATTCTGTAAAAACGTATTAAATAACACCAGTACAGGGACAAGCAGGTAATTGAGAATTAAATTCAGTGATACCAATCCTCAAGAGAACGGAAAGATCCATAAATTGGGCACAATCACCTATTTAAGAAGTTTTTTCTTCTTAAAGCAGCTGAAGGAACTTTCTCACTTCTATTTTTTTTATTTTTCACTAAATCTCAGATAAGTGCAGTATAGAAGTAAAATCCAAACAATGACAGAATGCACTTCTAACTTTTGTAATGCCAGGCTTAGAGCTAAAACAATCTACAACCTCATGATAGCTACATTAAAGACTGGTTACTTTGTAAAATATGCCTTATAATAGAGGAACTTTGATTAACAGCTGCAGCTGAGCCTGAAATTTTGGTCATTAGTCATTGACTTTTTATTGAATGACCACACTCCAATTTAGCAGCAACTTTTATGAAAGTTGTTAAGCAACTTATCCAATGGGTGCCACAAAACCCAATCATGTAACTGTGGGACAGTGCAACTAGTCATAAATATGAGGTGGTTACCATGTGCCCAAAATATGATCACATGACCATGAGAGGTGATGCACAAGTTGTAACTTCAAGGTTGTTTCTTAAGTAACTATTCTGAGTCCATTGTAACTTTGAAAAGTTGTTAAGTAATGGAGGTACTACTTGTATGCAGCGGTTCCACAGGGTACAATAGTAAAAAGTCAAGATTGACCATGCAGTTTACCTAGAAAACAGATGGAGCTTACATCATTTGGTTAATAGGTCTCCATCTTGACTCCTTGGACCAGACCACACCTCACAGATCGCTGATGACGGCAGTAAAAAGCAGCAACCATAAAATACAGATATAGTAGCATCTGTGTCATAAGCTGAATGTGAGAGATAGAAAGAATACATACCTAAAAGAAAAAGGGTCCTTTTAAAAATCTCCCTTCTTGTTTGTTCCAGTTTGGATACGTTCTCATTCCTTCCTCTGAGAAAAACTTCCTTTGGTAAAGGATAATACAGATAGCTTCATAAATGAAGATCTTCGGTTAACGAATAAAAAGCTTGCACACTTGAGAAATTAGTATTGAGAAAATCTTGTATTATAGTTTATAGTTTATAGTTTATATATTATAGTGACCCTTTCTTGGCCATTCAAAAAGAAAGAAAGAATACCCAAAAGAGCTATGGACAAATGATATCTACATCTCCAAACATATATACCTGGCTTAAAGATCGTCTGTTAGAACATAGCTTTCCAAACACATGAGATGATCCTAATTGGTTTTGAAAAGAAAGAGATCTTCAAGCACCTATTTAAACCAAATAATGTCATTCATTGTTAAGTTTTCTTAATGAAAAATAAACCTGACAATATTAGGTTAGTTTGATGCTTTTTATTAAACACCAAGCATGAGATCATAGAATCGCCCCAATCCCAAGAGGTTAAATGTATACTAAAGTGCAAAAGCAGTATTTGTGCTGTACCATGAGGCCAGTGGGCTACAGCTGCAGCCGGACAGTTCACCCCCCCCCCATGCCGCCACCCATGCTGGCCATGCCCATCCTCCTGGGCTTATTTTTGGGGTAGGGGTAATATTAGACCCACCCACCGAAAATTAGGGTTGGGCTTATTGGGGTGGGTCGTGTTTTCAGAGAAACACGGTGTTTGTGTGTGTGTGTGTGTGTGTGTGTGTCCAAATCCCGGTGCAACTGGTACGGTGCAACGGGGCTCAGCGTCCACCACATAAATGTGCACAACGCGTGCGCGAACACACACACAGTGTGCGCATGTGCCCTTACCTCCTGCTACGCTTTGCGATGCCTCCGTGATGCTCCAGCTGCTCAGCGGACCATTGCGCAGGTGCCATACTCTCCATGTGCGGAAACACCAAAGAGCTCAAATACAGGTAAGGAGGACAGGCAGGCGGGCGGGCCCTCTGGAGCACCGTACCGGAACGGTACCCAGTGCTCCCAGCAGGCACTGGTACACCTGTACGGGGCGTACTGCCTGCAACCCACCACTGGTGTTTGTGTGTGTGTGTACATATACATATATTTATGTGTGTGCATGTACATATATACATGCATTGCATGCATGCACGCATACATACATACATACATACATACATACATACATACATACATACATAGGAAAAGAATGAATATGAATCTAATAGGATGGTTATAATATTGAGTACTATAAATGACAAAGCATAGGTCAGGGATATCAGGAGAATAGGTGTCTGGAAATACACAAAGACTTTGCAGGATTCTACACATTTTTTAATGATTGATTAATTGAGTGCCATTAAGTTGGTATTAACACCAAATATGACCACACTCGATAGACCTTCTCCAGTTTTTCTTTCAGGTCTTCCTTATAATTCATTATATAGAAGTAAATATTGGATATGTCAGAAACATCAAAGAATGCTGAATGCAGTAGAAATAGATTAGGAGATAGTTGTAGTAAAATTAGAAGAAATAGGATGAAACATGGATGTGTTAAATTAATATGGAAAGTTAAAGAATATAGATATATTCAAAACAGTATATGTGTCCTTATAACAAAGAATTTTAGTTACTATCATTACATTTAAATTTACAAGTGGTTGTGTATGTGTAAATGCATATGTGTGTGTGTATTTGTGAGTGTTGTGAATGAACAGCCAGCCTACCTCCCTTCCTCTCTCCCTCCCTTGTTATTGGCAGTCATTGTAAAATGCTCAGTTAATTATTTTAATAATGAAGGCAGTAATTATTGCTGCAGTACATTATTTTTACACCTTCCTGCATGGAAACCAGTTTTTCAAGTTGCAACTATTGTGCAGAATTGGTCAGAAACAGCTTCTTAGCTAAAATGGGACAGAATCTGTAACTAGTCACTGTATAGGATGGAATAATCCCATAACTAATCTTCTGAAATATACCATTTGAGATTAATTAATTTTATCACTATGTTAAATATTGCATTGAATTCTAGCATGATTTCATATAGGGGGGGAAAACCTAGACAAAATATCTTTTTACTTCAAGAAATTGTTATGGTCATTGCCTGCTCCTATTCTATGGAGAAATGTTCCATATTTTAAGACTTGGCAAATAAAAGTCATTAGGAAAAAAGAGCAGATAATTAGCAATCCATTTCTTAGATCATTACAAGTATTGGCATTAGAATATTTTAAATGTATTCACTTTTTCGTCACTAAGAGAGAAATTGGAAGAAGATTCATAGTGTCCCATCCAAAGTAAATATTCTGCCCACAATAATCCAGTCAATGTGGTAAATCATCTATTGTACTTGGTCCAAGAAAATCTTCTTGAACTAAAGAGTATCAATGCACAAAAATCTTATTAATTTTTGAAAAGACCTATACAAATCCATTGAGGAGTTGCGCATGGGATGAATACACTTGGAGTCTAACAACAGCTTAACCAGTTCCTAGCTATGTTGGTCCACAAATTCCAGAATGCCACACCAACTTAGCTACTAGTGATTGGGAAATCAAAGATACAAAATTCAGAGACCACTAGTTTGCAGAAGAATGATATTATTCATCATTGTGAAGAGAGCCTTCCTATCATATTAACTAGATCCCAGGTTTTAGGGATGCAACACGAGGAACTCAGGAAAGTTGCAAAACCAGTATGATCAGACACTTCACGGAAGTATACATATGGAGATCCATGCTATACTGTATGTGCAAAACCATCTACCACTAAAAAATTACTTTAGATGAATATTTACAGGAAGGACAAAGTTACAAATTTTCATCTGGAACATTCCAAATTAAGTGCATGTAGACCTGCAGCACAAATCATTGACATAAATCTCCTAGTTTATATTGCAATGTTTTAGTTTTATCATGTAGATTAGGTCATCTGATCAGTAAACCATGTGTACTATTGCAAAAGACAATAGTTACACAATAGAACAAGAAGGCCCAGCCAAATGTGGTAAACCTTCCATTGTACATTACCTAAAGAAGCAAACTGGAATGGAGTAGAATTTAACCAATACTGGAAAGAGAACATAATGTGGTCAATTTTGGAGGTACACACCAATTGTATATACCCAGGTACACACCAATACAGTTCTCTCATCTGAGAGATGATATGTGTAGTGTTCAGGAGGAACATCTGAGCGATCTAGTTTATTGCCTTCAAACATCTGATCATTGAGGCAATTGCTTCATTCTTCCTAACAATATGACCAGCTAGGTCATATTTTCAAAATATGTATCAAAACCAATCAGATTAAAATTTCTGATGTAGCAGTCTGATATGATCCAGCCTAAATCTATTTGAAGTGGAATAGATATTTTGAAAGGATAAAAAGAAAGTCCTCAAAGTGCTATCAGCTATTGATTTAACACAACTTTAACAAAAACAAAAATGCATTTGAACTGTTATTCCTTCCCCTGCAGGTAAACCAACATTGAAATTCACTCTCCGTGTACAAATATATACACACCAGTTTTCAGAACGATTCAACTGGGAGGGAAAGCTTTATTCTTATTATCTTTTCAAGAAACTATGCTTTTTTTCTTGAACAGACTAGGGTGGAGTCCTTAAAAATCAATGCTGTTATTGTGGTCCTAATATACTTTGCCATATTCAAGGCAATTTTAATTTTGACAGTGGCAAATTTCATTAGGCCGTGTCTCAAGAGACCTTACTGTTTCATATCCCTTTTAGAACTCTGTGTTTTCCTTCAAAAGATATTCAAGTGAAGGTTTGACTAGGGGTGTTTTCCTTGATCACTATGCTACCCCTGGGGATCTCAAGTTATTGGAATCTTTGTTGTCTGATAATAGGGGTATACTCTCTGTCCTTGAAAATGTTTGAAGCAATCTACTTTTCTTGTACTGTAGTGTCATATCTGCAGTGCTTACCAGCTGAAGTCTATTTGCTGTGTGTACATGACTATATGACTATGTGCATGTGGATAGTTTCCTTTGCTTCTGCTGTTCGTTTTCTTTGAATAAATACATGCTATGTAACGAGGGGGTTAAATCTATGTCAGTGAAAACTGTATGACTGTGCCATTTCTTTTAGACCTGACAAACTCTATGAAATTCAGCATGAATTTTCTGAAGCCCATAATGTACTTTACTGACATTGGGAATAGTTGACAAAACTCAAAAAATCAATTTCAAAAATGTCAGCTTTTTGATAGACTGGAGAACCACAGAGGAAAGTGCTTCCCAGTCTTCTCTCCTTTTATGACTTTGATAGATTGGTTTTATTTTGTCTCCAAGTGACCTCTTTTGTTGTTGAAAAACCAGATGAATGTAACTCATTTAGAGAGATAAAGTTCATAAAGGTTACATAACTAGATCATTGAACACAAGACAAAAGTAGCACCTGGAAAGCAACAAAAATGTTTTTTCCCCTTTTATCTATTTGTTTGGTAGCAATTGTCTGGTTTCTAATAATGAATGCGTGTGTTATTGTATGTGTAGAGCTTGGGAATTATTATTTTGACTTGTATGGATACACAATGCATCTCCCTAAATGGAGGAAGTCTGGCAAGAGATGATTGAAGTCTTTGTGATTTAGTGTCAAGATCTTTCAAACTTAGGGCTCTGCCTTATAAATTAGGCCATCCAACCAACTGTCCTTTGTTAATTAGTGATAGATAGAAGGAAGACAGATCCATACACTTGAGAAAATAAAAAAGAGAATTCATTGCCACCCAATTCCTCAAATATTCTTGTGTGACTATCAAGGTACAGGAGCAAATTGTTGGTTGTGAACTAACAATCTTGTTTTCTGTATTCAAGGAGTCTTTTCCATTATTTTTCTTATTAGGGTTATTATTAATAACACTAAGTGTAATAATGTTTATAAGATAAACATAAATACTGCATAAAAATAGCCCAAGAGAGAAAGTAAGGTGTTTAGCACATAAAGTGTATTTTGTCTACAATTTCTGGAATTGTATAATTTAAAAAGTACAAATGAACACAAATAAGACTTTGAACTTTAAAAACAATTAATAGTCCCTGTTCAAATTATATTTCAAACTTTACTGAGACTTGTGATAAATTGCATTGTGATGCTATATACAGAGATATCTTTGAAGTTGCCTTGGGTGCAAAATGCTAAGCTGCTCGCCATATCAAAGTAGAATGATGTTGTGATGTCTGAATGGAAAGACCTACATTTAGCAATGCTTAGTAGCAACAATTTTACATGTTGTTATTTACCTTTAAAATCCTATGTGCCTTAGGTCTGATATTTGAAGTCCTTTCCTGTTACAATTCTATCAAACCATGAAAATCAGCAGGAGATACCTTTGCTTTTAAAAGACCTATAAGGGAAATACTTTCTCTTGCACTGCTTCTAAACTACGGAACTATCAGAGCTGAGCTACAAGAAAATCAAGATGTTCACTACCCAGCAGCAAAATGGGCAACCCACACCTGGTAGCCCTGTGGAATGTACTCCTCTCATAATGCTATTTGGTTCCCACACCTCCACTTACCAAAAAAAAAAAAATCTTGAAAGACTCATTTTTTGCTCCAATCCAAGTAATTTAGCAATTTATCTCCATGTTAAACAATTCATTTTATGATGATAATATTTTCTGTTTTGAGATTCCTGCTTTGAGCAGAATCATCCCATGTCTGTTGAATTACTGATGAGCTACATAATATTCTTTAAAAATAGGCTAATTTTTCAGGGAAGAACAACCAATCTTATTGTGTTATTCATTCAGCTGCTGTGTTTAAGAGATAATGTCATATAGTAAACTTAGACTAAGGTATCAAATTAGCTACGATGGATCTGTGTGATTTTTTTTTTTAAAGATAGTGTGGGGAGCAATCTTGCCTTTATGGAGTAGTAATGAACTACGCCAAAGGCTTAACTATGATTATGTCAATAGTTTAGCACTAATCTGGATCAAAACTCAATAGAGGATTTCAGTCGCTTAAAAAATATGCAAGTTTAAGAAACAGCTTGGAAAGGGCATTAGTGCATGGGCAAAGCTAGGGATAATTTGCATACAGTTGAGACAATTAGAACAAGAGAGTTTTCCACTGAAGGAATAAGTTGCTTGGAAAAAACACAACTTGTGCTTTTGTAGAAGTCGGACTTTTGTTTATATCTGATTTGATCTATGGAAAAAACAAAGAATAGTATGGAATAATGTCACAAGTCCAGAGATTATGTTACTATATTTTTTTCTGCACCCTCCTCTTTCATTTCAGTCTCATGAGCCAGACATTTGAATCAAAAGGACTTCTGGGATAGGATTTTCACTTAGAGATCTCCATTCTTACGTGGATTAAGGGGATTAAAAACCATTAAATGACCATCCTCTAACTCCTAAAGCAGATTTGTCTTTCCCCCCCATATCTTTCTTCAACCAGCGCAGATTTGGGGAGGGGCTGGAGTGACACACAAAAGACCCCCCTTAGCATAACAAAAGATAAACCAATCCACTGAACGACCATCCTATTAAACAATACAGTCCGGGCAGTCTCCTTGCTTCATTTTCCTTGGAACAAATTATATCCAACATGGCAATGACATTGGTTGTCAAACTTGAGCACAGGGTTGGATTTATTATTGTTGTTGTTATTATTATTTTATTTTTCCCATTCAAAGCGCAAAGTGTCATATTAATTATTTAAATCTTCAGAAAATTTCAGATGTATCCTCCAAGGCTCCACTCTGCGCCAGAAGGTCTCCAATCTGCATTAGCTTTGGTTAATTAGAGCTGAAACAAGCACTTTGATCTGAATGAATATAATAACCAAAAAAAGAGCAAAACTTCCTGTGTGATTTATCTTTTTACTTATTTTTCTGCCTTTGCTGTTTTTCTACTCTGTTAGACTTTGATTTACCTTGTCTGGGTAACATTAAACAACTTGTCTACAAAAGAACTAAGCTGCTGCTTCAAAAGCCGGTAGTTAAATGCTTCACAAAGCAAACATTGGTTTTTAAAAGAGAATGACACTATTTTTATTTTTCAAAGATTTATAAATGCTAGTTGCAATGTGTGTTCCACATACAAGAATGTAAATCTGAACTATCACAGGATTTTCCTGTTGGGATTGATCTTACCTCATTAAGTGAATTGTTTCTCCATGCCTAGTGCTGGCTGAAGAGAAGACCGTTGAAATTCAGCAAGATGGTCTCCGTCAAATCTGTCCTTGCCTGAGTTTTCAACAGTGCTTAGATCCAAGAGGGTCACTTCCAGGGCTTGCCTTGTTAAAAGTTTTTCTCGTTAACATTTCCAGAAAAAGGCCTGAAAAGCAAATTTGCCAAGTCTTGAACATATTTATGCCTATATGTATAGTTAGGAACCGCTTCAATACAGCCCTGTGGTTTTATCTTTCCTTCATCATGCTTATATTTAAACAGTCTCTTTATTATCTCTTTTACTACTACTTAAAACAGAAAATATTCTGGAATATATTCAATAAATAGAAACTTATATTTACAGTATTCAAAATACCGGTACATGAGAGTAATTTTTAATGATGGTAACAGATGAAGAATTATGCTTTTGGACCTCATTAACAAAAGCATCCAATTTTGAAAATGAAACCGAGGTTGCTTCATACAGGATTATGAAATCCCAAGAGACTGTTCATTCTTCATTTTATCATTTTAGAAGTACCTAAATTAAAAGGCACGTGGATTCTGAAAATCAGAGCAAACACAGGCTTAAAATAATGGCCAAGAATGCTAATCATCTACTAGATGACATTGCCTGACAGAACAGAATTTTGAAAATAAAAAATAATAAGAGGTGAGAAAGGGTTAAAATGGGGTGGGGGTAGGAGACAGTATGGTAACAAAAAGGCTGTAGACCTATTCTACTATTCCTGGCCAGAGTAGAGCAAACTTTTGTGGGTCAACAACTACATGTAACAACTGAATATAATAGAATTGACCACACTGTAAAAGTTGGTAAGGTCAGTACCAAAAATTGCTCTCAGCTTAATGCAATGTGATGATAATTAATTATATTTGATATGATAATTTCCCATATGTTTGATAATACATTTAAAAAATCAGATCATACAAATTTTCTACCTTTTAAAAGCCAATCGACATCCAGGACATACAATCTATAATTGGGTCTCATCTTTACCAAGGAGGCTACACTAAGCGCTTAGTTGGGAAACGTTGAAGACTACTTTTAGAATAAATACATTTGAAATGAATAGTTCTACTTCCTAATAATATTGTCTGTCTCTTGGCCTAGCCTATTTTGTATATGTTTTCAAAAATAATGTGGGCTAATTGTATTTACAGATTAAACAGGAATATATGTTTAACTTAAATTAAATTGTCTCTGTTCATAACAGAAAAGTTTTGCTTCCCTAAAATTAATCCATAGAGCAGCTTTCTATAATCTGGTAATTTTCAAACATGTTGATATAAAACTCCCATAATTAATATCAACTACTATTATATTACTCAGCATAATGCAGTGAGGTTGGATTATGACTCCAGAGATACAGATTTAATTTTTCTCACAGTCATGAGAGTTCCTTGGGTTATTTTGGACTTCTTATTTGTTCTCAGACAAGCCTCCATTACAACATTGCTATACTGTAGAGGGAAAGGTAAAGGAAACTTCCATGAAAGTTACATTAAAATTCTGTAGAAATGATATATTTTAAAATAATGCATCCATTATTCTATATCCTGCATTCAGGAACAAAAGAGAACATATCCTGACCTTCTTCTAAGTGGCATCATTTTAAAAGAAAGCTATCATATCCATCATCCTGCCCTGAAGCTGTCTTTTCTCAAGGCAAAATATATCCATCTCTTTCACTGTCTCATCATAGAAATTAGTTTCTAGTCCCCAACTATACCCATTGCCCCTCTCTAAACCTATCACATTTTTCTGAATCTTTCTGAATATATATATAGTAATCAAAACTAGACACACTGCCTGACATGGCATATCACTGAACAGAATAAAGTAGCATTATTACTTCCAGTGATTTGGAAATTATCCTTCAGTTGATGCAGCCTTCTTTTCCTCAGCCACATTACTCTGCTGACTTATATTCAAATTATAATAAAAAACACAATAATTTATTTCCAACATTCCAACATATTTCGAGCCATTCTAAACTTATGCATTAGACTTTTGCTTCTTAAGTGAGGAAATTACACTTTTATCCTCAGCCCATCCTCTACCTCATCAAAATCATTTTGAATCTTATTTGTGTCTATTTCTAGCCCATCCAATGATGTGTCATTTTCAGAAGTGATAACATTCCTTCAGCTTTTTCATCCAAGTCATTAACAGTAAAGAGTAAAAAGGTGAGGATTGATCCTTAAAGCACCATATTCAATAGTATTCTCTACTTTCATAAGAAACCATTGATGAGCACACTGGGAATATGATTTTGAGTTAGTTATGCATCATTTCTCTTTCTTTTGATTTAGGATCATGAAAAAAAATTTTCTGGTCTCTAGTACTGCTTATTATTCTTTTTTATTAAGAAACTCAGAACACATAGAAACAAATGCAAGTTAAAAACCTTTATTGCTTACAATATCTGTCTCAAATGCTTATATTTACCATTCTCTGTTACTCATCTATCACTTCTTTTGGGGCCACTAAAGTTTTCAGTCATTTTGAAACTAAGCTCAAGTATAATCACAAGGACCCCTTTACCTTTTTTTAATCCAAGTATAATGCATTGCTATAACTTAACCAATATGCTACAAATAACCAATGGTCAGCTACCTTTTAGGCAGTGTCACTTCTAGAATAACATCTTGAGTTGAAAAAAGATGACACACCTACCAAAAACAGTGCCCAGTCTTTTAATTGGGCACATTAAAATTGTAGGGTTTAAACTGATGTTGCTTAATAGCTAGTTACCTACATACTTGCTTACTTAAGTGTGGTTTAACATGTAATATCCCATAATATCAAGAAAAGTGATAACTACCTGAAGGACCAGTAAAAGCCTTATTTCCATATTGTACCCAACAATTATCCTAGCCCAGTGGTGGGCAACCCGCGGCTCGCGAGCCACATGCGGCTCTTTACACCCTTTAATGCGGCTCTTCTGTGTGCCGGGTGCCCGCTCCCCTCCCTCCTCTCGGGCTTCGGAGGGAAGCTTCTGCAAAAGCCCGGGCGAGTGACAACCAATTTTGGTCCTATGACTGCAGAATGCTGCAAAATACCATAAATGCAGGCCAGTTGTTGAGTGTTTCAAATGTGATTGGAACACTCAACAAGGTGACCACAGTGTGTGTGTGTGTGTGTGTGTGTGTGTGTGTGAGACAGACAGACAGAGAGAGGAACAGAGAGAGGGAGTGAGGGAGGGAATCAGAGAGAGACTGACAGACAGACACACACACACACAGAGAGAGAGAGACAGAGAGGGGGAGGGAGGGAGAGAAAGATAGACAGACAGAGAGAGAGACACACACAGAGTGAGTGATTAAGTGAATGAGTGAGAGACAGACACACCCACATACACAGAGTGACAGAGAGAGAGGAAGGGAGGGGAGAGAGACAGAGGGAGAGACAGAGACACACACACACACACACACACAGAGTGAGTGAGAGACAGACAGACACACACACACACAGAGTGACAGAGATGGGGGAGGGAGGGAGAGAGAGACAAAGAGCCAGAGAGAGAGAGAGAAAGAAAAAGAAAAAAAGAAAGAAAGTGGGAGAGAGAGATGAAATTAAAAACAACAACGTACAAACCTGACTTACTCAAACTATCCAAGGAAATGCAAGGCCAATGTTCACATTAGTGGTTGTGACTTTGTCAGTCAATGTCAGGATGTAATTTTCTCTACATTGTAAGGCAAATTTTACGGAATTTAACATTATCGATAAATAATATCGTTCTAAAGTTTTTTTTTATTAGTTGTGTTATTTGTATCCTCCCGACCTATGTGGATACTTGCATGCAGAATATTCTCAATAAAAACTTATTGAAACTAAAAACAGTGTACCATCCTATGTATTTTCGGTTTTAAAAATGTGGCTCTCAAAGTAAATTTCAATTGTGGTTTTGGCGAGATTTGGCTCAGTTGAAAAAAAAGGTTGCCCACCACTGTCCTAGTCCAAGGCCTGATGTTTTCAAGACTTATTTAAAAATAGGCAATGTAGGGAAATTCAAAACTCTGGGGAAGTTCCAGGGGGCAGGTGATATGACAGAAAAGGCCTGCTTCCTGTTAGATGACACAATTTTAATTGATGGGACCAGAACATGTCAACTCTGTCTAATTACACAGAGAATTTACAGATGATCCCTCAAATGTAGTTCATACAATCCTGTGATCACATGTTGCTCAAAGAAAATAAATGATAAACAATTTGCAGAATAGGAATAACTGGAAAAAGCCAATCTAATATTCAACTCTAATCCATGTTATTATAAAGATTCTCAAATATCTGTTGTATAAACCATCCTTCACCCTTAATACTCTGAGCTATAATCCCAAAGAAATATCCTATTATGGGATGGGATTGTCCTTTAGTGTGTTCTCTGTGCATTCTTTTACTTGGGAATTATGTACATAGTGTGACATTTTTGACTGTAGATAGTACCTGAGATATCTGACAAAAGATGTTAACAATCATGGTGGCCAGAAGCTATTGGAGACTAGCCAACTTTAGTGATGAACTAAATACAAAGCAGCAGCCAGAGGTATTTCAAAGCACGAGGGTAATATGTTATGCATTTCTGGCTTAGGCAATGAAGAGTTCACACATCCCATTTCTAGAAATATTGTCAGAATGAAATTGGGATGGGCTCTGTATGTCACTGAGGGGTAAGAGAAACTATTTTTTGAAAGCTACTGTGATAAAGTAGATAGAAATTGGGCATGAATTGGAAAAATGGCTATAGGATGATACCTTAAGAACTGCCTTTTTACTTTAGCATGCAATATAATTTCCCCAGTATACACCTTTTACTCCTTAGTTAGTACATTGCTTGCAAACAAGATTTGCTCTTATTTTGTCTAAATAATTATCTCACTAAATTAAGAGTTGCACTTTACTGAATTCAGTTTTTGGTCTTTACTCCTACATCACCCATATGATGTTACAATAGGGATGGGAAACCTGTTGACCCCCAGTTATTTCTGATTGAATTCCCAGCAGCTCGAGCCGTGAGAGTTGATGGCAAACAGGTGCTAGGAGTATAATTTAGCAACCTCTGCAAAGTTTTGAGCTTTTAAATTAGGGGTTAGATGACAAATGATCCACTCATCTATTCTTAGCTGATGTTTAGGTAATGAATTATGCAGGCTTAACAGTTTATATACCTAATTTGTTGCCTGGGTACAGGTGAACATCTCTAGAGTGACTATCCAACTGGCTACTAATTAAACGTCACATTGATTTTTTTATAGGTTAGCAGTCTTGCCAAAGTCCTTTGTATAACTTTGTGCCATTTTATTTGACTTTGTCTGGGCAAATTGCTAGTGTATTATTAAAGTTATATGTCCTTGCTTCTAAGGTATAGTTGAAACTGTTTCAGCGCTTCCAGTAGTATCGTAGCTCTTGATTCAACTGCTTGAGTCAATCATTTTCCAAATATCTTTGTGGCTAATTTGTAGTAATATTTATAGTTTCTAATGCAGTTCATTGTGTAACCTGTGCCAAGTTGATGACTTAATGCAGAAACAGGAAGCCTGTGGCCCATCAGATGTTGCTGAATACTGGCCATGTTGTTGGAGCAAATAGGAATGGCAATTCAACAGCATCACAGGTCTTCTACTCATGGCCTACCATCTTATAGGCAATTACACTAAGGCAGTGATGGCGAACCTATGGCACGCGTGCCACAGGTGGCACACGGAGCCATTTGTCAGGGCACGTGAGGCACTGCCCTGTCAGCTGGCCAGTGCGCATACTGAGTTCACCCTTTTTAAAGCCATTTTTTGCCCTCCCCAGGCTCCAGAGGCTTTATAGGAGCCTGGGGAAGGCGAAAAGAGCCTCCCCCCCCCTGGAGGCCCTCCGGGGGCTTCATGAGCTTCCCTGACGCCTTCGGAGCGCTCAAAATGACCGTCCGAGCAAACCAGAAGTCACTTCCTGTTTGCTCGGAGGATCATTTTAAGCGCTCCGAAGGCTCAGGGAAGCCTCCAGACGGTCCCTGAAGCCTTCTGCATGCTGAAAACGATCCTCTGGGCAAACAGAAAGTGACTTCCGGTTTGCCTGGAGGGTCACTTTGTGCGCTCCGAAGGCTTCAGGGACTGTCCGGAGGCTTCCCTGACGCCTCCGGAGGGCATCCTGGGGGGGCAGGAGGGGCTGTTGTTCGCCCTCCCCAGGCTCCTATAAAGCCTCTGGAGCCTGGGGAGGGCGAAAAAAGCATGTAAAAATGGGGGAGTGCCTGTAGTGCATTGCATTATGGGTGTGGCACGCCCACACATGACCCCGCTGCACTCCCCCCACTTATGGCACACGAGCCAAAAAAGGTTCACCATCACTGCACTAAGGCATAGACTATTTATCTGCTCACAATGAAAAATTATGAAAATGTATAGAATAAGAAACTTTTTCTTAAAGAATCACTTTTTCCTGAGCTGCCAGGGAAGTATGTGATAGCATTTTGCTCACTAATAGATTTTGTTCTCTCTGTTAACTTTGGTGGCATTTTAACTTTGTTAGCCAACTCAATAAAATGAAAGCGTGGCTCCGAGTGAAATCAGTCTGTTCTCTCCTTCTCCTCTGAGAAGAGACTTGTGTGAGATGGATTCACAATGCATACTTACAGCTGTTTGTGCTTGTAAGTATAAGAAGATTGACTCTCCTTGGACATGAAAGGGGCACGTCAATTTCCATCAATTTGCCAGACAGAGTTACAGAAAGTAAAAGGCAGAAGTGTCAGAAATTCAGTTGATAAGAAACGGGGCTGAAGGCAAAAGAGCTGCTTAAGAGAAGCAAATACAGTAGAATCAGTCCCCTCAACCCTGCCTCTTTCTTCTCACTTTTCAGTAGAGCAAATCACGTTGTACCTGTTAGCCAGTTAGAGTAACTAGTGCAGAATAAGCACTTTCTTTTTCCAGATGGGATTCTGTAATAAAAGGTGTTCCTTACAGTTTTGAAGGGAACAATGAAGTGGGGTGAAGAGATCACTTATTCCATTTGTTAAGGGTGCTTCTCTGAGAATTCATTTAACCTGGCCTGAAAGTGTGGCTAGCCCAGAGGAATTAATCTGGAATGATGCCAAGTGCTCAAAAGAAAGTTAAGGTAATGACTGCTGTTGAATAACACTGTATGAATTAATCTTGAAAGAAGTACCCAAATATAGGTGCACACTTGCAGGCATGCACAACAGAGAATGTACTGAAAAATATTTTGCATTAACTGACTGGCCAGAAGCTCTTTCTTTACACTGCAATTAATTTGGAATAGACAAATGATAGATGTAGACTACATATAAATCAATGCATTCAAAAAGAAAGTACGAGGCCATTACTAAAAGCAGCAACCTGTATTATACACATTTATGATTACATATGGCTGGTTGACATTATAAAGAATCATATTCTACATCTTTGTAAATCTTAATAAGGAAATTATGAATGTAACATTTTAGGAAAATTGAAAAGATCTAAATGGATTATGTAAACCTCAATGAAATGATACAAATATGGAATTTAGTTTTATTTTTAAAATTTTCTTCACCTTGAAATTTCAAGTTAGATGTACAAAATCCAATACGCACAATATTTTGCCAAACTCTAGCTGGTTCATCAAAATTAATTTAAATGACCTTGTTCTCAGTCCTCCTAATGTCCTTGGGATAATTTTGACTCCATACCATAACCATGTGGAATCATAATGCTTCAACAACTTTTTAAGAATAATGTCTGTATAATACAATTATATTATCATTTTAGCCATTGTCTATCTACTGTTGGATTAAGGACTCTTCCACATGTTTCCAACCAAGATGGTCCTGAGCTTTCTTTTGCCAATTGGGCCCACTTGCTAATCTCATTGATCCATCTTGTTTTAGGTTTCTTTCATGGACACGTGTGTGCTGCGGGTTCTAATATATGTCAGTGAAACATTGACACTAACCTCACAATAGATGCAAAGGCTACCATATGAGTGGGGCAAGGAACCACGGAAAGATATATCCTTGGCATTACAAGACAATATAGAAAGATGTGCACATGGATTAGAGAAAAAGTGTATGATATCATCAAGAAAGAAAAAGAACTGAAATGGAAATGGACTGGTCACATAGCAAGAAGAACTGATGGCAGGTGGACCAAGGCAGTCATAGAATGACTTGATTAAAAAATATATAATTTCAATGAATTTATATGTATTCTTTGTTCAGAACTAGTTCAAAAGTATAAAAATAATGGCCTAATTATAAAGCAAAATTACTTACTTGATACATTGTGCCAAGCCATAATTCAGTCCTTTATTTAAAAAATAAAATAAAACCATTGGTCCGGTGGTGGATTCAAATATCACCCTAAGCAAGATGCAATCATATCATAATTCAGTGTTATGTGTGAAGTAGGTTTCTGAAAAAAACATTTGTGGCTTGCCAAACAAATCTATAAATAAATCACAGATGTATCAAGAGGGAAGGGGACACCAAGAAAGTTGTAGTAGTTGAAACTGAGGTAATCCTCCCAAAAAAAAGAGATGAAAAGATTAAAGAACAAGCTTCAGCAAGAATTGAAGATATACTGTAATTAAGGATTGTTTGCAAGGACATAAAGTTATAGAGAAACATAGTGCCTTTCACATATTCAATAATAACAATAACAACAACAACAACAACAACAACAACAACAACAACAGAAGCTACATTTTTGTAATGGCAGGATGGATTTATAACTTCATCTGAATTCTACCACCAATAGTCACAACCATTGGTTTGAGGTTTTGGAATAAATCAAAGACCATTTCATCCAAACTGCCAGTGATGATAGTCAGAGTCATTCATTGGTCAGTCAGCTACCCATCCTTTTTGAATAGTCTGTCCCATTAGTTGTAATTCTCTGCAAGCAGTGCAGAGACAATGAAAGAATATAGCACCTTGGTTTATTTATGTGGAATAAATTTGTCATACATTCCACCATCTGTGCTGAAAAAACTTACATTTGGCTTACTAATGCAGAAGGAAGCAAAAATATTTTAACATTGGACATATTAAAGGATATTTTTAACACTGGACTCAGAAGTTAAATTTAAGTTAATTTGTCTGCTACAGATAGGTCATGTATAAAAGATGTTATGGAAGAGGACAGGTTTTACATAACAAGATCATGACTGATTTGAAAATGGATTTAAATATCAGGCTACATGAATGACAGAGAAAAAGATATTATACAGGGTATATTACAGAAATCTGGTGATGTCTAAATAATTTAAAAGAATATACAAATAACAAACCAGTACAGTGAGATAAATAATTTTCCTATATTGGATTTAAACTTTGAAGAATTTTGCCTATCTGCCTATTCTAGGTCCTTGGTAAGGACTCAGAAGGTGGACATAAATGCTAAGTCTCTATATTAAACATCTGGTTGATTATGCTATAACAACAACAACAACAACAACAACAACAACAACTATTATTATTATTATTATTATTATTATTATTATTATTATTATTATTATTATTATTATTATTATTATTATTATTATTATTATTATTATTATTATTATTATTATTGCATCAACAGAATTGTATCACAACGGCCAGTTTTTTCGCCAGATTTGGCATTAATTACTAGTCGGGCCCCACCTAGGGGCCTAGGACGTCATAACGTATTTTCGTAATATGTGTGCGGATCCAAGCAGTGCGGCCTTTTGCATTTGACTGATGGTGATTTTGTCAATTTTTAACTGTTTTAAATGTAATTCCAGTGCTTTTGGAATAGCACCCAGTGTGCCGATTACTACTGGAATTACCACTGCTGGTTTGTGCCATAATCGTTGGATTTCAATTTTTAAGTCCTGGTATTTCGCGATTTTTTCATATTCCTTCTCGGCGACCCTGCTATCACCTGGTATTGCGATTTCTATGATTGTAACCTTATTTTTCTCAACCAGTGTGATGTCTGGTGTATTATGCATCAGTATTTTATCCGTTTGTATGCAAAAATCCCACAAGATCTTGACCATCTGACCCTTGACGACTTTTTCAGGCTTATGTTCCCACATTATATTATTATTATTATTATTATTATTATTATTATTATTATTATTATTATTATTATTATTATTATTATTATTATTATTATACCAAAAAATCATCCTGTTTCGAACTGAAAGTTTGGAACTCAATCTTTATTTTTAATCCCCACATTGTATGCATTCAATGACACAACCAGCCTTTGAACTGGCTGAAGAGCCATAATGTATCATAAAGTACAAGGTATGCATCAATTATTGTTTGATAACTTTCCTAAAAATTCTTGTTTAGATAGCTCTACTTCAGGAAACATCACTTCCTAACTTGGTGCATAATAATTACATGGGATTGAAAGAGACTAAACTTTAAATCTGGCTTCATTAAAAGAATATAATAGAATTTCTGAAAATATGTACAGAGCTCTATGCATGGCAGTTAGACACTAACATAACTTATCCACAATTATTTTCATTCTTCATGAAAGCCATTAATGGATTACCTGTGACAGTATATTTTGTAATAGAATACACAGCCTTTTTGCTACACAGACTTTATTTAAATAGAGAGGGGGTCAATTCTTGGGGTGAAGACTAGGACAAAGCATATTTTTACTTCAGTGAAACTAAATTAATTGCAGTTTATGATTCTATGTAATTTTCACCATCCTTCACTTTTCTATATTTGATGGCAATTTATGGGGAACCACAGACAAGACTCCAATGTAGCAGAAAATATGCACACTTATCCCATAAACTATGTGTATATTGTTTTTGCACTAGGCAGGTAATTTCATGTTCTACACAGCCTAAAGGCATTAGCCCTATTCCCTTCGATATCTAGGCATCTATTTCCTTAAAATTGGGGAGGGGGTATCAAAATGTTGTTGTTTTCCTCAACTTCAAATAACAGAGTCACTTTTCTATTTAATTTTTCAAATCAGGTTTCTAATTAACTTTTTCCCCTAAGGCTCTTTGAAAGAAAGTCAGTTCTGTTCACAGGCTTCCCATTATATGCCCCAATTTCTGAAAAAGCTTCTGCCTTCTTTTTTTTAATTTCCTAAGAAATTTAAGGTACTTTTTAATCTCTCTGATTTCCCCATTGCTACCAAATTCTAATCATGCTTTCTACCTCATGCAATAAAGCATTTGCTGTGTTGACATGCTAAACAAAGCAAGGTTCACACGCTTTTATCTTTTTAGTCACCTGCCCATCTTTTAGTCCCACTCAAGCAGTTGACAGTGAAGTAAAGGATACAGAAGATTAGCCGGTGGGACATTTGGCCAATACCATCCTCTTTTGGAAAAATTAGTTTTGCTTCTTGTGTGTGCCAGCCTCTTGTTCGAGGCTCACTGTTTCTGCAAGGATATCTTTTAATTACCCCTTCCTTCCCATCCACCCACCCCATCCCCCAAATGACAGCTTTCACTACTGGAGTTGGGTTCTTGGACATTAGCAATTGAATAGGAAGCCTTCATACTGTATATCATTTTAATCTTTCATGTTAAAGTCAGCCAGATGGCTTATTATTATAAGCTGTGTTTAAAAAGAGAGTGTGAGGGAGGAAAAAGAAAACGCCACAAACTTTCTATCAGAGGATTTGTAAGATGATTGGGGGGAAGAAGGTGGGGGATTGTGCATCACACAAAATAGCCTGAATTTTAATTGAGCCTCATAGTTTGGCAGTAATTTTTCCATAATTACCACTCTTGCTAAATGAATAGGTGGATTAAATGGATAACTGAAATAGCGTTGAAGGTTCCTGGCATAATGATTTGTCCTTAAAAGATGGAATGGCTGAGTAAAGTTGTCACTTACTGGTGCGCAATTCACAAATCTTGAATGCTTTTCCCAGACACACAAACTGTTTTGCTATCTATTGAAGCATTGGTTGTATTTTAGCAAAAAGAGGGGGGAGGCAGGGAGAGCTAGCTTTTCTTCCCTGCTGCCAAATACTCTTCATTATGTTGCATACAGAAGCTTTTGATTGATGAAGCAAAAATATGGAAGCTACTTAATTTTTTGCTTTGGGTGGCATTTTGTAAATATCATGCAAGATCCCAGCCAAGATCTCTTGGCAGAAGGCCCAAAATCTGCACAATATTGCTTGAACACATTACAGTTTACACGTGTGGACCATAAAAGTCAGTGGGACCACTCAGATGAATTAAATTCATGTGGCACACCACTGTTATCTACTCAGGGTTATTGGGACCACTAAAGGCATATTGCTATTCCCATCTTATAGATTATATCAAATCATTTTTAAATCCCTCGGGGCTATAGGTTACATATTGCTTAAATAAGTGTTATATTGCCCTAGTAAATCCCTGGCATCTATATTGTTCTTTTAATTACATTTGGCCAGATAATATTAACTGGAACTTAAATGTTGCCATTTTCCAATTAGTGTTAATCTCCATGTAACATTATCTGTTGAAGCCTTGAGTTTTCCAAAACAAAACAGTCATTGATTGCAATGACATCAGGAATAGACAGGCAATCCTTTAAATAAAGAGCAGATGGCAGTGCAGCTCAAATCCAAATTATATTACTGTAAATTCTAGTACAAATGTTCCATTAGTTTTCCAAAAGAATGCCATGCCCTTAAATTTACTGAAATAAAGGCCTGATTTTCCAAACAACTTAGTTATTTCCAGATTGGGGAATTTCTTGGAAAGCTTGAGAAAAGTTTAATCAGTGTTCACATATATTGCTTTTTACCCAAGTCAGCAGTGGAAGGAAATTTCTTCTACTAAGGCTCAAAAGCTCTATCCTGAAATGAATCTCCTTTTTTTCCCATGCCAGGTGCCAAACTTACCTTTAAACTATTCACCAAGATTTAGGCATGTAACATCTACGTATTCTCAGACATATAGAGGTTGGTTGGGAATTCTCAGTGGGATTTTTAAAAAAACATTTCCTTTGCTATTTTCTCGTGTATTTCAGTGCTAAGATAGAAAATTAAAAACAGAAGACATGTGGAAGTCAGCTGACTCTAATTGTTCTTTTTCTCCATACTTGGTGCTTATCCTATTTAGTCCAGAACAGTCACAATTTGGGTGGAACTGTTAGAGAAAGAAGAGAAAAAGTGTGAGAATGAGAAGCAGTCTTCAGCTTTATTTCTGCCATCATTACCATCTTCTGGGAATTGAAAAATATTAGAAGATCAGGATAGATCAGGGGTCAGCAACCCGTGGCTCTGGAGCCACATGTGGCTCTTTCATCCCTCTGCTGCAGCTCCCTGTCGCCAGTTGAACCACAATTTTGAGAGAAGCTTCCGGTTGCGGAGGGATCAGGGCACACCAGGAGGAGATCTTATGGCAAGGGGCGGGTTTTCCAGTCAGCTCCACAATTGATAGGACTTTCGGTTAGGACAGGTAGAGGAAAAAGGATGCCACACTAGGAGGAGACACTATGGTGGGGAAACCAAACTTCTGGTTGGCTCCAGAATTGAATGAGGGGCTTCCGGTTAGGATCTTTGTGGTTCTTTGAGTGTTTAAGGTTGCTGACCCCTGGGATAGATTATCTATCTATCTATCCTAATATTTTGATAGATAGATAGATAGATAGATAGATAGATAGATAGATAGATAGATAGATAGATAGATAGATGATGGATGGATGGATGGATGGATGGATGGATGGATGATAGGAATATGCCTGTTGCCCATATGTACCAATTTTATGGTGACATGATGGAACTTATCAGAAGGAAATATATACACTTAGGTGCTTAACGGAAGGTATTCAGAGATGAAACTTAAACAAATAAGTAACTTTATTTCAGTTATCAAGCAGCCTTAATTTCTTTTTTTTTAAACAAAATTTTATTAGTTTTTAAAAAATAATCAAGGAAAGGGGTAATGGGTAAAATTACAAATTTTGACAGTTACATTATGCAGGAAATGGCCCTCCCCCCATTCTCATAACTTTCATTTATTAATACATTAGATTGTTGCTACTTAATAGTATTTTGTCAGCATAAACTTTTATCTTCAAACAATTTCAATCATTTTATATCAAACAGATTTTCTAGTTCATTTTTGTGATCTGAGTTTTCTCAATGTTGCCTCTTCTCCCCCCTCCAGCAGAGCTCCGGCACCTCCCGTGTCCTGTATGTCCCGTATAGTATCATCAGGTTTATCTACGAGGACTTTATTTTTTTTCCATGAAGGCCTCAGCCTCCATAGTTGTGTTGATTCTAACTCTCGTGTCCTCCCAGAATATTAGCATACCTTCTGGCATAAGCCATCTAAACCACACCCCTTTCTGGTATAATTTCTTTGCTAAAAGCGAATAGTTTTTTCTTTTATCTTTAACTTTCTTTGGGATTTGTTTCAGAATGGCTATTTCTCTATCCTTGTATTTTAGTGCTTGCCCCATTTGTGCACTCAGAATCTCATCTCTTGAGGTCTTTCTGAGAAATTTAATGTGTACCTCCCTTGGAACATTGTGTGTTCTGGCATATGCTGAGTTTACTATATAGACCAGGTCCATGTCCCACCCCATCTGTTGTCTGTCTTTTTTAATATATTCAGCCAATAAATTTGTCATAATATCCCTCAGATCTTCATCATCAGCCTCAATTACATTTTGAAATCTAAGGAAAAAAAAGACATCCTTTCAAATTCCACTTTTATCTGGTGGTTCTCAAGTTCTTGGTTTCCTTTCTGCACCCCCTTCACCTCCCTCCTCATCTCAGCCATCCCCTCCTCCAAAAGTTCCAATCTCCGTGAATTTTGGATCGCTCGGTCTTGGTTCTCTCTGAGCTGCTCGTTCATTTCTTTCAATTGATTTTTTAAGTTCTCCTGCCCCTTTAAGAGTTGTTGAAACATCTGTTGAAAGTCCACCTCAGGGGGCTTAGGCTGGAACAAAGAAGTTGGTGTCTGTTGTCCGCTGGGGCTGGATGTTTAAGATGCTGGGGCGGAGCCAGCAAAACTCAGTTTCCCCGGTGGTGGTCTTTTAGGTGGCATTGTAGTAAGCAAAGCTCAGAGATGACAATGTCAATACAGAGAGGAAACAATTGGGAAGGTGGATAGCCAAGAGAGATCGCGAGGCCGGAAGTCCAGACAGATAAAGACCTTTTCTCAATTCTAGTTCCAGGCAATAAAGCAATAAAATCCTTTGTTCCAAGTCCAGGGTAAAATGTAACAAGAGATTTCTCTGAGTGTCACGGAGACAAAGACAAATGCCAGCAGTTTCTGTGGGTGGAGTCAAATTTCAAAGTACATGAAGACGACGGAAGCCATCTTGCCCTGCCAGCTCCGGGATCAGAGAGCAACAAACCAAAAGTTTTCAAAGTTTTCAGAAAGAAACAGATCATCACCTCATTTTCACAATTACAGTAAAAAAAAATCTGCCTTTGCTATAAGCGTGATTTCATTCCAGGCTCCCCCCCTCCTCCTCCTCTGGGGGCAGAGAGCAGAACAGTTTAAAGCCGATCAAGCAGCCTTAATTTCAATTCAGATCATTTCTATATATTCAAGGAATCCAGATGTCTTTATAAATAAATCCCGAAGTTTAAATCCTGAATTTCACACACTCTTTGGCTATAATGGACTTCTTGCCAAACATTTCTCACATTATTGATATTGATGGCAATTGAGCTGTGTTTACAAAATAGCCTAGCTTCTGGTTTCCCACCTGGCTAGCTCCAGTCCTCACACCACTTACTCCATATTCTTATTTCACACTCCTCCATCCATTGTTCTTATTTGCTAGTTGAATAGAACTGAGAATATAAGAGAGGGGGGAGGGAGGGAGAGGGAGAGTGGGGAGAGAATTGTCTCTGCTTGAGGGGGGAAATGTTCATTTCCTCTTTGCACATTTCTCCCTTGACCTCTTCCTGTCATAACTACAGTATCAGGGAGGAGCAGAATGGCCATTTATTCTTTCCACTACAGTCAAAGAATCGTTTCTTTTTACTGGAATTTTAATTTTCCTTTTGTCGTAACCACAAATAGAAGGAAAGGGTAGAACCCCATGACTTCAACATCTTCATCTTCTCCTTATCTGTATCCTTGGTAGAGAGTGAAATTGCATGTGAAATAGGAAAAATACTTGTTGTATAGCATTTGTATATATAAATCCATACCAAATAAATACTATTAAATGATCAGATTCTCCAGAATAAAAGTAGCCTTTGAATGTATCAGTAATGCTTTTCTTTGGAAAGTAGTAATATTCTCTTAGTGTCCAACTATATGGATTCATCTGAAACTTCTAATAAGCAGGCAGATGGCAGGAGGAAGAAGTGAAAGAGAACTGATAGATATCCTTTCCCACTTGTATCCTGTTGCACTTTCTCTAGTTGCCTTTCTATAATCAGAGTTGGATTAATCCAAAGATTCTGGAGAACTCTGCCAAATTAACTTGTCCTGTATTTCAACTGAGAATCCTTTCTTAAATATTAAGGACTCAACTGACTCTGAAACAAAACCGGAGAACCTAAAACCTTCTCAGCCTGCAGTCCCAGAGCAACCATCTGTGAACGATAGCTCTGAGCAGGCGATCACTAATTCCAATAGTAAGGAATCAGACCTAGTTCTTTGGAAGATGCTAAGCCCCCAATTACCCTCCCAGTAAAAAAAGAGCCAAATAGCAGAAGTTAGCATGTTTTTTGAGAAGGTAGGCATTTTGGTAACTCTTAGTTTAGTAGAACTAACATATTGTTGAAAACTATCTTTGTTATGTATGTTTCTCTGACATCCTGTTCCATGTTCTTCCTTAGTCCTTCCCTGTGATCAGACCTCTAACCTGATTTTTGGACTGGCCACTGTTCAACACAGACCTAGAGAAAGATTAGAGAATGATCTCAGCATCCCTGCCTCCAAAAACTTTATGCTAGCAGATGGCTATTTGATTATGTTTTATTTTAAATTTAGAGAAAGGACTCTGACTTTCTGTACCCACTGACTGGGTTTTTATACCTTAAGATTACATTGTCTTCAATAGTGTTATGAGCTGGTATTACAACAATGAATGTTTATAGTCATACTCCAAACTTGGAATTATGTCTGCAAAATTTTTAGTGTGTTTGTTTAACAATTGGAGTATTGTGTTTGTTTGCTGCCTCTTCTATTTTTTGAATTTTTTATGTCCTTTCCTTTTTCTTCTTATTGCATCACCTAGTTACTTTTCATGATTATCTCAAATACATCTAATCTTATTTGTAATAACAGTCACAATTATCTAAAGTATTGCAAATGACAAGAGTTTAAGTATTTCAAAGATTTTGTTAATAAATCTACACTATAGCAAGAGAAAAAATGAAGCTAATTATATTTTAGTGTAAACACTTTAATTAATAGATTAGTTTATACAATAAAGATAAAGCAACTCCAAATTGAAATTTATGGGTGATTTGTTGGTTTACAAGCAGTACATAATCTACAAGCATGGGTCAGCAGTCTTGTGACAAAGCTTCAAATAGTCATGCTTTATCCGCTAATAGAACCCTATAATAGAAGCACCTCTTTTTGTCCTTGTGTTAGTTGATAAAAAGCTTACATATCAATTGTGGTTACAGCCCCTCCCCTAGATTCTCCCCATCTATTGTAATGATAAAGAAGATCCAACAGTGTTTGGGAATGCAATCAAGAGAGTTCCTAATGGTCAACCTGTCACCATCTTATCTTTAGGAAACTTGCAAAACTCAATTTCCCTCCCACATATTTCTCCTGGCTTCTTATTCAGATAATTCTTCAGCCTACTCAGATGCCTCTGATCAACCTTCTCTTCTCAACTCTAACACTGAGCTCTCAAGATGATGATCTAAGGAACGAACTCCTCTCTATTGTCAATTCCCTCCTAACTCTCTGTTCAAGAATGTCAGCTGTTCCCTTCTGTAAAGGTGCCTCACCATTTATTTAATGTGAAAAAGACAGCTTTCTGAAGCAGGTATATTTTAAGATTGCTTTCTATGGAAAGTATATTAAATAAAGGTAAAATGGTTACTTATTCTTCCATAGTTATGGAAGATTTACAACTGATAGTTATAAAATGAAGACATATGAGACCAGGCATCAAGGATTAAAGTTAAATAATTATATGTATGCAAAGCCCTTCTGCTCTTGAATTGTAGACTGACAAGAAGATAGAAACTGCGGAGGGGAAGGGGGAAAAAACTCTGCTGAGCAGGCTAGAGTAAATGTTGAGGAAGTTACACTATTATAGAAATATTTATACGGCTCTTCATGCCAATAATTCATGATATCAAGAGGAAACTTTTGTTGGAGGTAGTTTTGTATGTAGCAATTAGTTGCTGGAAATTTTTCAAAAGTTACTACTTGAAAAATAATGTTTAAACATTGTGGTACCATTTGGGTCCTGACATCCATTACTTCCAAATAATTGTGACAGTCTGGATCAATTGCAGTTATATTGTTAAGAGGCTGGATTAATACTAGGGAAAACTGATCTACACTGTATCCTCAATGGGTCTATAACTACCATCTTAAATGGAATTTCCAGATATTTTAAATGAAATGTGCGGTTTATTTTGGCAGCAGCTACAGCACATAACTAACAAATTACAATAATTACTTTGGTGCCGTTCTTAAACTGATTTCATTTTGTTTAAAAAGATAAAAATTGGAATACTTGAACCTGATGAAAGGAAGAAAGAGAAAGTCCAAACAATAAAACAAAACTTCTGGACTACAGTTAAAAAGAGTAAACTTCTTGACTGTTTCTTCTATTACTGCCGATGTCTTTTTATTGTCTGTTTTCATCTCCATTTTACTTTATCTGCGAAACTACTTTGCATTTCAAGACATTTCCACTCACCTTGAGTTCCTGGTTCAAAAAGAAACAATAAAGTTTAATCTTTTCTCTTGACAATGATGTATGGGTTTGCTGAAAAACACTTTTCAAGTATTATCTTTTTTTCAAGTCTCCCTCTCCCTCTCTTTTATTTTTATTTTTTTCAGTTTATCCTCTCCCTTTGATGCAGGGATAAATATAAGACGTAATGCACCGGAAGAGCTTTATCAAATAAATCCAATAAAACAAAACAAAACAACTATCAAGAGTTTGAATTTGAAATTAAGCTCTGTGAATGTCCCTTCTGAGTAAGTACATTTTCTAATGCACAAGACTCTTTCTAATTATCTAGACTTTTTTTTTTCAAATTACGTAGATTTTGCAGAATTATCAACATCAAACAAAAGTTTCAAATTAAGATCTTTCTACCTGTTCCATTTTATTACATTAGTTGTGACATTCAAATGTTACCTACTTTTTTTCTTCGGTAATGAATAAAATTGGTGAAGCCATAGTACTGCTGTATATTCATCTACCAAATATTCTCCTTTATTAGAACAATGAGTTTCATTTGGAAAAAGAATTAGTCCAATTAATTCAGCACAAGTTCTACCTATTTACTTCTGTTGCTGCTGCTCTTAAGAACTCATCACAATCTCTGAAAATACATGCATGCATGCATGCATGTATGTATATTCTTTGTAATATACAGTAAATGCAATCCAAAATGCAACATGACTGTGTAAAGATTTGGATTTGAATTTCCCTTTCACAACCAATTGTTTTAACATTACACCACGCATACTGTCCAGTTGTTTTCTATAATTCATCAAATCAAGAATGAATTAAGAAATAATATATTTCCTTATGGTTTTGTCAGTGCTAACCAATAGTAAACCTTATGCTGGTCATTGTTTAAGCAGCTAATCATAGCTATTTATCCAGTTTGATGTCTTCAAGTATGAAGTCTGGGATATTTAAATATTAGATCACTGAGATGCTCTACTACTAAGCAATAGACATTTCTTGTACCTTCTATAGTTATTATTTTATTTTAGAATTTTTAATTAGAATAATGTTAAACAAAGTTGAGTATTTGTAATTGTTTTTGTCTTTGACTATAATTAACATTTTACTGACTGACTACCTTTTATATGTCTTGTCCATCATCCATTATCCACTGTGTAGCAAATGTATTGTTGCACAATAGTTGTAAATATTCTAAATATATAGAAAACCTCAGAATATTTAATATTAGCCTATTATCTCCAACCAAATCCTTAAACCGCAGTCAGGTTCTTTTAGAGTGGGTCTACAAAGAAAGTTTAAATTAATTAGGCTGATTGTACAATTAGCATTAATAGTTACTTAACGTTATGTTCTTCTTTAGATTTAGGAAAATATATTTAAAATATATGGTTCCTCGTGTGAAAACAAACATACACTCATTAGCACTGAAAATGAAAAAAACATTGTTTTGGCTTACTGTTGAACATTATGGTTTTTTTCCCTCCAGAACCTCAAAATCAACTTTCTGTTCTGCATATAATGTGAATGGGGTAGATAAAGGGATGCAAATGAGAAACACTGAATAAAACAGGAGGTTGCTACAAATCTTTCCATGTAGCCTCCAATCAAATTCCAACTTTTTGGATTGCTTCAATATTTCATTATTGATTGAGTTGTTTATGAGTTGCCCCATAACAAAAATCGGACAGAAGATATTTAATTCTGGCATTTCTACACTAGCAATTAATAATATCGCTTAGCCAACCCTTACAGCATGAAATCTATCTTCATTAGTTGGATACTGGTGCCTGATGGGTGAATGGTGCTACGAATTCCTAACTCGGAAGTGTTCACATGGACATGTCAAAAGTTTGCATTCATTAGATATGAGCACTCATTCTACTTACATCAAAACAAGGAGAGGAGAAAAGCCAATGCAGATAACCATCACTACTCAAAAAGCACACAATCTGGGCAAAAGCACAATATATTCATTCTTCTTGGATGGCACAAGAAATTCATATTTATGGATGGCAGAATTTCCCTTGGAAATTTAGAAAAGAACATTATATTCACTTGAATGGAACACTACATTTGAAAATAAAAAATAGGAGATTCCCATTCTATGTGTTAGAGAGATGGAGACTGGGATGGTGTGTGTTACACATACATATAGTTTGTCTCTCTCAAACTCACACATACACACCCACAAACACACATACATATTGACTTCCGGTTCCGGCGGCTACGGCGACAGGCAAGTTCTTTGCCCGCTCCCGCTCTCCGGTGGGCTTCCCCGCCTCTGGGGGGGCACAGGACGCCCCGGAGAGGCGTCCTGCCGAGGGAGCGGCTCGCGGAGGACCCTGGCATCGGCGGCGGCTGGTGGGGGCTTCTCCGCTTTGCTCCAGGCACCGGGGAGCAGTCTCGGAGGGCGCGCCTGCGTCTCGCTCCATGCCGATCGGACAATGCAAAACTGAAGGAAGCAGCGGCGGTGTGGTGAGGTGCTTCCTCTCTTCATTCCCTTTCTCTTGATTTGATGGACTTTTCAGCAACTTTAAAAGTTAAACTTTTGGATTTCTTTTGGAGGTGCGGCTGGAGGGAGGGGGATTTTTCCCCCCCTTGGACAAGCGGCTTGAGAAAATTTTGCTTTCGCCCCCAGGGGAAGGAGGAGGGGGGAGAGCCAACTAATGATGCCTCACCCCTGTAAAAGTGATTTTCATTGGATTTAGCTCCAGAACTTATGGATGACCTGAGAATTTTGTGAACTTTTAAAACTTTGCTATGCCTCTGAGCCCAAAGCTGGCAGGGCAAGATGGCACACTTCCGTTGTCTTCATAAACTGTGAAACCTGACTCCACCTTTAAAATTCAGGCTTCCGGTCTTTGTCTCCGTGTCACCCAGAAGAATCTCTTGTGGATTGTTATTTCCTGAACCCTCTGGAGAGAAAATCCTTCTCTATTGCTAGACTGACTAAAAAAACTCCCACCTGCTTGGATCTTCTGCCTCCTGGACTCATCTGTCTGCTCTACCTCTCCAGCTGTCCAGTCTCTACACTGACTGATCTCTCTGTTTTATAAACTATGTCTCCAAAAAGACCACCCCCTGGAAAACCTGGCTTTGCTACTTCCGCACCGACATCTGCAACATCCAGTCCTGCCACACAGTCAAAGATTACAGAACTGATGCAACCTAAGAGTACAGAGATGGATTTGCAACAAATGCTCCAGCAACTCATACAGGGCCAGGAAGAAATTAAGAAACAATTAAAGGAAATGAAGGAAGAAATTAAAGAGAATCAAGTCCAAATTTATAAGAACTCACAGAGACTGGACCTTGTGGAGGGTGGGGTGGCGGAGGCAAGGGGGGGGTAGAGGCTCTGCAGAAGGGAAACAAAGAACTTGATATCCAACAAATGAAAACAGAGTTTGAGAGAATGTCCTTTTATCTTAGATTCCAAAATGTTATAGAAGCAGATGGGGAAAATATAAGGGACATTATGACTAATATTTTAGCTGAATACATACACAAAGATAAACAACAGATGGAATGGGAGATAGATCTGGTCTATAGAGTGAATTCCGCATATGCCAGAACACACAATGTACCCAGGGAGGTCCATATTAAATTCCTTAGGAAAAGCACAAGAGACGAAATTCTGGGTGTACAAAGGGGGCAAGCATTGACATACCACGACAGGGAGATAACCATCTTGACGCAGATCCCCAAAAAAATTAGGGAGAAAAGGAAAAATTATTCGCAATTGGCGAATAAATTATACCAGAAGGGGGTGTGGTTTAGATGGTTGATGCCTGAAGGTATGCTGATATTCTGGGAGGAGACAAGAATCAGAATCAATACACCCATAGAGGCACAGGCCTTTATGGAAAAAAATAAAGCGAAACTAGAAAAAACAGAAGACTCTACAACGGTCACACAGGACACGGGAGGGGCCGGAGCTCTGCCAGCGGGGGGAGAAGGGGCAACACCAAGAAAGCTCAGATCACAAAAATGAATAAGAAAACCACATTGTTATAAACAGACCGAAAGTAATAATGAAATTATATCTAGACTATATATCATAATATATAAAATGATTGAAATTTTTTTTTAGAATTGATATGCTGATTTTATATGATCATGTATTAATGTTTTATACTTAGATGTATATTATGAGTTTGGAGGGAGGGGGTGTCTGCCACACTTGCAACTGCCAAAATTTGTACACCATTCCACCTACCCTTTTCCTTATAAATGTTTTAAAAAACCAATAAAATTTTTTGGAAAAAAAAAACACACATACATATTTAGACACTCAAAATTCATATGATTCCAGTATGGCATGACCCTACAGTGATCAATTTACAATCAGATAAATTAATAAAACCACAATTTGGGTTAATTAATGAATTATCAGTTCAAGCTACGCTGAATTTCCCAAGACACTAAGAAAAATATTCTTACAGAATAAAATGATGTTTGAATAAGAGAAGCCTAAAATTTATGTTCATGGAAAAGATTGCTTTAAATTTAGAGAGACTCTGTGGGTTCAATTTATTTGGGGGGAGTTGAACTTGGGTCACTAAACAAAGAACACAAAGTTACCTCGCTTACTATTAAAAAGCTATCTATACACTGAGATGAGAATAAGAGCATATACTACATACAAATGGTATGTTATAATAGACCCTCCCCATTCACCATACAGCTCTCTGTAAATCCAATTCTTTTGATCTATACCATATTGCAATATCTGTCAGAAATTAGGGCTTGTGCTGTAAGGGCTAAATTGAGTATTCCTACATATATCCCAAACTTAGGCCTAAAGGTTTTGAAATGAAGAACTGGTCTGCTAAAACATTGCCATATGCTATGGCTTTCTCATTCTTTTAAGCAATTATTGTAGTTAACACTTTTGCAAGTGATCCTTCAAAGTCAACAGCAAAAGATCCTTTCCCCCAGGGTTTTCTACAGTCTTCAGCTGGAGTGTTTATTTTCGAGAATGTCTTTAAAATGAGTTCTAATTTGAATGTTCCAACATGTAATATTGTACAAAGTAAGGGACTGGTTTCCAGGAAAGTAAGTTCCTGTAACTCCTTTAAAAATTACTAATGGAATATGTAATCATCATATACGACTCGGGAAGTAATATATAAGAATAAGAATCAGAGAGTGTAGACTGCAATAACATAATTATTGCAATATTTTGAGAATTGAGAATCAATTATGGCATAGTATTGTTCCTTTATACTGGATTTTAGTATATAATTATAATTATAGGTTTATAATTATTTATTATAATAAATTGTTGTTGCTGTTGTTGTTGTTGTTACCTTATTCATTTTTATTAGGGACTGGTTTCTGTTCTTTCTTCTGTAGCCATCACAAGAGTTTCCTTTAACCCATGCTGTTTAATAAAGACAATTCAAGTTTTTCAAGACAAATGTCATCCCAACTGCTGAAGATCCTTTACTTAAGATATGGAGTGTTAAACTTAGGTACTTCTGCTTATACATTGAGCTTTGGTTTCTTTATGCTTCATGAAAACATATCAGTAGTTTAATAACCATTTTATGAATTCTTTAATAAACAAGACAAAGGCAGGTTTTACTGCATTGTATTTCACATAGCTCCAGGAACTTGGTAAATTCACATTAAAAAGTAATGTATTGTTTGATTGACTGATTATGGTGGCAACTGTTAGTCACCACATAGATAGATTTTTTTTCCAGTAGGATCTGTTCTCATCTTCGTTCTTCAGGTTTGCCAACAATGTACCCATCACTGCTGTAATTGAGTTGATCATCTTACTTCTACTTATCCTCTTCTTCTCTTCTGCTTTTCCCAGCATTACAGCCTTTTCCAAAAAAAACTGTGTCTTTGCACAATGAACAAAAAGTAGGATAATTTGTGCCTGGTCTTTTGTTCCTAGTGTTAGAACTGTAGGTTGATTTGTCTGACAATCTCTTAGTTTTTTTTTCTTGGTATTCTCAGGTCTTCTTGGTCTTCTCAAACACCAATGTTCAAAAGCATTGATACACATTCTATCATTTACTTTTTCTTCGAAATCCAAATTTTGATTCTATTGTCACAGGAAAAAGCACTGCCTGAATCATTCTGTTTTTTAATATTAAAATACAGGGTATAATTATGGTTTATTTTTCTGTCTGTGTTGTTTTCATCCTTTAAGAGGGAGGGAGGGAGGGAGGGAGGGAGAGGGAGAGAGTGGGGGAGAGAGAGTGCTACTAAACAAAACCCTTATGTTCCATTTCCCATATGGGAAAGTTCATTCTGGTTAATTGTATTTTAAAAGTTCCTTTATTGTAGTGTGATTGCTGATTGGTATTATTCACAGCTAGAGAACAGGTGGCATATTCTTTCAGTAAAGTGCATAGCAAGGCAAGGCATCCATCACTTCTGAAATTGGAAATTGGAAAACGAAGGATTTTTCCCAACAGTTGAAATAGAGCACGTGATGCTACACTACATTTATAATGATTGGTAAATCAAACTATGCATTTAATTCTCTGAGTAGATTTCAGGTGGGCACAAAAATTCACTTCTGGTTATTCTCCTCTTCCCTCCAAATGAATTAACTGCCTGAGGGAACATCTGCTATCAGTTTGACACTAATGCAGACTTTCCCAACTAATATTTTTCACCTATGACAGTCACAGGTCAATCCAAGCATTTGGCACTTTATGTAGATACCGTATCAACCTGAATTTTTAGCAATGATGAATAAATAACTCTGTTGTGGAAATCTTGCAAACTATTTGGGCTGGAGATAAGTTTCTCTAAATGCTCGATAGATTTGTTTCAGTGAGAAGGAATGTAGATTCCCAGTAGTAACTTTTGCTGTTATATAAACCGAGTTTCAAATACATTTTAATCCAGTTTTACAAACATCCTGTTCCCTGATATACATGCAGTTCGATCCAAAATGACTGTCAATGCTATTAAGTATAATAATTGTTCATGAGTGAATACTGTTTATTGTCTCTCTTCATTTTGCCTCTGAGGCAAGCTTCTTACTCAGCTGAAGCCAAGGGTCATCTGGTAAATCATGCATACCCACAATCCCTTGTGGATTATGCAGTTGACAAACTGCCGTTAATGATTAGTTCAACCTGCATTAAAACCCTGGCATTAAATTGATATTACATGAGTGATGGATTATACCTCTAATGAGCAGATTATTGCCACAAGTGACCTTGTTGACTGAAAGGATGCGCCCATATAACTCACATATCTAACCTTTGCCTGTCATAGCAGGACCACAAATATAGATAGAGACACTTTTTTAAAAAAAAATCATGTTTCTTTTTAATGTTTGTTCAAAATACAGATCCGTTGTTTAATAAAAGTATGTGCTTCATTATTTCACAGCTATTTCCCAGGTAGCAGAATGTCAAATGCATAATGTTCAGAAAGCTGAATAATTCTGAATTGTATGCAACACTATATTCTCTTTTACCTTTACAGTGTCAAAATTCTATTGTGAATTTCTATCTTGTCTGCAGCGGCAATCTCATGCTTACTGTGAATTTTTGGGTAGGTGTCTTCTCTTCACAAAAGTGTATTTTATGCTTTTGAATGACTGTACCTTAAAAAAGCAATGCTTCTTTTAGTCAGATATAAATATAGATGCACACATAGCAATTTATTCATAAAATGGTTTTCCATAGTATTGATTTGTACACTTTTCTTTATACAATGTTAACTCTTGATAGTCAATGGTATCAGGGAACTGTAGTATAATTTGCAAGGAGGAGGATGACAATTTTCTTAGGGGTTTCAGTAAGTAAATCATGCCCTCAAAAAGTCCTCTGGCACAGATTAAATTGCTTTTCTTTTTATTTTAATAAATCTCCCACATGAAGCACGCACTGGCCTTTGTCCATATATAGTTAACAGTATATTTGGAAATACTTGTCATCTTGCCTGAGAACAGATGAGGCTGGGACAGCGGAAGGGGGGGTAGTTGAGAAGCTCTTTAATGACGGAATTAATTGAGCATAATCCATGTTGACTGGTTAGGTGGAAAAGGAAATCACATGAGAAAAACAAAACACATATGCTTCACCACTAATTTGCCCGAATCTTGAATGCACAGCTATGAAAAAAATAAAGAAAAGTTGTGAAAGGGTTGCGGTGGGAAAGGGACAGTGATACACACTCCCTATTATCAGTCATCAATCTGCTCTCATCAGTGTAAATCAAGAAAACAACCCTAGGGAGACAAAATAATAATAATAATAATAATGGAATGAAAACATAGCTAGAGTGGTATGAAGTGAAACGTAGACAGGGTGTATTGTGGATGTATTCATTTTAACGTAACAGCTTAGTGTTGACTACTGCAGTTGTACATTATTGTTTCATAAAAGCAATCATTTAGAATAAATACAATAATACAATAGTAGAGTTGGAAGGGACCTTGGAGGTCTTCTAGTCCAACCCCCTGCCTAGGCAGGAAACCCTATACCGTTTCAGACAAATAGCTATCCAACATCTTCTTAAAGACTTCCAGTGTTGGGGCATTCACAACTTCTGGAGGCAAGCTGTTCCACTGATTAATTGTTCTCACTGTCAGGAAATTTCTCCTCAGTTCTAAGTTGCTTCTCTCCTTGATTAGTTTCCACCCATTGCTTCTTGTTCTACCCTCAGGTGCTTTGGAGAATATTCCATAATGGGAGGAAAAACCAAATATTCCATAATGGGAGGAAAAACCAACTTTGAAATACAGCATTTCTTTGCTATGATTATGAAAATGCCCATCCAGTCTTGGTTAATTTCAGAAAGCTAAATATGTTGGATCTGGTTAGTAACTGGACTGGGGACTGCTAGGAAACTCTAGGGATATAGATAGGCTAGATTTTAGTTGGTAAGGTACACTTTGTACTAAACAGCTGAGCTTTCTGATTTAGCAAAATCCTGCCTTTAGGCATCAAAGTAGATTTTTATTACAATGAATTATTGTTAATCTTACATGACTGTAATTCTTAACTTGCTTTTTTAGGATGTACTGATAAAGCATGCTTTCCCTTTAAGAAAAAAATGGGTATTATTAAATAATAATGTTAATTTTATCTAATTTTTATAATGTTAGTGTTATATTAATTGGGTTTGTTTTTTGGATTGTTTCTAATTTTCGTTTAACTTTTTTAATATGTGTTTTTTAATGCTGTACGCCGCCCTGAGTCCTTTGGGAGAAGGGCGGCATATAAATCCAATAAAACAAACAAAACAAAACCAAACAAACAAACAAATAATGTTTGTTCTAGATAATTCTGGAGAAAGAAAAATGTGAGGGGGGGAGGGGAGGCTTAATTTCAATCACAAATTAAGTCCAGTCAATTTAAAATGCTGCAGTGGAGGGTAACAGTGCTATGCTAGAATAGCAAAGTTTAGTAGGAGGAATTCATCAACATTTAAAGCAATATTTGTATTTATCCTATAATAAAGAGAATTTTTTTATAGCATTATAAAAAAGAGGAAAATTCTTTTATATTGGGCATTCTGAAGGCAGTTTTTGTTTGGAGTAAAAAATAGGAATAGTTTCCATGAAGTAGTCAACCATTACTGACCATATAGGACACTGTCAAGTTGTATCCTTGCCAGTTACAGTACTGTCAGTCATTAAGACACATACACAAAGAAAATGTTTATTGTATAAAAGTCTTCCAATTAAAAAAAAAAAAGCTTTAAATTGTAGGTAACAGCAGACAAACAATGGCAAATTCTCCAGGGTCATGTCAAAGCTGCATTCAATAAACAAAGTCCAGGTGGCTGTGACTTGCTTCCAACTACATCCTAATGGCATCAGCCTCACCCTAGTAGAAAAAAAACAATGCTTTGTGGGATATGGAATCCATTCTGAAAATCACTGTATTAAAGGTATGTTCAAAATTTTCTAAAACTATATAGAAAGCTCCAACTGTTGTATTTCTCTTATTATTATAAAACGTTACAGCTACTACACTCATTATTTTGGACCTGGAGCTTGTAATCCATGCTAGCAGTACAGATAAAGTTACCATTTCAAAACAAGCTATTTGTTGGCTATATCAGTTTATTGCAATACATTTATTAGACAAGTAACCATTATATAGTAACATCTAGCCTTAGCTTAGTATAATGAACTATTTATTTGATAGAATGTTGATCTCCAATCTGATTGCTCATCAAGGTCTACTCTTTATATTTCTATCAATATTTTAATTTAAAACATGAGAACCTTGCATGCTACAAATCTAAGCACCCATCCACAGCATCATACCTATTTCCAAGACTGCATCTCGGCCACAAATAGATACCATTCATACTATATACTATAGTATAGCATGATACTATAGCATGCAAGATTCTGAGGGCCTTGTTTGGACGTGCTCTTCAAAATCATAGGCTTGGGAGGAACATTAGAGATCTTCTAGAAAAAATGTCTACGTTTACAGAGGTATCACAGAATATTATATAGTAAAACAAAATAGATTATAGCAAATTCATAACTGATTCTGCCTTTATTAATGCTACCATAGCAAACATTCCCTACATCTGTTTTGTGAGAATATTCACAAATGTTCTCAACATTCCATGTATGTTCCCTAGGCTGTGGGGAAAGAATTAGAACCTTCCATCCTGATATAATTGTACTGTCTCCAGTCCAGAGGTGGGTTGCCCATTTCTTTAATACCGGTTCGGGCGCACTCCCGCCTGCGGGCGACACTTCTGCACATGCAACCCACCTCTGCTCCAGTCACTGTGCATCAAATGAGTAGATTCAAACCATCACAACAGGTTACATAATTGAAGAAAAATATCCATAAAACAGTCTAAGAATAAAGGATATTGGTTTCTTTGATTATCCATTGGTTAGTGATCCAAATAATTGCATTAACAGTTGCCAATGTATTGCCATTTATAATGGAGCAAAGTAAGGAAACTATGTGAATCATGAGATCTATATTTGCTAGAACTTGCCTAGTCAATAGTCAGATGCAAAAAGTTGGTCGCTTACATGGTCCTTTTTAGTCCTTTCGGACTACTTTCCATCGTGTATGTGGAAGTATGTGTAGCATACAGATACACACACAAAAATATGTTTGTCTAGTTAGGCCTGAAACACAGAAAGTCATTGGATATTGACTTCCTCGTATGAAAAGTTGGGAATTGTATAGAGGGCTCCCCCGCCCCCCATGGCAATATCTTTTGCACCTAACCTGTAAAAGGAAGAATCTTTTGCACATAGGTCCAGGCAGTTTATTCTTAAAATGGCTTCGAGTTAAGCCAGAATCAACACAGGATGGTGTTGCAAATAGGCCCAGGGACTGCAGACATAACTTGGATATCAGCCATATTTTTTCCTTTTTCTTCTTTCTACTTTTTTCCCATTTTGTCTGAGGGAGAAAGGAACAATTTCTTAGAACCAAAAGCCTACAGTTTCAGCTTAGTCTAATGATGCTGTTGGGTTAATATGAATTTAGATTTTCTTCTAAATTCGTAATAACATCCTAAAATTAGGGTGTTATTACGTTCATTCCAGGAATATAAAACTAGCTTGTCCCCTGGGAAATAGCAGTAAAATGGCTGTGAAAAAAGGTAATCAGGGTTGGCTCTGGTTATTACTTGGATGGAAAATTGCCAAGAAATTAAAGAATGGTTTATACTGGGAGGTTAAAATCATCCTAGAAATTGATAACAAACCTTTTCTGTTACTGCAAAGAAAACCACATAGACATGCTCATGTTGTCACTGGGAGCCCAGTATGTTTCAAGGGAGTATTTATTTTTTAAAGCAACCGTTTTTCTTCAGTGTAGGCTTGCTGAGGTTAACTACTCTAATTACAATTAAAAAGTAGATGGGAGATGGGGCAGCCTTCCTGTACACCATCCTTCAGGTTAGCCTATTGGCCTCCAATGAAGACTGTTGTTCGTCATAGCATAAGATTCTGCTGCATGCCCTGTTGTATTTCTTTTTATGGGTAAAGAGGTGTCTTCTTCTCCCCCTTGCCTGTCTTAGGCAGAAAAATATCTTGGGCTGAGTGATACGAAAAGGCCATTTACAGTAAATGTGAGCAAATGGAGATGATCTTCTGCAATTCAGAAGGTTTCTATTAGTCAATATAAAGGAAAGGAGACCAAAGCAATCACAATGGGGCTTTTGTTGCTTACCAGTTGAGAAAGGATAGTAGCAACATCCCCACTTCAAATCATTGCTGTTGCATTTCATATTTTAAAGCACTTGACTGGTGCTGTGGAGCTTTGAACATAATTACTTTCCACAGTAGTCTAACAGAGTCACTAAACAGCTGATAAAAGGCAAAGGAATCAAGACTATTTTCAAACTGAAAAAAGGGCTTTTTTTATTGGAACTGATAACTCTCACCAAGAGCTCCAGGCTTTTGTTACATCAATTTGAGGAGCTCATAATCTTTGCATTATGAATGTTCAACCAGGCTATTTCCTGCTGAAGTGTCTGGCATACCCTGAGTATTGCCTGCTTCTCTTGTCATCATTGAATAAACAGAGTTGGACACATTTTCAATATGATTACATTAGAACAAGTGGGCTGTGATTGATAACCTAATATTCAGGCCATGCAAATCATCAATCACTTGAAGTATATTAATTATTCAATGTAACCATCTAATGCAGGAATCAATGCTGGAAATGAAGAAAAGAAACTCACAGTTCCCAGTAGAGTCTACAGTAGATAATAAAAAAGGAATACTAAATAATCTGAGTTTATAATAATCTTTTTAATAAAATCCATTTATTTAGCTGTCAAAAACATAGTTCAATTAGGTTTTAAAGAAGAAAAATTGAAGAATGTAAATTATTATTTTCCCTTTAAAAAAGACTTTCATACTTTTAAACAGGGATTACATCTACAGTTTAAAAATAAGCTGTAAAGAGAAGAAGAGATAGATTCTAGGATAAACTTAATTCACCAAGGAATTAAGCAAGGATATGATATTTAGTTCCAAAACTATGTGTGTTTACTTTACACATATAAATCATTTTAACCAGTTTCCTCAGGAAAAATCATGGGAACTGCAATTCTATCAAAATTGTTATGATATCTATTATTATCTATTATTTTTAGTATTCCACTGACAATGCTTTAGATGTCTTTTACCCAGATATTTGTGAAAAGGTTTTTAATGAATTGCAACTTAAAAGGTGCAAATGTGTGAAAAGATAATAAACAAATCAGTCATATTGTTATCACCCACATTTTTTTCATTCTCAGTGAAATAACTCACAGTATCTGAAAACAACTTTATATTCTCCTTCTGCCCTGGCGGCAAAATGGTTATAATACAATATTGCAGGCTAACTCTGCCCACAGTCTGGAGTTTAATGTTGACAAGGTTCAAAGTTGACTCAGCCTTCCATTCTTCCAAGGTAAAATGAGGACCCAGATTTTTGTGGGCAATATGCTGGTTTTGTAAACCATTGAGCAAATGCTATAAAGCATTCTGAAGTGGTATATAAGTTTAAGTGCTATTGCTAAAATAAAAATATCCACAATAACTTAATGAAAATTTGGGGTGGTCATCAGGAATAAACACAACAGTAAGTGTGAGAGATATCTAGGACAACTACTTAAGCATGAGTGTGCTGCAGTTACCAAAAAAGCCAATGCAGTCCTAGGCTGCAACAACAAAATCACGTGAAGTATTAGTATTGCTTTAGTAAGATGACACTTTGAATACTGCATCCAATTTTGGTCATTGGGATACAAAAATATTGAGACTCTAGAAAGAGTGCAGAGAAGAGCAACAAAGATGATTAGGAGCTGGAGGCTAAAACGTATGCTGAATGTTTTCAGGAGCTGCATATGTCTGGCAAAGAGAAGGACTTGGGATGACATGATAGCAGTCTCCCAACATGTGAAGGGCTGTCATAAAAAGAAGGGGTCAATCTATTATCCAATTCACCTGAGGGCAAGTAAGAGATGGAAACTTATCAAAGAGAGATCCAACCCAGAACGAAGGAGAAATGTCCTGGCAGTGAGAACAATTAACTAGAGAAATGGGTTGCTTTTAGAAAGTGGGGTTTCACCATCACTGAAGATTTTTAAGAACAGATTGGACAACCATTTGTTTGGAATGGTATAGGATTCACAGTTTGAGCAGGGACTAGAAGACCTTGAAGGTCCCTTCCAACTCTGTTATTCTTTTATTCAGTACCATAATTGCATGTAAGACTTCAGTTTCCATCCAACAATGGAGTTCACTGGATGACTTGGCCATTCAGACTCTCCCAGATTGTTGTAATGGAGATGACATTAAGGAAAGCTCTCTTGTAAATTGCTTTAAGTCCAAGGAATGGAGGAGGAAGAGGAGGAGGAGGAGGAGGAGGAGGAGGAGGAGGAGGAGGAGGAGGAGGAGGAGGAGGAGGAGGAGGAGGAGGAGGAGGAGGAGGAGGAGGAGGAATGTAATGCAGTATATGCTACTTGAGTCTTCATACATAATATAGCAAATGTGATACCATGTATTCCAACTTAGTTCAAGATAAGTAGATTCTGCTGGCTCTTTGTTCATAAAATTTCTAATAGAGGACAGTTCACAGGTGTAACCATAAAAATCTCAGGGCACATGATTGTGAAAAATGGATTATGCAAACATTTTGAAGTATCTTTAATGAAGATGTAGTGCTCTTACTTGCTTCATTCTGAAAGCCAATAAAAGCATAATCATTCTCTCTCACTGAATAGCATACAATCTGGGAAATTTTACAGCAGAAAGACAATCCCAGACCTTCCTGGTAAGATTCCATGGGCAGAGTCTTCCTTTACATGAGGAGCATTATATGAATAACTTTCCACCTTCTACTGTATTATGGTTTATCACACAGTCAGCCACATGTTGTTATTATTTCCGGTTGCTTTGCAAGTACACAGAGAAACACCGGAGGCAAATTTCTTGTGTCTGGCCTCACTTGGTCAAATAAAATATTCTATTCTATTCTATTCTGTTCTGTTTTGTTCTGTTCCATCCTACCCTACCCTACCCTACTCTACTTGATTCAATTATGTTATATTCAATTCAATTCTGTTCTATTATGCTATGCTATGCTATGCTATGCTATGCTATGCTATGCTATGCTATGCTATGCTATGCTATGCTTTGCTATTTTTATAGAAGAGACAACTGGTTCACCAGAAATCTGAAAACAAGGACAGGTAGAAAGATGGATTGCAGTCCTCTTAAACCATAACTGATTGGAGTTTACGAGAATAATAGTCATGCTCAAGTAGAAAACCTCAGTTTGGAGAAGAAGAGAGATAAGATATATTATCAGATTGGAAAATAACAGAATCCCTTTTACACCTTTAAGATTGACAAATTAAATGTGGCACAAATTTGCTGATAAAGGAAGCTACTTTATATGATTCATGAAGTAGATAGAGTTTGTAGATCTAAGATGAAAGCATGGGTGTCTGGAAGGTGGAGGATGCTATTACTGGTATATTGTAACAAAAGAATGATATCTATCATTGTGAGCATTTTCTGTCTTCCTGTGTACAAGGATGAAAAATACAGCCATAGATGGAATCATTACTGGCATTTTATAATTGTGCATTTATATTGTGGCTGTTTCCTGCTGCTCAACCTTTGCCACCCCAAAGTTGCACATGTTCTCCAATTTCATTTCTAGTCCATGGGCTTCTAATATTTCTTAAGATGGAAGGAAAAATATCACTTCTCAGAGGCACAAAACAGATATCTTTAATGGCTGAAATTAAATTGTTTGGACAGAGTAGTTATTTCAGAACTCTGAGAAGAAAAATAGATTCATTCTAAGGGACACGTGTCATTACCATCTCAACATTACACTTTTAATTTCACTCTTTCTCTCTCCACCGACAAATATAGATACACTTCTCCTACTTCCACCATGTTTCAGTACTGATTTTGTTTTTACTTTGGGGAAATCAATAGCAAAACAACACTTAAAATTAACTCTGGCCTAGTATTGCAGATTTTATACATGGTTCAATCCAGAAAGGTGTAGCTTACAACACAAATCAAAATAGAAAGTTAATTAATTGATTAATTTCCTGTTTGTTACTTAGTGAAGAAGCCCAATTGGGACAATTGTCAAGCACGTGATATGTCTCTAGGCCTAAAGAAAAATGTTTGATTAGAAGGGGAGCATAGAAAACACCTTTCAAGAAGAAAGACATTTCTTTAGCATCAAGCAAATATTTTCCTAGTTTCAGTTATATGATGGAGCTGTACTTTCTGATATAGAGTCTATATGAACTGAACACATAGGAGACATCCCAGTGTCAATCTTTAAGCCATGCATGGTTGTTAACCATTCAGAACTCATCATTCGTGAAGCTTTAGTGGCTCAACCCTGTTAAATAGGTTACTATAATGGGAGAAGTTGGAAGTGTGCAAAAGATCTGCCTCCTATAGGGCATGGAAATCAATTGTCTCCCTCCTTCCCTCCCTCCCTCTCTCTCTCTCTCTCTCTCTCTCTATCTCTCTCTCTCTCTCTCTCTCTCTCTCTCTCTCTCTCCCCAGTCAAATGGTTTTGGCTTATGAGGATATTATAAATGGTGCAGTCAAAAAGGGTAAGGTAATGTATAGATGTATAATTTACAACAGTTCATATAGCGACTGTTTGAGATTACAACAGTATTGAAAAAAGTGATTTACAACCGTTTTTCACATTCATAACCACTGCAGTATCTCCAGGGTCACGTGATCAAAATTAATCTTTTGCGACCTTCTGACAAACCAAGTGGGGAAGCCAGATTCACTTAGCTATCATGTTACCAACCTAACAACTGCAGTGGTTCACTTAACAATGGCGACAAGACAGGTTGTAAAATGGGGCAAAACTCACTTAACAACTGTCTTGATAAATAACAGAAATTTTGGGCTCGATTATGGTTGTAAGTCGAAGTCAACCTATCTATCACTTGTTGCTTCCCATGAGCCTTCCAATGTATTACCTTCTCCCTTCTGCTCTTCTTGCCCAAGGAATCTAAAATACATTCCACTTTGTATTCTTTCACATGAGTGGCAAGGTATGCAAGCTACAACACCTTGAAGGATGATTAAAACCATATTTTCAGCATGGTAGAAGAAAGGCAACAGAACTATCAGTGGATGTACAGGAAAGGATCTAATAAAGTTAGCAGCTACCTTTTTATATGTCATGCTGATATCTGAAATTTGATAGAAAACCAGTCTCCAGTATTAATGGAGGTGATCTTCTTGGTGATGATAGCTATCCAAATGCTTATATGACTTCTTTGCATGATTCAGTTGATCCTTTAGGAGGCAAGGGATGGCTTGCAGTTCCTATGGAAAACAAAAAGACCTGTGGAATGGGAGAGAACCTGGAAACATTTGGCAGCACAAGTTCATTATAGACAACCTCAAGTGATAATGCCTGAGTACAGGTATGAACTGATTTATTATAAATAAACTCAGCCATAGATTTTTAAAAAATAGATCTCTTATTTTGCAGCCATTTACATAGCAGAATTGATGGTGCTCATCATCTTCATTTCTCCATATGACTTCAAGCAATAGAGACTAGGAATAGAGAATAGAGAAATAAATAGCATTTTGGAAGATTTCCTAAAGGGAATTTCCTTTCTGGTAAGGCAACTCAGCTGTAAGTTCATTCAGAGACAAAATTTGTTCCAGAAAGGGACATTCTCAAACAGTTGAAGGGAAATGGGCAAAGAAAACCTACAGACACAGAGAAAGGATTAAAATGTATCTTTTGATCATAACTCCCACCATCCCTTGCTAGCATGAATCATACTATCCTGGATGAGAATAATAGAATTCAGGCCTAATGCATATGGAGGACATCAAGTCGGGAAAAATGGACATTTCAATCCTCACAAAAGAGGAACACTCATAAAATGAAAGCATTAATTTGTTTTATACCAAATAGTCTTCTTGTCTGTGATGTCAATTTGAGTCATTAAAACAATCTTGCTCTTTATTCACAGGGCAGTCATCAGCCACCTCACCATCAAGACATTGGTTGTATGCAAATAGCTGCCAAATAAATCATTGCCTATTGTAGCGTAGCCCCTGAGGGGGTTTGTACTTATGGGACATGCTACTGTCACTCCACTTCCACATGTACCTTAATTGTGTTATTCATTTGGCAAGATTAATGTGCAAGAGTCTTTCATCCTTCATTGCTGATGATCTGCCTGCAAAAGAGGACATAAGAGCAGAAAACCTGGGGGGGGATAGCTTTTAGGCAAGATTAAAAGACTATGACTTCTCTATATTTTTAAAAGGTAAAGGCTTCATTACCAGATAATTATATGAACTTCCTGAACTTCTTCAGAAGACATAAGAATAAATCGGCATAAAATCTTTGCAAAATTTAGAACTTTTAAACTGTTGGCCCACTTGCAGTTTGCATCAACACATTCATCACCACAAGATGCCTCCTTGATCACAGAGTATTGATTGCAACTTGCTTCCAGCCCAAACAATTGTCTTAAATCAATTGAAGCCCAGAAAAACAGTCTTGAGCTAGTCCTTTCTGCTCCTGACAGCAACAAGTTCTTTCTGAAGCTGACCAAAAGCCGTAAGGCTTCGCCACTCCTTTTTAAGGGGGCAAAATTGGACAACCTGTTGCAGGAATCTCTTGGTGGATAGAAAAGTATGAAAACATTCTTCCCTTAGCTCACTAGCTGGTAGGATATACCAGCTATGTCACTGATCTGATTTTAACCAATGGTTGGTCTGAAAATGTTGGCATCCTGGCATGCATTGTGTTAACAGAGAATGGAACCAGAGAGAAGACAACTCAAATTATCTGTCATTTTTACATCTACACAATGAAGACTGGCTTCCACATTAAATCGCTAGTGAAGAAAAAGATGTGCTCTGGGTTTGCAAGATTGTAGATGCTAATCACATTCCACAGAGTGTCTGAAATAATTGGTATTTTTAGTGACCCATTACAGGGTGTTCATTGGTTGGAATCTAAAATTACATAGAAAGAAGTCCATCCGTGCAGACTTTGTTCATTTTTCCTCTCCTCACTGAATATTCTTTTATGCCTTCAAAACCTGGGTTGAGGTGGGGGGGGGGGGAGAGAAAGAAAATCATCTTTTAGTAAAGACTCTGAATTATATATTTGTACCGTATTTTATTTGCTCTCAATATATTATACAAGACTGAACAAAAACAGTCTGTATTCTGTCACTTTTGAATAAAATGAGAAGGTGGATCTGAGTAGAAAATCGCTGGAATTTCATATGTTAGAAGTTCTGAATATCAACCTATACTCAGAGAGTGAATGATTAGTTTTCCAATCAATACAATTTGTATTACTTACTTCATTAAAATCAAATTTAGCACATTCAAGCATTTTATTGTTTTACCTTACCATAAAGCAAGAAGAAAACCACCAAATTATGGCAAGTGAAAATCGATCAAAGCAAAAGTTACGGTTATTCATGAAGACATATTTGGAAGCTATTCTCAGTTATTCATGTAAACCTGCACCTGGAAAGACCTGACATACTCAGGCAATAGCTATCAAGGCATTTCAGAGCATTGTACAATTTGCATTTGCCATCAATGACAAAGACTATGCTAGCTCAGGTAGGAGCCAGACAATTTGCAGTCAGTTTCAATCCTGGCTGTAAGATTTTTTGAGCACTTAGGACTTTTTGGATGAAATATCCTTACCTACAAATATTTTCAATATTCCTTTTAAGGAGAAAGAATTGTTGTGTGTGTGTGTGTGTATGTGTGTTTGTGTGTGTGTAGATATCAAAGAGTTAATTAGTTACTAATCAATATGCTCTCCTCAATCCATCCCAACTGAGAATAAGTCTTATTCCAAATGTTTTGCTTTCTGGTCTTTCAATTAAAGCTTAAGGACATGGAGGAAAGCAATATCTGGAGGACCATATGCAGTTGAGAGGCAATATTGCTAAGTAATAATATCTAATTAGCTATGAGACTTTAGTGAAAATCTTACTGAACTATATTGAACAGTATTGAACTGTAATATTGAGTAAGGTATTGGGCTAGTATCAGGAAGATCTAGATTCTATTCCATTCTCAGCTACAATCAAGTTCTGTTAGCTCAGACTACTTCAAGTTGTGGCGGTTAATAGAATGAGTTCTATGTACACTGCATTGATTTTCCCTACAAAATTTAAAATTAAAATCGATTAAATCAACACTCCTGATTTTAGCTTATGTGTTGCATGAGCAAAAATGTGAATTGTCGCTTATTGAACAAACCAGGATTAAATAACTAATCGGTGTGTGAACCCATCATGTCTGTAATCATCAAACAACTATGTCATATAATTTTAAATGGAGTTACAACAGAAAGCTCATGTTCCTAAATTGTCTCCAAACTGCAGATTTTAGAAAGCAAGACCAAAAAAAATAATCAAGCAGGATATGGAAAATTTATATAACACGGAGAATCAGAAACTTTCTGTCTCCCATCTAAACTTTAATTTTAAAGCAACATTAAAATTGGATAAACTTCAAATAGGCCTAATTATCTAAAATCAGTCTTCTGATAAAAATAACCATCAGGATAGCATCAATAGCAATATCTGATTCAAGGAAACTGAGCACTTCTTTTTCACTAATGGTCAAAGTCTGAATAATTTTTAGTACAATTTAACTGTTGTTATCATTCATGCTATAGCTATTTAATTCCAGTAATTAATAGCAGCAAATCAGATGTGGAGCTGACATTAACATGATGCTCCCATTACCACCAATTCTAAGACCATAAGACAACCAAGCACTTTCTACTCTACCAATTGTTCAAGCATCTTTTAGTATCTGCTCAAAAGCGAATCCTCCATCCAGACTCCAATGGCAAAGCAATAGACAATGGCTCAGTATCCAAGTGAATTCCTTCAATGGAATCGGTTTACTATGTCACTATTGATTCTTCCATGTGGAAAACACGTGATAGTTACATTTATTTTTCCATCAATAGTTTCACTTTATGTATGAAAAAGAGCTACATGCCTCTAACTTCCATACATCTAAGGAGCCATCTTCACCCAAAGGAATCAACCTCCCCTGCTCACTCTAGCAGAAGAGGTCTACTGTGAATCCTATCAGCCAAGGAATTTCAACTGGTGGAATCTAGAAGAATCTTTTATGCCTCAGTTGTTGCCCTTTGGAACATTTTGTCACCAGAAGTGAGATCCATCCTTTGTCTTCTGATCTTTAAGGAAAAGCCTTAAAACCTGGCTCTACCACCTGGCATGGGACCCTGAAGGAAAATGTCTAGGCTGAAGGTGGATGGTGCAGTAACAGTGAACGCACCACTGCTGTTCCATACCAATTTTTTAAGACCGCTCGTAATCCTAATCCTTTTTAATTTTAGTCTGTCCTTATATTTATAATTGCTTCCATGGAGTGTGTTAGGGATGTAACCCTAGGCTTGGCTTGGCAATGTATATAAGCTATGATTACTTTACTGTTACTTTAAATGTTAGAGAGATATAATTGGCTTGTTACCTCAGGCAGCTATAAGAGGGAGCCAGAATGGCTGTTAGCTCTCTGTTTTGTTAGAAGCTGGTTGTGTATTTTGAGGTATTGTGGTTTGCTACTGTTTAGCTATACTTTGTGTGTTAGACTGACTATTTTGATAACTGAATTACTGAACCGTGTATGACCTGGACTGTTAACCAGACTCTGAATACCTCTATATTTCTACATAGTAAACTACTATATTTTTATACTATTTAGCAGTGACGTGCAGTCAGGTGAGGCAAGTGAGGCACAGCCTCCCCACTCTCATCATGAAAAAAAAAGTAAAAGGAAAAAGCTGAGCTAGTTGCTGCCTCACCGTGGATGACTCTGCTTAATCTCACTGGTGCTCTCCCTTCCCAAGTGTAGTGACTTCCTCCCCAGGCCCCCATTCATTTCTCTCTCACACACACACAGCTGGATAAAACTATATAAAAATCTAGCCCACCTTCACTGATTACAAGTTTGAAAAGGCAACGTGGCTCCACCTGCAATCAAACTACACTTGGGGAGGGAGAGCACAAGCGAGCACTGAGGAGACCACAGGAGGAGGCAGGAAGCCAGGCAAAGAGCCATGCTGTAGTACACACACTTCCCCCCAGCCTCTTTCTTTTGGAAGGCTCGGCTCCCCTCCGGCTTCTCTGCCTCTCCTCTCACCCCAGCCTGCCAGCAGGAGGTGGTGGGTGGGCTTTATTGTGTTCCAGGCATTTCCCACCCAGACAGCAGGCTGCCTTTGCAATTGTGGAGGTGTTTGGGAAAGGCAGCAGGGGCAGCTTCTCCAAGGCACCTGAGGACAGAACAAGAAGCAATGGGTGGAAACTAATCAAGGAGAGAAGCAACTTAGAACTGAGGAGAAACTTCCTGACAGTTAGAACAATTAATCAGTGGAACAGCTTGCCTCCAGCAGTTGTGAATGCCCCAACACTGGAAGTCTTTAAGAAGATGTTGGATAGCCATTTGTCTGGAACGGTATAGGGTTTCCTGCCTAGGCAGGGGGTTGGACTAGAACACCTCCAAGGTCCCTTCCAACTCTACTATTGTATTGTATTGTATTGTATTGAATGGGGGGGGGATGGCAGAGGAGCTGCTTTCAAGCCACTGGAAAAGATATCCAATCCAACTTTTGTGTGTGGGGGGGTTTGTTTGAGAGTGAGTGAGAGAGGGAAGGGGTAGGAGAGATAGTCCAATCCAACTTGTGTGTGTGTGTGTGTGTGTGTGTGTGTTTGAGAGAGGGGGAGGAAGGGAGAGAGGGAGGAAGGAGGGGAAGGAGAAGAAAAAGAAAAAGAAAGAAGGAGCAAAGGAGAAAAACAAATGCTGTCACTTTAAATTGGAATTGAGCACGCCTGGCTGTGGAATTCTGGGAGTTGAAGTCCACAAGTCTAAAAATATTTGAAACTCAGCACTGTGTCAGTGCCTCACCAGTCATAAACCTCACCGCACGTCACTGCTATTCAGTGTCTCTGTATGCTGGTTTGTGCGTGTTATTCCATATCACTCTCATTACGCTTCTCTGCATACTCGTTCTCCCAACCGGAAGCTTAATTATTTAACACTGGTTATGGGCCCAGAGTGTGCCAGACATAGCTGAAAAGAGAGAGTTGGTACTGATATGCAATACCATATACAGATAGCTGTTTAGTTTATAAGTTTTACTATTGTGAAGAAGATGGCACACACACCATCAGCAAATTTATCACTGATAACCCGGTTGGATGGAACAAACTATGTTTCCTGGTCAATGAAGTGCAGCTTACTTCTGCGTACTGAAGGATTGTGGGATGCTGTACAGAATCCACCGGACGTGATTTCTTGGGATCCAGATGACGAGGATGATGCCAAGAAGATAGCAGAGTTTCAAAGATGCAACGAACGAGCATTGTGTATAATTGGTCTAACGTTGACTGACCAACAGTTAGTTCATATTCGTGGGGAGAATTCTGCAGCAAGATGTTGGGAGAATTTGAAGAAGATATATGTACGTGACACTATAGCTGCACATATACATCTTACCCGCAAATTGTTTAGAGCACGTCTTCTGAAGGGAGGAGATATGTTAGCTCCTTTAAACTTTATACAAGGAGTTTTTCAAGAGCTACATGAAAAAGAACTTATTTTCTCAGAGTTACATCAAATTTACATCATTCTGTCATCATTGGATGAGAGTTATGATGATTTTGTATCGTCCCTTGAGGTCCTAACCTGAAATGAACTAACATTGACTGACATAACTGCACGCCTGTTGGAAGAGTCCAGAAGAAGGTTGGAAAGAGAGCAACTGAGAGTGAAATCACCACAACATGAACCTTCAACTGCCTGTACTGTTAGAAAATGTTTTTCTTGTGGGGCTAAGGGGCATATAGCTAGATTCTGTAAAAATGCTAAACAACAGAATACTAGAAAGGCCAAGAAAAATGCTAATGTCAACTTAGGTATGTCTACTTTGACTATCTCTAGAAATGCACCAATAAGCCATGATTCATGGGTTGTTGATAGTGGAGCATCACAGTGCATTACTAGAAATAAGAATTGTTTTATAAAAATGTCTGCCAGCAAGCAACATGTATCTTTGGCAAATGGATGGAGGGTGAAAGCATCTGGTGAAGGTATGGCAAGGTGTTCATTTGTAAATGAGCATTTATTCATGTTGTATATACCTAAACTGAAATTTAATTTATTATCAGTAAGAGCTCTAGTTAAGATTGGCTATGTAGTAACCTTTAGGGGAGATAAATGTCTCATAGAGAAAGCAGGTAAAATGGTTACTGCTAATTTAAAGAATGGTTTGTATGTAATGTCTGATGAAAGTGTAGTTAATTCTGTGTATACAAATACTAAGCCACATGATGAATGCATACATATGCTACATAGGCGTATGGGGCACATTAATTTCAAGACGCTGCAACAAACTGTAAAGTTGTCAGTGGGAGTGAAATTAAAACCTTGCAGTAAGTATTTAAATTGTAATGTATGTAGTAAGGAAAAAAGCAAGGTTACTCCAGCAAACAGACATAATGGGTTTAAAACGAAGGAAGTTTTAGAAATTGTTTTTGCTGATCTAATTGGACCTATAAAACCCAGTTTGGGAGGTGCCTGTTATGTTTTGAGCATCATGGATCATTACTCAAGATATGGTTTCTGCTACTTAATGAAAGACAAGACAGAAACATTTCAACAATTTTTTAATTGGCTGAGATTTGCGGAAAGGAAGATAAAAGCCAATGTTATTACTGTAGTTACTGATAATGGGATGGAGTTTACAAATTATAAGTTCCAAACTATGTTAAAAACAGCTGGTATTGAGCATAAACGTTCTGCTCCTTATAGACCTCAACATAATTCATTTGTAGAAAGAAGAGGGCAAACGTTACAAGCTATGACTAGAACCATGTTAGTCGATTCAGGATTACCTGAAACATTATGGGGTGAAGCCATGATGTGTGCTAATCATTTACTGAACAACATTGTAAGTGCTTCTACTGGAGAGGTACCATTTACTCGTTGGCATGGTAGGAAACCTGATTTGAGCTATTTGCACATGTTTGGAGTTCCTGCATGGATGCATATTACAGCACAGATTAGATTAAAGGGACAACATAGAGCTAGGAAATTATTTTTTGTTGGTTATAACTCAAACCATAGATCTTATAGGTTCTGGGAACTAGGGACAATTAAGATCTATCACAGCAAATGTGAAGTTTTTAGAGCATGTTGGTTGGGATAAACTGGAAATAAACAATGATGTAGTAATTGAAACCCGACTAGACCAAAATAAGGTATCAGGAATACCAGAAACATGTGATGAAGGGAAGGAGTCTACTCAGGAGAAGGAAGTGATAAAGCAGGAGGACGTTCAAGATAGTCCACCTATAAGCCCTGAATTACCCAGAAAGTCAGCCCGTGTAACGAGGCTACCTGATAGGTATCAGGCATCTGTTGCATGTCAAGTAGATAAAGTTCCTGCAATGTATAATGAACTATTAATGTGTCCTAAAGAGGAGCAAATAGTTTGGAAAGCAGCAATGAACAGGGAACTGAAATCTTTACAAGATCTGGAAGTATATGAGAATGTAAGATTACCACCAGGTGAAAAGGCGATAGGGTATAAATGGATTTATAAGATTAAAACAAGTGTGGATGGGACAGTTACCCATAAAGCTAGATTGGTAGCACAAGGTTTTAATCAGTCGGCAACTGATTATGATTAAGTGTTTGCACCAAGTTTAAAAGCCATAACATTGTGTGCATCATTAGTTTGGGCAGCTAAGCATGGATATGTAATAAATCATTTAGATGTTGAAACAGCATATCTTCATGCACCGTTGAAACACACTATTTATTTAAAGAAACCTGAAGGGTTAAATACTGATAGCAACACTGATTGTTGGAAATTAAAGAAGAGCCTGTATGGCTTAAAACAGTCAGGCTACGAGTGGAATCAATGCATAGTGAAGGAATTAGCAAGGATAGGGTTTAAAAATGGATTAGCTGATCCTTGTTTATTTAAGGTAGAAAGTGATGGTATGACTTCATTATTGTTATTGTTTACAGATGATATAGCATTGATAACTTAAACAGAGCAGAAGGCCATTGAAATTATTTCACTGTTTAAAAAGAGGTTTAAAATAAAACATCTTGGTGAAATAAAGAAATATCTTGGAGTGAAGATAGATAAGACTAGGGGAGAATATAAAATATCACAGGCTGATAAAATCAATCAGTTACTTACTAATTACAAGATGGAACTGTGTAAACCTGCTAAAACTCCTATAAGTCAGGAATTTAGCAATGATGATAACAAAAGCCCAGTGTTTGATAAGAATATTTATCAATCCCTAATTGGTAGTTTATCTTATTTTAGCAATTGGTCTAGACCAGATATTTCATATAGCGTTAATCAATTGGCAAGGTTTAATGCCGAACCCACTGAACGGCATTGGCAAGCAACAAAACGTGTATTAAGGTATCTGAAACAGACAATATACTATACATTATACTTAGAGCCTAAGGATGAGCTGATATTAACCGCATACGTTGATGCATGTTTTGCAACTGAAGTTTCCACACGAAAATCTACATCAGGTATCGCAATATTCTTGGGAAAAGCGTTGCTTGGATGGCGGTCTATTCATCAAAACTACCGTATTTATTCGAGTATAACGCGCAAAATTTTGTACCAAAAAAAGGAATCAAAGTGTGGGTGCGCGTTATAAACGAGGGCTGGGGTTTTGAGGGCGCAGGCGAATTGTAAATTGTAAATTTACGGACTGCAGCCTCGATCCTGGCCTCAGGCGGCGCCGCGCCATGCTCAATAGTCGCAACTCAGCTGCCTGCTGCCTTTCCCCTCCTTTGTCTCCCAGCTATTGCCGCCGCTGCTGCCGCCGTTCACAGGACCCGCGAAGAGGGTGAGAGGCGGGTCCTGTGAACTGCGGCAGCAGCAGCGGCAATAGTCGCAACTCGGCGGCAGGCCGCCCCAGCTGGGAGACAAAGGAGGGGAAAGGCGGCAGGCAGCTGAGTTGCAACTATTGCCGCCGCTGCTGCCGCCGTTCACAGGACCCGCCTCTCACCCTCTTCCTCCAGTCGGCAGGAGGAAGAGGGTGAGAGGCGGGTCCTGTGAACGGGTCCTATTTCCCTTAAATGTGAACCAATTGAGGCAATTGCAACAGAATTTCTACTTATAGCATAAATGCACGCAGATATTTTACTGGGAGTAGCAGGTACAGTGATTCTTAGAACTTATGGTAAAAAGATAATTTCCCCCCATTATACTGATGTCATATTTTCTCTTCTCCATGTGCCTCTGCTTCACTACATTGTCAGTGGGATTTTTTCCTTAATAACCTATTTCCTTAATAACCCATCTTCCTTCTAAGCTTTAAAAAGCTAGACATTTTCCAAATTTCTATTCTATACATGTATTCAATCAAAAATATTTCTTTTTGCATATGCAACAAAATCAAAAGGAAATCATTTTTTAAAAGATTCCATGAGATATAGGACAGCAAACAAAATGATATAATACATTTAGCATATAAACAAAATGTAATGAGAATTATACTAAAATAATAGTACTTGCATTGGTTCAGTAAAAGTTAATGAAATAGATAAATAGACCCTTACAATTCTTGGTGTGAAACAAAATTTTATACTGATTTTTAATCGAAAATTAGGGGGTGCGCGTTATACACGTGTGCGCGTTATACTCGAATAAATACAGTATATAAGTTTGTCTACAATGGAGGCTGAATTTTCATGTTTATCTTTGTTATGTACCGATTTAATTTGTTACAAGCAACTACTGATAGATATGGGAATTACTGTTCATGAGCCTATTGTTGTATACGAGGACAACCAATCAGTGATCCAGATGGCAACAAATATTGCTGTAAAGACAAGGTCAAAGCATACTGACTTAAGATATATGAATGTACGGCAAAGTGTTAGTTGTAAAATGATTAAACTAGAATATTGTATGTCTGAAGAGAATGTTGCTGATCATTTTACCAAAGCACAAGGTACGGTCAAACATAAACAATGTTGTGATGTTTATGGTTTGAGAATGTGAAGTTGTGTGTAAATACATTGACAACCCAAGAGGGGAGAGTGTTAGGGATGTAACCCTAGGCTTGGCTTGGCAATGTATATAAGCTATGATTACTTTACTGTTACTTTAAATGTTAGAGAGATGTAATTGGCTTGTTACCTCAGGCAGCTATAAGAGGGAGCCAGAATGGCTGTTAGCTCTCTGTTTTGTTAGAAGCTGGTTGGTGTATTTTGAGGTATTGTGGTTTGCTACTGTTTAGCTATACTTTGTGTGTTAGACTGACTATTTTGATAACTGAATTACTGAACCGTGAACGACGTGGACTGTTAACCGGACACTGAATACCACTATATTTCTACATAGTAAACTACTATATTTTTATACTATTCAGTGTCTCCGTATGTTGGTTTCTGCGTGTTATTCCATATCACTCTCATTATGCTTCTCTGCATACTCACTCTCCCAACGGGGAGCTTAATTACTTAACAGAGTGTTATATGGAATACTGTGGTTTGCATGATTCTGTATAGACATGTCAGAGCATTTGCCAAAACCCTGATGGTTACTCTACCAAGCATTAGTCTGTGGCGTATTGGTTGACTACTTGATAATTGATCCTAAAAAAAACACCACTTCAGTGATTATTCTACCTGTTGCCATTAGTTTGGTCTTCTTTCCGTGGTGAGTCGCAGGCTGGTCAGACCAGTTCAGGTGAACCGGTAGTTGTGATCACTGGCTGGGCCTGCCCACCCGGCCCTGCGCTATCCTTTCCATTTTTAACTAACTTTCTGGCTCATTCCCCGTGTCCATGCTGCCCAGCTGAGTTCCATGCTGCATCTGATGTACTCATCGGAGCTGTCTGAGTTGATAAGCCGTATGTGTGAAGTTCCCAGAAGATGACCTAATTAATTTATGAGCCTCAAGGCAAAGTTCAAAAGAAATCCATTCATTTATTAGGATCAGCATTCTGGCATGTACTCCTGCAGAGCCAAAACTGGCTTCCACTTAATTGCGTTTGAACTTTACCCCTCTATCGCCTCCCTTCTGTCATGCATCATAGATCATATTCACGAAATAGGTTGTAGAAATATGAGATCCAACTCTGGCCGAAGGTATGCATGGAATCCTCCCTCGAATGCCAACCTGATAATAGTCATAGCAACGCTTTACAAGTTGACATCCGGCTCCCCTCACTTCCCAAAAGTGACCTGTGTGACACAAAAACAATTTGAGTACAGGTATATAATTTAGGGATGCATTCCTCCCCCAGGCTTGCCTGGATTTTCTGCATGGAATTTTGCTATAAGGCGATCAGCCTAGATATTCCTACTTTTTACCCAAGATGCCTCTGATAAGGGATAGCCCTTCCACTTGATTAAGTATTGAAGTTGTCTCCTATGCCACCTCGAATCAAGGACTCATTGAACTTCATAATGGCTTTGGCCCCCTATGACCACAGGGCCTGGCGGCTCCTGGGGTACTGGTCTCAGAGTGGATCTGATCACGGATTTTAAGAGGCTACTATGAAACACCAGGTGTATATTTCCCAGAAATCAAGGCAGTTTCAATTGCACTGTGACTGGGTTGATTATCTTTACTATGGGGAATGGTCCTATAAATCCCAGTTTCTTGCTAGCCTGGTGTTTATCTGCTTGTTTCTTATAGTTTTGTGCCGCTTTAGCCAGTGCCTTTTTGACATTTTCCCAGGTTGCTTTCAGCATCGAGATCCAATCAGTCAAGATGACCAAGGAGGCGGGGGGGGTCCCTTGGATACTCAGGCATTGGGACGAAGTTCATGCCGCTCACTACTTTGAATGGTGTGAGTCCTGTGCTACTGTGAACAGTATTATTGTACGCAACCTCAGCAAAAGATAAAAGGTCTGCCCAATTGGACTGCTGATAGTTCACATAGCACCTCAGGTACTGCTCTACCATGGTGTTCAGTCTCTCTGCTGCCCTATTGGTGCTCGGATGAAAAGCTGAACTAAGGCCCTGTGATGACCTTGCAGGAACTCCCTCCAGAACTTAACTGTGAACTGGACCGCTCTGTCTGAAATAACTCTTTGAGGTACTCCATGCAGTCGGTAGATATGCTTCACAAAACAGTTTAACCAGCTTGTGAGCCGAGGGTAGTCCGCTGCATGGTATGAAGTGTGCCTGTTTGGAGAACAGGTCTATTACAGTCCAAATCACCATGTTTCCCCCACTTTTTGGCAACTCTACTATAAAGTCCATTGCGATCTCCTCCCACGGCCTCATTGGCTCTGCTACTGTTTGCAGCAGTCTGGGGGGTTTCCCAGTCATCTCTTCATTATGGCACAGATGGTGCAATTTTTCACATAACTATCCACATCTTTCTTTATGCCAGGCCACCAGAATTGTCTCCGGGCTAAGTGTAAAGTCTTTAGGAACCCAAAGTGACCTTCTGGTTTAGCGTCATGGCTCCTCTGGAGAATTAGGGTGCGTAGGGATTCTGGGACGTAGAGTTTCACCCCTTCCATGCAAGGTCATCTCTTTTTGTCAAGATGTGTTGGTTGTTTTGGAACCAGGGGTCTGCTAGCAGTTCGTGGTTAGGTCGCTTGCGGGTTGGTTTTGCCAGTCACAGCGTTGCCGCCTGGTGGTCACTTGGGCAGCAGTTAGAGTAGTAGTATTTTTTCACTGTGCTTTACTTTTAGCACTTGGACTTCCAAATCGTATTTTAGTACTTGGACTTCCAAATTGTATTTCTAGCTATCAGGGCAGTATCATCAGCATAGCAAGATGTTGATGTTTCTTCCTCCAATTTTAAAACCACAGTCATCTTCCAGTCCAGCTTCCTTTAATATACATCCCACATATAGGTTGAATAAATAAGGAGAAATTATGCAGTCTTGTATTCTCTCACTAACCTGGAGTCAGTTTGTTTCACCGTGTTCTATCATAGTGTAGCTTCCTGACATATATACTGTAAGTTTCTCATGAAGACCACAAGATGTTCTAAGATTCCCAATTTTCTGAGTACTTTCCACAGTTTGACTGTGGCATCTCTTTTTTCTTATAGGGCTCTAATCTGTGTGGAATGATCCTAAGCATTATTTTGCTAGCATGTGAAATTATGGGTATTGTACAATAGTTTGCACACTCTGTTAAATCTCATTGTTTGATATTGAAATGTACATTGACCTCATCAAATTACTGTATCATTCTCCAGATTTGCTGGTATAACATGGTTAGAACTTTGATTGATTTTTCTTCTGTTATTGAATCAGTTCCTATAGGCTCCTGACTGGAAAATGACCAGTATAAAACTAACTTTATCTTCCAAGTACTAGAGGTTCTTTTAAGTAAGGGGTATCTTTTAAGGTATTTTGAATGTGACTCATTGTATTATGTTTCAGTACACTCCTAACTGTATATTCCTTCCATCTTCCATTGATCTCCTTTGAATCAGTTACTATATGTCCATTGGCATTCTTCAGCATACCTATTTGAGACTGAAACCTCCTTCTGAGTTAAGATAAACTTGTGAAAACCTTTCCTCGTTTTTCCATGCCTGTCTTCATATTCAACATTTATGCAGATGCTGTACTATTGTTTCTTTTCTCTTCAAGCAGAAACTCTTTGTTAAGTTCCTTTCTGAGATTATTGTGTTTTTTTGGCAATTTCCATCATTTGTTCATGATCTGTTCCAATACCATGTCTTTAATAATACTGAGCACTCCCATCTCCTTTTAGCAATCATATAGTCAATTTGATTTTTATATACCCATCTGGTGATGTCCATGCATAGAGGCATTATTGTTTGAAGATAGTGTTACCTACAAATAAATCATTGGAGTGGCAGAAATTAATAAATTGCTCTCCTGGTTTCTTTTGGTTTCCTAAACCAAATAATACAACTCAATTTTCTTTTTTCATGTTTCCAAATTGGGCACTCCAGTCTTCCTCACATCTTCCATTCATTTCAAATTGAATCTGCTAATAGAAGTTATCAACTCCCTCTTCTGCATCAGTGACTGGAGCATAAACTTGAATTATCATCATATTAAAGGCCATGAAGTCTAATCAATGTTATTCATGCATTGTTTGCATTTCCTAACTATAAAAGCAACACTTATTCTTTGTTTTTTATTTTTCCAAATAATAAGTGGTGTGATCTTCTGACTAAAAGTGTCCAATCAGTCTACCTCAATTCACTCAATTCACTGCCTAAGATGTTATTTTGTACTCATTTCATTTTCACCTTTGAGTATGTTGAGCTTTCTTATATTCATGCTTCTTACATTCTACCTTTTACTATACTTCTACCTTTGCAGCTTCTGATATTCTTTTCCAGTATGGTAAAACAGCAACTTGATATTCTGAAGTCCTTGATCATAATTAGTATTCCTAAAGATCCTCAGCTCTTCCTTAGCTGCATACTGAGTGCCATCCAACCTGAAGGCCATCCAACTCTATGTCATCAATCACTTTATATTTTACAAACAGGAGTTCTTTGCTATTGCTTCTCCTGCACAGTATGAATTGATGCTTTTACCGCTGTCATTAAAGTGATTTTGGCATCTTCCCATATAGTTGCTGCCCAGTATAGATGCCTGCTTGTTTTAGCTGGGTAGCTGGGATGACCTTCATATATTGGGTGATCCTGCTGGGAATATACACTATTGACATATACCATATTTTTTGGAATATAAGATGCACCTTTTTTTCCTCAAAAAAGAGGCTGAAAATCTGGATGCTTCTTATACATCAAATATAGCATTTTTTGCCTCCTGAAGCGCCTCCCTTCACCAAAATGGCTGTGCATACAGAGGCTTTCAGAGAGCTCCTGGGTCACGGGGTGGGCAGAAATGAGCAAAAAAATGGGCCGTTTTTTTCCCCCAGCCCCCAGCAGCACTCTAGAAGCCTCCATAAGGTTATGCATACAATTTGTTTTGACCCATTTTGTGCTTGTTTTGGGGGGGCCACCCCCCAAGGAGCATTCTGCAAGCCCCTCCAAGGCTAGTCATGCCTTTTTAATGAAAAAAACTGGGCCCATTTTCACGAAAAACGGGCCAATTTGGGGAGGTTTGCAGAGTGCAAAAACTTTTTCCCCCTTTTGGAAAGCTCTTTAACTGATTGATCAAGTGCTGTGCCAGCAGAAACAAAGTCTTAGGTGCTACAGATTATCAGTGATTTCCTTCTCCAGCACATAGATAAATACACCTGGAAACATCTACCTACCTACCTACTGTATTTCTCTCTCTCTCTCTATCTACCTACTCTCTCTCTCCCTACCTATCTACTGTATTTCTCTCCCTCTCTCTCTATTTCTCTCTCTCTATCCCTCTACCTACCAACCTATCTACTCTCTCTCTCCCTACCTACCTACCTATTGTATCTCTCTCTTTCTTTCCCTCTCTATCCCTCTATCTACCTACCTACTTTTTTTTTTAATTTGCCTCTTCAAAACCTTGGTGCGTCTTATACTCCGAAAAATACGATATTCCTGACATTCCTCATTCATCTCTCGCATGAACACACATATAAATATATGAAAAAAGACTATAAAGCAGCATAGCAATATTGGGGGGGGGGCTTTGCATCAAAGAGTTTACAAATTTATTTTTAAAAGGGCAAAAATAAGTGCTACCTTTAATTATTTACATATTATTGTATCACTTTAAAATTATATAATATTGAATTTGTCAATTCTGTTTCAAAATGCCTATTCTTTTTATTGTTTTCAAAATATTAAAATTTTATTCACATTCAGATCTTCAAGTTGGAGGAAATAAAAATAAAGTAAAATAAACACGCAGTTTTTAATCACTTATTGGTCTCTGGAGATCCGTTCTCCGTCTCAGAGTTTTAGTTTAACAGAGAAAAATAAAAGGAAACGCTAAAGCTATTCCTCTGGAGTTCTTTATGTTATGCTATCATTATTTAGTTCTGAAAGCTGTATTCTCTGTCCCAATCTCATGTTTTGTCCATAATACTTCCAGTCGCCTCTATCCAGAAATTGTTGCAAAATCTCGGTAGCACATCATTGCTACAGCCGCAAATTTAGTTCAACCCCCAGTAACTTTTCCAAAATGAAAAAAGTGCCATGCAACATTACAACTTCAGTTTATTTTACAGGATGATGTTAAGAGGAAAAAAAGTGCAAGAAACACAATTGAGAAGAAGGCTCCTTGCAATAAAGCTCATCTCTTTTGAGAAGTTGTTCTCCCATCATTTTTCCATTTCTCCAGTGAGACTATAAGAAAAGTGGAAATTTACATGATCACTCCTGACAGATCTTGGCAACTAGGAAGACGAAGAATGGAAAGGATCACTCCCTTCCAATCCAAGAGTATATTTGGACTTCAGCACAAGGCTCATTTAGACAGCAATTAAAGAACCACAAAGACTGGGAGGAAATTAAATGATCAATGCAAAGAGGCTTATTTAATGGGGATATTAAGTAAACTGCTGCTACAAATGCCCATTTATCATCTACTGGTTTCTAATTGGTTTCCTGTTCTGCCAGCATGCAGCATTTTCATAAGGGATTGCCTTCCTTTACTACAACTCTTGGAAATGCAATAAATCAAATCTATAGCTTTGGATAGAAGCTATACTAGAGCCAAATTATTTGATAGCACTCAAAATTAATGCCTGTTGTAAGTTTTAGTTTGGAATACAAAATACATCTGGCCTGGTACAGCTACAATGTAGAAAGTAAAAAGTTTTTTTTTTTTTGAAAAATGCAGCAAGAGAATTTGTAAGATATCTATTCAAAGTGCCATGTCCATGTCACTGTTAGTGTCCTTCAACTCACCAGCTTCTTTGCCTTGCAGTGTTCAATTCCATCAACTTTTTTTTAACTCCTAGGCTGCATTAACCAAGAGATATAATCAAGATCACATGAAGTGTTAATACCACTTTATAAAGCCTTGGTAAGACCACACTTGGAATACCTCACCCAATTTTGGTCGCCACAATATAAAAAAATGTTGAGATGCTTGAAAGAGTGCAGATAAGAGCAACAAAGTGATTAGGGTACCGAAGGCTAAAACATATAAAGAATGGTTTCAGGAACTGGGTGTGACTAGTTTAATTAAAAGAAGGAGTAGTGGTGACATGATAGCAGTGTTCCGATATCTAAGGGGCTGCCACAAAGAAGAAAGGGCCAACCTATTCTCCAAAGCAATTGAAGGCAAGACAAGGAGCAATAGGTGGAAACTAATCAAGGAGAGAACCAACCTAGAACTAAGGAGAAATTTCCTGGCAATTATAGTAGAACAATTAATAAGTGGAATGACTTGCCTCCAGAAGCTGTGGATGCTCTAATACTGGAGATTTTTAAGAAGAGATTGGACAACCATTTGTCTGAAATGGTTTAGGGTTAGGATTAGAAGACCTCCAAAGTCCCTCCAACTATGTTATTCTGTTAATTATTCATTTTATTAATAATATTTACAACTACGCAAAGAAAAGAAAACATAGCTAAAAAGCCAACAGAGCTAGAATTACTCATCAGTAAATGTTTTTCTAAACTTACAGTTGAATTACCAGAGATCCATCTGAATATTAAGATATCAATAGCATATTAAATATTGAATACATCCTTACAGATCTTCACTTTTTAAAAATATTTTAAGATCAAAGAAGTACCATATAGTAACCTTCCCTTATCCATTTCTTCAATTCCCTGTTTGTTCTACAGATCATAACTCCTTCAAAGTTCAACTATTTTTTAATAATAGTGAAGATGCCATTATTGTAAGCCTGATTATGGATTTAGAGTAGCCACTCTCATCAAGACAAGCTCTGATCCATGGCAGGACAATGCCTATGGGGAAAATGGCTTTTTGTTTTCCCATTATACTCCTTTTGGGATGTTATCATACCCAGAAAATAGGAAGTTGGAAGGTAAAATGAGGCATACACAGTACTTTATTTGCCTGCTTTTTCTAGCAAAGGTTTTGGCTGTACATGTCCCTATTTTTAATAGAGTCAGTCAATCTCTGAGCCTACCTCATATAGCAGCAATGTAGCATCTCTGTTTACATTTATAGATAAAACGGGCCATATGCCCAGAGATTGGGGAGTAGCAATTATCATACCAATTTATAAAAAAGGTAATAGAAATTACCCAGGCAATTATAGACCCATTAGTCTTCTGAGCATTATTAGTAAACTATATGTCAAACACCTAAACTATAAACTTCAAGACTGGCTAATTTCAGGGGGGATAATCAAAGATGAACAAGCCTGTTTTAGAGAAGGAAGATCAATGGTGGATCATATCTTGGTACTCCACCATCTAATACAAAAATACACAAATAAAAAAATTCCTCTCTTTTCATGGCCTTCCTTAATTTTAAGCAAACCTTTGATTCAATATCCAGGAACACCCTCTGGGACAAATTAAAGTGCACTACTATCGATAAATGCCTCCTTTTCTTCATACAAAAATTGTATGCTGATTCCACCTTGAAAGTGAGGTGCAATCCTCAAGGGACTTTAACTGCGCCAGTAAGGGTACAAAAAGAGGTACGGCAGGGTTGCATCCTGTCCCCCTCCCTTTTTAACTTCTATATCAACCCCCTGATCGATCTCTTATGGAACCCTGATCTGTATCCTCCTAACCTAGCACAACGCAAATGCCATTCAGGTATAATTCAGGAGAAAGGGCAACAAATTAGCTATGGAAATGCACACCAGTCTATTTTGTCATGTACAACTTTTCCTGGACCTTTATGCACTGGAAGAAACTAATACAGCACTGAGCATTTTCTGCATAGTCTCTTATATGTTATCAAGATTCTGAATCAGGCAGACAACTTCTCTCTCTGTGGACGTTTTGTTCAACATTTGATGGAACCAGAAGAAACCACCCAATCTTGAGGACATGGCTAAAAGTCACCTGTGATTCCTTTTCAGCTGAAGACCCCTTTGGACATAATAGTAATGACTTCCTACCTTTCCCATTCAAGGAAATCAGCATACTAAATACATCTTCTTCTCACTGGATTTCAATTACAAAGGGCAAACATCTGTAAAAGAAAGCATCCTTTGTTCCAGGAACCTCTTCATGTAATATAGGATCCTTTGCATGGAGAACAGTGCAATCATCAAGAACTTCCACAGATGAAAAGGTCTCCCTGTTTAAGACCACTATTGTTTACATGTGAAAGATAATTCAAATAGGGTGATTTATTAATGTACCCATCCCATAAGCATAAGAGTCTTATGTTTGACCAAGTCTGACTAATAATATCTCCAAATAACAAATGGAAACATTTATCACACAAGCACAGATCCTTTTGTGTTTGTGTGATTGCATTCCATGCACATGCATGGCAGAACAGATGTCCCACTATTGTGATGCTTGTTTTGTTGCTCAGACAAAAGTTTTGGATTTTGTGCCTTTAAAAAGATAATTTCATTGAAATTACTTTGTGTTCTGTAAAATTATTTTACAGCAAATTATTTGCTGTAAAAATGTTTGTTTGTAATAAACAATAGGTGTCTGCTATGTTGTTTTTAGAATGCAAAAATGTGCCTTGCAGCCTATGAGTCATGAGTGTCACCCCCTCTCATGCACAACTCCTGAAAGTAGCTGTATCTTTTCCCTCTATAATTGCCACAGAACCCAGGAAAATGTATCTTTTGTTTAAGGAATTACCAATAAACACAGCCTTTATACTTAGAAATCCTAGATACTCAAAAGCACCCTCTTGCTTTTGAATCCAAAGTCCTGCATAATTGTAATAATCAAATACTTTCAATGTTTCAGAAACAGTGAAAAAAAAGGTGATAAAGATACAGACAGCAAGCCAAGGATACTAGCTCATCTTTTAAAGCTTAGAATTAGCAGATGCTTCCATTTTCTTAATAAAAAATGTTTTGGAGGTGTTTCCAGCTATATCTTAAAACACCAAAAAACAGATTAGTTACATATGGTGCTGCAGGAGTTAAATATAGATTTAAAAGGGGGAAACCTCTAAATTCCATGTGGTCCTATGACCAATATGCAATTAATGTGCCCATTTAGGCATTTACTTAGTGTGTGAAGAATACAGGGCAATACATTAACAGTAATGTTCTTTTAGCAGTGAGAAAGCTCTAAACAATAGAACATATATTACAGATTTGCAACCATTTACTTATTGGAGGCAACTTAAAAGTATAATGTAAGGAAGAATATGCTGTGCTTTTAATAAGAGTGATCAACCAAGAGCGTAACCATTCAAAAGGCAGAATATTTTCCTTTGATGCAATTTCCAATAATCATTCATAATATTCTCCAAAAGTGCATCAATTATATATGAGGTGTGATATTTATTTATTTGCAGTAGCTCACAACAAGCAAATAGCTGTGAGGCAAACCGGTTCTTGTTTCTGTTTTAAACTGGCATAGTAGTTTTGAGGTACAAGGCTTAATCATTTCCTTTTCCTGCTGGCCATTTTCCAGTTAAATTTACTCCTAATCTGTTCCCAAATGACCCTTATCCAAAATCTGAATAATTCAAGGGACTGAATAACCTGGGGAGGAAATTTTTAGCAGAAAATGGTCAGGAAAAGCTCCAAGTCTCTAACTAATCAAAATAAAACAGACATTTTGTCCCATACATGTATGTGTAATATGTCGGATACTCTTTTTCTTTAGAAGTTTTTAGAGAAGACTAAACATGTTTTGATGAGAGGTAGATTCAAAATTGGATAGAGGCAAAGTTTAATGAGAGCCAATATGTAACTTGCCAATATTCCTGAAGAGACCACCTTTTAAGTATGTGGGATTTCCAGAATGTGGAACGTGAATCCTTAGTCCCACTTCTCTCTTCATGTATTCAGACTAGATTATAATAAAGATTTTACAATTACGCTGGAAATATATATTTTTTCTTTTTTTCCTCTTTTATCAGAAAGTAAGATTTAATAACAAAGAAAATATTTGCACGGTCTCAAATTAGTTTAAATGCTTTCAGTTCAGCATGGATAAAGTCAAAGAAAAAAATAAACCCTTAGCTGAAACGGTTGTGCTTTATCCTTTCCCTTTTTTTTTTTTTTTTTATAAACTGCACTCCAGGAGATAAAATTAAAACTAGACTAAATTAACATTTCTAACTCAGGAACAAATGTTAACACCACACACAATCCAACCATAATATTCTTTACTATTATAGTGTTAGGACTATTTTCTTTCTTTATTTCTCAGAGTGTCAGTGCTAGAAATTAATAACATTTCCACAGGGGCTCATTTTTCTTCATATTAGATTATTCAGTAGAGCCAGTCAGAAGGAAGAAAAACATTTCTCAGTGTGATCGGGTTGTTACTATATCAGCTGGAGAGGTAGAGAAAGAAGAAGAAAGAGAAGGAAAAAAGTCCCCATACTGTCCCCAAAGCAATGCAATATTCATATCAAATATTTACCATACATTTACACATTTTGAAAATATCTGCCTTTAAAATACATTCACGGTAAGAACATGCTGCTTGGGAGTATCATAAGGAGTTGTTTCCCTGCCAATACAAAGAAATCATATTAAAAACAATACACCATGCCCAAAATTAGTTGTAATAAATACATTTGCACCTTATCCCACCTTATTGCTTTTTAAAAATCTAGGAGCATAATACATTTCCAATCTGTAAATCCAAAGTTTGACAGACAAATTCCCCTTAAGCTAAAAAAAATAAAAATAAGAAAATGCACAGAGAATAATTAGAACGAGTTATCCAAAATAGCTACGAGTTATTGGAGGAAAGGATTTCTAAAATACCCAGGTGGAGAAAGAAAGCACAATATAATAAAAGAATCCCTGGTCTGCCTGTACATATCCCGCTGACATGTCGCTTTCTTTCAGAAACGTAAATGATTTAAAGGGAAGGGATAAGCAAAAATGTACATCAGGTTTGCCACAGTTTTACAACCTGCTTTAATCACATGGGGCTTTCTCCAAAGGGTTTGGGAGGATGGTTGTTACAGATGAGATTTCAGTAGGGCGATTAGGGATGCCGAACATATGTGGCGAGCAAAAAGAAAGAGAGGGAGGGGAAAAAAAATGTAGTGATGGTTAAAGCATAGTTGAATGGCTCCAATCTCCATCACTTTTTTGAATGTATTGTATGTGCAAGTCCATAGTACAGCATAATGTGTCATAATTTGGCCTCCAATTCTGACAGCAGCGCCTGACTTGGGCATTAAATCATTGCCCCAAGGAATTCACATTCTGGCAATTCCTGATGGGTAGGGCTGTCATCTCCTCCCACACATTACCTATCACTTTTGACATGATTGAATCAAAATTAGTCACTACATTTAGATGTAAATTAGAGACATCCAAGAATAATAATGAGCGCAAAAATATAGCTCTATGAAATTGACACAACAACAGCTCACTACAGTTTCCCACCATGTCCTAGAAATTATTTAAGCCATGATAATGAAAGTATTGTATCAAAAAAAAAAAAAGGAGGAAAACTTTTTTTTGGAGGGGTGTATTTAATCCTCATATCCAAATGATGCTTTGTAATATTAACTTTTCTTGCAATTACTAAACATCAAGCAAATACTGAGTGTCTGCGTGCATGTGCGTGCATGCCATGGAAAGGGAGGCAGCAAAAGAGATAACTGCCTGCCTATGAACTGCACAGGAGCAAGGCTTAGTGCCTGGCAGATGTTTCCCATTTAAATTTTACTTTTTAAAATGCTGTAAAACCATTATTACAAGATCCCTGGATGACAGCAATTATCATTTTCACTTTGCAGATTGAGGACTGAGGATAGCTGAGTGCATGCTAGTTAAAAAAAAAAAAAGGAGGAAATCTCAGAGAGTGAAATCTCTGCCCGGCACTGAGCTCACAGGTGACCATTCAGGATTTCATTAACTAGCTGAAGCAACTTCCTTTTGTTGTACACTTTAGACAAGCTCTTCCCTTATAGAGAAGTTATGATTAGATATCATGCTTTGAGCTGACCTTAGCTAGAAGCCGGTGTCTCAAGATCTTCCATTAGGTTGCTAAGGCTGTGACATCCCCTTTCTTCAGATGCCCTTTTCTATGCTTTTAGAAAAATGAAAATAGTGGGTCCCAGAGTCTGGTAAAACATTGGGGAGGATCCAGTTGAGAGCAGTGACTGATAAACCTTGAGTAAGCCAATGGCTCTGCAATAGCTTGCTTCCTTGTTTTCTTGATATTCTTTTCATCCAAGTTGATCCTAGACTCAAGCCTAATTAAAACTGTTGATTCCAATGAATGACTGCCTGCTGCATCTAGGCAGTTCCCCTCATTCTTTCATGTATAAATGACTTTGTCCAACTTCATATCTCATTAAGATCCATGTCTCCAAGATTTCCTAGAAAGCAATGAATATTTTACAGGAAAAAATTGTGACTCATCTCTAGGATTCTATGAAGACACTGTATAGAGCTGTGATGGTGAACCTATGACACGTGTGCCAGAAGTGGCAATCTCTCCAGGCATGCCAGCTGTCACCCATTGCTCTTCTGGGTTCCGATGCACGTGTGCTGGTCTTCGTGTGTGAGGGAGTGCCAGAAAGCGGAAGAGCAGTTCCCTGGCATGCATGTGCATGCCGGAAAGCTGAGCTTCCAGTTTCTGGCACGTGCATGTGCATCGGCCAGCTGCTCTTCATGCATGCATGCATGCCAAAAACCAGAAGACCAGGCGACTGGCATGCATGCACACACCAAAAACCAGCAGCTTAGTTTGTGCGCCGGAGAACTGCTCTTCCAATTTCTGGCCCTGGGGAGCTGCTCTTCCAGTTTCTGATCCTCCCCACCCCCCCACATGCGGGTGTGCTCCCGTTTCAGCACTCAGTGCCGAAGAGGTTCACCAACCATGGTATAGAGCCACTAAGATAAGAGAAACAGCTGCTTTATTTCAAAGGTCTCCAAGTGTTTAATAGCTACAAGTACCAATTCCTGGATAGATACTGACAAATCTATGTGTGAAATAAACCCCCATTCATCTTGCATATTACTTCCTTATTATGCACTCTTGAAACTGAACTTCTCCCTTCGTCTTCCCTCACAGTCCAAAAATAACTATTTTTGACATGCAAAGAAGGAAATGCTGTAGGTGATGTCTTTCTAACACTTAAGAGAAATGGCTGTGGTAAGCCTGCTCTTGTGCCTTTACCATAGATTTCATAAAATGCAGAAATCAGCAGTTGAAGTTTGCAATCTCATGCAACTAAACTATTAACCAGCTACTACAACTCAAAGCGTTGTTCAGAGAGAAAGCTCTAGACCACGTTTAAGACTGTGTTTCATATATTATATCATGTCTACATGTGGCTTGTTTGGTTTTTGGCTAGTATAATACAGTGGTTGAATTCAAATTTTATTACTACCAGTTCTATGGACATGGCTTGGTGGGCATGGTGTGGCTTGGTGGGCGTGGCAGGGGAAGGATACTGTAAAATCTACATTTCCACCCCACTCCAGGGGAAGGATATTGCAAAATCTCCATTCTCTCCCGATCAGCTGGGACTCGGGAGGCAGAGAATAGATGGGGGCGGGGCCAGTCAGAGGTGGTATTTACTGGTTCTCTGAACTACTCAAAATTTCCACTACTGGTTCTCCAGAACTGGTAAGAACCTGATGAATACTACCTCTGGTATAATGTGCAAATTCAGACATTGTGATTTGGATTATGGGATTAATATATTTTGTGAACCTATCCAATTGTAGTTATTCGGTAAACAAATGATTTGTGATTTAAGATCAAAACTCTAGTTACGTATGAGTGATAAATGCAAAAAGTATACACCGCAGGGGAAGGAAATACTTGCTTCAACTTTGAGCATTGACAATGGATAAGCCAACACGCATCTCACAGAAACTTCAATTGTGCTCATATCTTGCAGTATCCTTACATAATTTGTATGAATTACGGTATATAATTTGTCAGTTATGTTTGAGTGCCCAAACAGGAACACATGTGCACGCCAGAACTCCAAAAATGCAAAGACCAGCTGACTGATGTGCATGTAGGCACCGACCACTTGGTCTTTTGGTTTCCAGCGTACGTGTGGGCTCTGGCCAGTGGGTCTTTGGCACGTGTATGTGTGCAAAGTGATCTTTGGGTTCTTGGCGCTTCAGCACACATGAAGATTAGCTGACCAGCACACATGCATGTGCCAGAAACCAGAAGAGCAGCTGGCAACAGCATGTGTGCCCAAAGAGAGGGCTCTGCATTCCACTTCTGGCACATGTGCCCTAGGTTCGCCACCACAGGTATATTATAACCAAGCAAATGTGGTCTCTTTCTTTTGCTGTATTAATTTTATGTACATCATTGGTGCTCCATTCGTTTCAATATGGCTGCCCCTCCTGTCAAGGAAAGAAAAGATACACGTAAATGAAAAGAAAATTAATAGCAGAAGGAAGTAAAAACAGTTTTATATTATTATTTATTATTATTATTATACGATTGTATCACAGCGGCCAGTTGTTTCGCCGGATTTGGCATTGATTACTAGTCGGCCCCCACCCAGGGACCTAGGACGTCATAACGTATTTTCGTAATATACGTGCAGATCCAAGCAGTGCAGCTTTTTGCATTTGACTGATGGTGATTTTGTCAAGTTTTAACTGTTTTAAATGTAATTCCAGTGCTTTTGAAATAGCACCCAGTGTGCCGATTACCACTGGAATTACCACTGCTGGTTTGTGCCATAATTGTTGAATTTCAATTTTTAAGTCCTGGTATTTCGCGACTTTTTCATGTTCCTTCTCCTCGACCCTGCTATCACCTGGTATTGCGATGTCTATGATTGTAACCTTATTTTTCTCAATCAGTGTGATGTCTGGTGTGTCATGCGCTAGTATTTTGTCTGTTTGTATATGAAAATCCCACAGGATCTTGACCATCTGATTTTCAGTGACTTTTTCAGGCTTATGTTCCCACCAGTTTGTTGTTGTTTTAATATTATAATTTTTGCACAAATTCCAGTGGATCATTTGTGCTACTGAATTGTGCCGCAATTTATAATCAGTCTGCGTGATTTTTTTACAGCAGCTGAGTATGTGGTCAACAGTTTCATCAACTTCTTTGCAGAGTCTGCATTTGGCATCATCAGAGGATTTTTCGATTTTGGCCTTAATGGCATTTGTTCGGATAGCTTGTTCTTGCGCAGCCAGGATTAGTGACTCTGTTTCTTTCTTTAATGTACCTGTTGTTAACCATAACCAAGTATTATTATTATTATTATTATTATTATTATTATTATTATCATCATCATCATCATCATCATCATCATCATCATTATTATTATTAGTTTAATCTTTGGTGAGATTCACAGCCTTTGGGGCTGGTTGGTAGCTCAACAGCTCGAATCCTAACCAAGGACCCAGGAACTGTTAAGGTAACGTCGGAGGATATAAGTTGTTCCAAGTAGGGTGTTTTTTTGTAGAGTCAGAATGTTCAAGTCAGGTAAATTTAGAATTTCCAAATAGCGAGGTAGCCCTTTAGGTATTGCTCCAAGGGCTCCAATTACAATTGGGACAACACTCGATTTTCTACAATTACTCAACTTCAATTTGCAAATCCCGGTACTTTGTGATTTTTTTCTTGCTGTTTAACTTCAATTCGTGCATCACCAGGTATTGCAATGTCAATTTCATTTCATTTCATTCATTTATTAAATTTATAGACCGCCCCCTCTCCCCAAGGGGACTCAGGGCGGTGTACAGACAAAACTAAAACCGTATATACCATAACAATATTAAATACCCCTTATTAAAAACAAATTAAATATAGGGTCTGTACAGTGATAATAAAAATTAAAACAGGTTAAAAGGGCAAACCCTTAATGAACCATACTTTTTTCTTTTCAATTATTGTTATGTCAGGTGTGTTGTAGGCCAAGTGCCTGTCAGTCTGGATTCTGAAGTCCCACAAGATCTTGCCTTTCTCATTCTCTAAAACCTTCTCAACCTGATGTTCCCAGTGGTTTTTGCTGTACTCAAATCCAATCTTTTGTCACAATTTCCAATGAATAATCTTAGCAACGCCATCATGGTGTTGTAGGTAGTCAGTGAAATTTTGCTGCACCCATTGATCAAGTGGTCAACTGTCTCATCTTTCTCATTACAGAGGCGACATTTGCTGTTAGTGGTAACATGTTGAATGTTTGCCTTCATGCAGTTTGTGGCTAAGGATTGTTCTTGAGCTGCCAAAATAAAGCCTTCTGTTTCTTTTTTCAGTACTCCTGATCTTAACAAGTTCCAAGTTAGTTTTTGGTCAGCATTGCCTTCAATACATTTCAAGTATTGGCCATGCATAGCTTTGCTTTTCCAATTTTCAGCTCGCTTCTCAATTAGTTCTTTCTTATATTCAGCTTTTAACTTCGTTGTCTTCAAAAGGCCTCCTTTATTTACTTCCGTAATCATTGGTTCTTCACTTTTCTGGATGTAATCATTCAAACTGTGTCTTTCTTCTTCCACAGTCTGCTTTACTTGTAGGAGTCTTCAACCACCCTCTGCTCTTGGTAGATACAATCGGTCAACATCACTTTTAGGGTGCAAAGCATGATTCATTGTCATAAGCTTCCTTGTTTTTCTACAACTCCATCTGGGTCCAGTCAATTATTCCTGCAGAGTATCGAATTACAAGTATAGCCCAGGTGTTTATTGCTTTTATGATGTTTCCTCCACTCAGTTTGGACTTTAATATCTTGTGAATTCGTTGAATGTACTTGGCTGAGGTTAATTTCTTGACTTTATTATGCATTAAGTCAAAGGCCTCTAAAATCCCCAAGTACTTGTAGCCTTCTTCTGGTTTTACTACCTTTATCATTTCTTCATTCTCAAGTTGTATTCCATCATCTTCTAGGAGCTTGCCTGCCTTGGTTGCCATTGTTGCATATTTGTCAATTCCAAACTGCATACCAAAGTCTTGGCTAAGTTTTTTTGTGCTTTCAATTAATAAATTCAGTTCAGCTTTTGTTTTACCAAACAGCTTCAAATCATCCATGTACACCAAGTGTGAAATTTTCAGTCCTTTCTTTGCAAGTTCATATCCACAGTTCACCTTCTTCAAAATGGTTGTCAGTGGTAGCACTGAGAGTATAAAAAGAGGGGTGAAAGGGAATCACCCTGGAAAATGCCTCGTTTAATTTCAACTTCACCCAGTTCTTCTCCATTAGCCATAAGCTTCGTTTTCCAGAGGTTCATTGAAGTTTCCATGAATGTTTGTATGTTGCTGCTGATGCCAAAGATTTTCAGGCATTTCTTGATCCAGCTAAGGGGAACTGAATTAATAATAATAATAATAATAATAATAATAATAATAATAGCCACAAATTACATGAAGCATGTTACCACCAATAGCAAATGTCGCCTCTGTAGCGAGAAAGATGAGACAGTCGACTATTTGATCAGTGGGTGCAGCAAAATTTCACAAACTGACTACCTACAATGCCATGACGGAGTTGCTAAAATCATTCACTGGAAATTCTGCCAGAAGTTTGGATTTGAGTACAGCAAAAACCACTGGGAACATCAGGTTGAGAAGGTTCTAGAGAATGAAAAAGTCAAGATCTTGTGGGATATCAGAATTCAGACTGACAGGCACTTGGCCTACAACACACCTGACATAACAATAGTTGAAAAGAAAAAAGTTTGGTTCATTGACATTGCAATACCTGGTGATGCGCAAATTGAAGATAAGCAGCAAGAAAAAAAATCACAAGTACCGGAATTTGCAAATTGAAGTTGAGCAATTGTGGAAAAAGAAATCGAGTGTTGTCCCAATTGTAATTGGAGCCCTTGGAGCAATACCTAAAGAGCTACCTCGCTATTTGGAAATTCTAAATTTATCAGACCTGAACATTCTGACTCTACAAAAAACCACCCTACTTGGAACAGCTTATATCCTCTGACATTACCTTAACAGTTCCTAGGTCCTTGGTTAGGACTCGAGCTGTTGATCTACCAACCAGCCCCAAAGGCTGTGAATCTCACCAGAGATTAACCATATAATAATAATAACCCATAGACATGGCTTAAGATGGGAACTATCAAGAAAGAAACAGAAGGTTTAATACTGGCTGCTAAAGAACAAGCACTACAAACTAATGCCATAAAAGGGAAGATACAAAAATCCACTGACAACCCAAATTACCAACTTTGCAATAACAAAGTCGAAATTGTTTCACATGTAATATGTGAATGCAGCAAAATTGCACAAACTGATTACAAAGCAAAAAAAACCAAAATTTTATTAAAGAAGAAAGGTGCCTATGAAGACAACTATGAATGAGTTTTATTTAACAAAGCTCAGTTTTGATTTTAAAAAATGTTTGTGGTTGATCTGCCATTCTTTCAGAATATCCTAAAGTTTTCACTTCTTTTTCCTTGGTTTAAAGCAACATACAGTTGATCATGCTGGAATACTGGTTTCACCATCAGCACATTCTTCAGGATTTGTTGTTGTTCTGTACTATGCTCACTCCTTCTCTGTTGGGGTTTTGTTGTGGTGGTCATGTTGAGGCACTCTTACAATAATTGAAAGCTTTCTTTTGTTCTGAATTAAAGGAGTAAGACAGAGACTAAAAAGAGGAAACTTTTAAATATAAAATTGAATATATTTTAAAAAGTTCTCAGAACATCTGAACTTACATTGTTAAAGCTAAGCAGGCATTGGTTATACATCTATGTGTCAGAAATCCTGAAAAGTCATCATGTAAGAAATGAAAGTTGCTACTATGAAATTGGACATAACTTTGCAAATTGATATTTTAAGCCAACTTTCTTTCTACTTCTGGTTAATCCTATTGATCGTGTCCTCTTGTTCTGTTAGAAGTATAAAATATATATTACTAAAGTTAAGAAAAACTGTGACGCAACTTTTCTTGATCCAATTGTTGGTGCTTTGTATCAATGACATTGAACTAGGGCAAGGTGAATATCTGCTTCTACAGAGGCAGGAAGGCAGAATGTAAGTTTATGATCACTCTGGCAAATAGAAATCTGTAATCTAAATACCCGTTTGCATTATTATAAATAGAGATTCATTGAGTGGAGACCACCAGCAGGCTTTAGATATTGTAATCCAAGTTAAATTGCTTTAATATAATGAACAAAAGACAAAGGAAAAGCAATTGCTTTGGACCTTCAGTTCTTTATGCATCAGCTGCTTTTGGTGCCCCCCCCCTCCTCTTTATGTTTCCATGTAAATAGATAGACTGTTTTGTCCTAAGTTCTGGGGGCATTTACATGTAATGTTCTCAATGAGGCAGGAGTTTCCAATTGTAGCAAATTTAAACAATGTTATTTATGTGCTGGATCTGAGCACCACTCCAGCGTTTTCCCAGTATTTGCATCTCACATTTAAATACATCAGTTTTGTAACATTTTATATAGGAAAAATGAAACTTCTTTAAAAAATATGAGAAATTTTTAAGAGAGCCAAATAACTAATATAACAATTTCCCAATTGCTTGTATGTGAGCAGAAAGTTTAAAACTGTTGTGTGAATGACTAAGATTCAATAGGGTAACTTCCTATGAATATTATGTATAGTTTTAACTTCTTCAACATATCTAGTTAATAACATAAGCTCTGAATATTGCTTTTAAATATTTTTAACAGGATTGGTCACCTGAGCACATCAACACCAAAGCAAACCAAAGCAAACCAAAGCACGTTAAATCCCTCGTTCCTTTTTCTCCACTGCCAATGAATCCAAGATGTCGTCAGAGAAACACGGATACAGGGCAAGATGTTGAGATGGGCAGCTGATCCTGCAACATGGGTAAGATGGGTGGGAAGACCAGGGTGAGTGCAAGCATGTTCCTTCCAGCCATGAATCAAGCTCTGAATCAAAAAAGAAGCTGTTTCTCAGAAGAAACCAGCATTCACATTTTAGTCAACTGGACAATATGTTGACAAATTATATCTCTGGTGGTGTAACAGTACCAGGTATTCTTGAGGAGGAAATGCATAGTGTTCCTTGCATGTGGAAATAGAAATTTTAAAAACATCACAACTGAAGCTGAATCATCTAGGTCAGTGATGGCGAACCTATGGCACACGTGGCACAGGTGGCACGTGGAGCCATTTGTCAGGGCATGCGAGGCGCTGCCCTGTCAGCTGGCCAGCGCACATGCGCATGCTGGCCAGCTGATTTCACCCTTTTTTAAAGCCATTTTTCGCCCTCCCCAGGCTCCAGAGGGTTTAAAGGAGCCTGGGAAGGGCGAAAAGAACCTCCCCCGCCCCCCAGAGGCCCTCCGGAGGCTTCATTAGCTTCCCTGAATCCTCCGGAGCGCAAAAAACTGGCCCTACAGGCAAACCCAGAAGTTCGGGAATGGACTTCCTGTTTGCTCGGAAGGTCGTTTTGACTGCTCCGGAGGCTTCAGGGAAGCCTCCTGAAGGTGCCTGAAGCCTTCAGAGCGCTTAAAACGACCCTCCGAGCAAACTGGAAGTGACTTCCGGTTTGCTCGGAGGGTCATTTTGACTGCCTCGGAGGCTTCAGGGAAGCCTCCTGAAGGTCCCTGAAGCCTCCGGTGGGCTTCCGGGGAAGTGGGGGGAGGCTGTTTTCACCCTCCCCAGGCTCCTATAAAGCCTCTGGAGCCTGGGGAGGGCGACAAAAGAATGCAAAAATGGGGGGTCGCACCTGTAGTGTGTGCATGCACACTGGGGGGTCGCGCATTGCATTATGGGTGTGGCACACCTGCACACAACCCCCCTGCGCTCCCCCCACTTACGGCATGCGAGCCAAAAAAGGTTCACCATCGCTGATCTACATAGGTGTATGTGCTGCATAAGCTTTGCATAGCTGCATGGCAGTTTTCCAAGTTAGTGCAAGAGTGTGTTTAACATATCATGATAGACAACTCATACAACCAATTTTTTGAAGCCTTTCATAGATTATCCCTCCTATTCAGCAGCAAACCACTGGAAAAAGGCAATGCAATTCTCAGTGGTTAGAACTCATTATTGCACGCTAATTCTGCTGATTGCCGACTGCCAGCAGTTCGGCAGTTTGAATCTCACCAGTTCAAGGTTGACTCAGCCTTCCATCCTCCCAGGGTCAATAAAATGAGGAGCCAGATTGTTGGGGGCAACATTCTGCCTCTAAACTGCTTAGAGGGGTATATAAGTCTAAGTGCTATTGCTATTGTAATTAAATAACTGCATTTCATTTCTTATTTAATTACAGTGAAATGCAGTGATTTCCGGTTCCAGCTGCGGTTCACGACGGGCAGGTTCTGCTCGCCCTGTGCACTCCTGGTGGGCTCCCCACTGACCCGGGGGGCACAGGACGCCCTGGAGGGGCTCCTGCCGAGGGGGCAGTGTAGCGGGGGACCCCCTGAGTCGGCGGCGGCCGAGGGGGCGCTCCCCACATCGCCCTAGGCACCGGGAGGCAAGAGGGGAGGTGCCGCAGCATCTTCGCGATGAGGCAGCTGGAAGAAAGCAAGATTTGAAGGACGCAGCTGCTGTGTGGTGAGGTGGAAACTTTCCCCCGTTCCCTTACTTGGCTGAAAGGGAAAAAAATTGCCAGCTTTTTAAAACTGACTTTCAACTTGTTTTGGAGAAGCGTGACTGGAGGGAGGGGCATTTTTTCCCCCTTGGACAAGCGGCTTTAAACGGTTTTGCTCTCTGCCTCCAGAGGAGGGGGGGAGCCATGCAACGAAATCACGCTCATAGCAAAGGCAGATTTTGGACTGTAATTGTGTAAATGAGGTGATGATCTGAAAACTTTGAAAACTTTTGGTTTTTGCCTTCTGATCCCGGAGCTGGCAGGGCAAGATGGCACACTTCCGTCGTCTTCATAGACACTGAAACGTGACTCCACCCATAGAAGCTTCAGGCATCTTGTCTTTGTCTCCGTGGCACTCAGACAAATCTCTTGTTACATTGGACTCCGGGCTTGGAACAAAGGACTTTATTACTTTATTGCCAGGAGCTGAATATAGAAAAGGTTCCTATCTGCTTGGACTCTCTGCCTCGTAACCTCCTTGGCGGTTTTCCTCCCTAATTGTTTCCTCTTTGTATTGACATTGTTATCTCTTTGCTCATTATAATGCCACCCAAAAGACCACCCCCGGGGAAGCTGGGCTTTGCAGTATCTGCCCCGACATCCTCAGTGTCCAGCCCCAGCGGACAACAGACTTTAACCTCCCTGCTTCAGCCCAAGCCTTCTGAGGTGGACTTTCAGCAGATGTTTCAACAGATTTTAAAGGGACAGGAGGATTTTAAAAATCAATTCAAGGAGATGAATGAGCAGCTTAGAGAGAACCAAGACCGGGCGATTAATAATAATAAGTAATAATAATAATAAGTTTGAATTTATTAGCCGCACCCTTTCCAAGTAGGACTCGGGGCGGCGTACAATGGAGCATATAAAACATAGAGGATGTATAAAAAGCACATAGACATACATACAAAACACACATATACATACACGGACACGGACACGGAGGAGGTAACAAATTACATCATATAGACAGTTAAAAATCAACATTAAAATACCCCAATTGTAAGAACCCAATATGCAATTAAAAATTTAACGTTTAAAAGACATTTAAAAAACAGTTAGGAGGAATAAGAGAAATTACGATTGAGCCAGGCCAGATAATTGAAAGAGGTGGGTCTTCAGCTGTACACGGAAGGAGCGGAGATCGGAGGTAATCCTGATGTCACGGGGGAGGTCATTCCACAGGGCTGGGCCCATCACAGAGAAGGCTCTGCTCCTGGGTGTCGCCCCCCGGCACTGTTTGGCGGACGGCACCCGGAGAAGTCCCTCTCTGTGTGAGCGAATTCACAGAGACTGGATCTTTTGGAGGAGGAGACGGCTGAGATGAGGGGGGAGGTGGGGGGAGTGCAGAAAGGGAACCAAGAGCTAGAGAACCACCAGATAAAAATGGAATTTGAAAGAATGTCCTTTTTCCTTAGGTTTCAAAATGTGATTGAGGCAGATGATGAAGATCTAAGGGACATTATGACAAACCTTTTGGCTGAATATATTAAAAAAGACAAACAACAGATGGGGTGGGACATGGACCTGGTTTATAGAGTAAACTCAGCATACGCTAGAACACATAATGTTCCAAGGGAGGTACACATTAAATTCCTTAGAAAGACTACAAGAGATGAGATTCTGAGTGCACAAAGGGGGCAAGCACTAAAATACCAGGAAAGAGAAATAGCCATTCTGAAACAGATCCCTAAGAAAGTGAGAGAGAGAAGAAAAAACTATTCGCTACTAGCGAAGAAATTATACCAGAAAGGGGTGTGGTTCGGATGGCTGATGCCTGAAGGTATGCTAATTTTCTGGGAGGACACAAGAGTCAGAATTAATACAACCATAGAGGCTCAGGCCTTTATGGAAAAAAATAGAACCCTCCTAGATAAGCCTGATGATACTACACCAGATACACAAGACACGGGAGGGGCCGGAGCTCTGCTGGCGGGAGGAGAAGGGGCAACATCGAGAAAACTCAGATCACAAAAATGAACAAGAAAATCTGTTTGATGTAAAGTGATTGAAATTATTTGAAGATAAAAGTTTATATGCTGACAAAATACCATCAATTTGTAATAATCTAATGTATTAATAAATGAAATGTATGAGTACGGGGGGAGGGACCACCTCCTGCATATTGTAACTGCCAAAATTTGTAACTTATTCCACTACCCCTTTCCTTGTTTATTTTTTAAAAAACCAATAAAATTTTGTTTAAAAAAAAAAGAAATGAAATGCAGTGTACTTCAAAATTAACAGAACCTCAAAATATAGTTTTTCCTTACTACCCCCCCCCCACTTCCTGCAATACAAATAAGGGAAACAAGACAAAGATTACAGCGACAGCCCTCTTATGGTGTGTTTTGCATTACTGCCATTTCCATTTTATGCAAGGACAACATGGTAATAGATTTTAATTCATGTGCATCCCATTCTTACAAGATAATGGTTCCACGATGATCAAACAATCAATAGAATGGACCAAATCTTAGTTTAGCTTAAAAGAAGCCAGTGCACCATAAATCATATTTCAGACTTATCCAACACGCCATGAAACATTGCCTACTCTGGAAGATTTATTTCTAAAAAATTACGATCCATTTTCAGGCAAGCAGGTTGGTGTACTAGGTGAACATAAAACAACATTTCAGGTATCCTCAGAATGTTCAATACCAAAAATTCAGAGTTTCTCTTTCCTTGATTCAGTTACATCAAAAAAGCAAATGCTGAAAGAAAGTCACATCACCTCCCACCTACATTCACAGAGACACCAATATGCTATTAACATATATAGTAAGTAAGTTGAGCTTATATCACTATATAAAACTGCCATTTTGAGTTGGTTACCTGGCAGATCTGCCTAAGAAGTTTTCTTTTTCTTTACTGATTGGCAGATACTCTAGAAAACCTGGTGAAGAGCTGTTTCTATTAAGAGTTTTATCTGGAAATATCAGATATCAAAACGGCTGTCATCTTCATAGTAGTGCACATGACTGAGCCAGAGAAGCTGAGTTAAACTACACACACACACACGTGTGTGTGTGTGTATTGTGTCACAACTCCTGGTATGCCCAAATATGGCAAGGGAACACACTGTTTCCCTTTGTCTGTCTTTCGGCTCACTCCAGGAGACCATCCAGGCAGAAAACCATATTTTTAATGTTGCCTTTGTTATATTTGTGTTGTATTTGTTCTGATAAATAAATAAAGGGAGACTAGTATAGATCTATTTCAAGCTATTTAGCTCTCATCAGCTAGCCATACCCTTACTTACTGGGATTTGAACCTGGGCTGTATTACATATTAGGCAGATGTATTAGCCACTAAGCCATGTCTCCCTTTATTTATTTATATATCTTCCAGCCAAACTGTATTAGGTTGGACTATACGTAATGGAGAAAATGAACTAGACCGTATTCAGTGCTTACATCGTCCTTTGTTTTTTTGGCACAGTCTTGAATTACCTCACTCATTTTTCCTCCCCACTTAAAAATGAGTGCCTTTTCCTTTATTTGATCATGATTCAAATGTACTTCTTGCACTCATCCTCACTTGCTCAGTGTAGGGTTTCTTATCCTGAACAGCAAAAATTGCATGTCAGGATTCTCCTCTCCATTTTTGCATCTTGATATATGTTGCTCATCTCCTACAGTCGTTAAACCTTTAGAACCTACAATTAATTCTCCCTATTAAAAACGTGTTGCCAATTCTTTGCCTTAAAAACCAACATCGCTGCACCAGAAGACTGGATTTGCATCTGGCAATCCTTAAGATCACTGGAGTTGTAAAATTAAAAAGGTTCTAAGTGGTCATTGTTGTCACAGCATGGTCTCTCCCAGTGTTTGAGCTCATCATAATGCAGACTGTTGACATGCACAAAAATCTAATGCAGCGCAGCAAGATTTTTGGCTCAGTTCGTACTACAGAACGTCTGTCAATGTGTTAACATCCAGATGTGATATATTTGGGGGAAATGTCACCACATATCCAGTCTTCAGGCTTTTTCCAGAGGAAGCATAATGAAGCTCAAACATGGTAGCTTTTACACTGAGCCATCTAGGAAGCAATTACCCAGACGTTGCTTGGTCAATTCATACCACTTATCACACAGAAGGGCCTAAAAATACTAATATTAATATGAGCGATCACAATGATTGACAGAATGAGGATATAGCATAGATTTCTTTACAGAAATTCTATCAACGCTGAATTACTATAAATGTCCTCTTTTAACAGGTTCTTTTTTAAAAAAAAACATTTTTCGTAGGTAAGAAACTAAATACAGCCTTGCATATAGGGTAAGCATCATACATTGCATCTTTCTGCAAAAAAATGATTCCTGGAATAATTAACATATTTAAGACAGCTTGACAATATTTCTGTTGGTTTTGATATTTCTAGCCATCTTTTTAGTTTCTTTAATTTGATTCTTTTTCTTGATTCTTGCTAGCATCAAGTACTTTATTCGGCGCATAAATAATAAGAGATAAACCCCAAAAGTTGCTTTCCTTTTAATTTGCTATTGCTATCCTATCTGCCTAACAGTGATAAGAATCCAAGCCAAATTGCTATTCTAATAAAAGGGCATATTCTTTAACACACTGTACACTTTGTAAAGTTAATATCAATACATTTCAATGCTTTTCTACCAACAATTTTATACACTCTTAAAATAATGGCTCATTCGTGGTTTTCTGAAGTCTGAATCATGTAATGGTAAGGACGCAGAGTCAAGTTTTTATAGAACAGAATTGCACAATGAATTTTAACCTCATTTTTCATTACCTTTCCACTAATGGTCCAATTTACAAATTATCAAAAGAGGTACTTTTTTCATAGGATAGTAGCTCTAAAGCTCTGATGCACAGAACAAAAAATTAGGTAGATCATTCATCTACAACAATCTAGCATGATTGTTGAGAGAGCTTTAAGCACACCTAAAAGACATAGATTAATATGTACACAGTCCTTAATATTTTAAAGGAATGAACATTCTCTGTTATTTGGATATTGTTGGCTACTCCATTTATTCATAGCTTCAGTTTCTGTATATTCTGGCAGTTTCTTTGGAGTGTAAAAATAATCATTGCAGTCTATACAAATCCTCCAGGTAATTTTTCTTTAGCTTTAATAGATATACCAAAGGAGAAGTTTTTAAAGTGTAATTGTTACAATTTGAAAAGATTTAAAAAGTAAAGGAAGGTGTTTCTTATAATAACCAAACAAATTATGAAAACTAATTTCTGAAAATGTTTCAGCCAAATTATATCATAACTTTTTTTCTTCCTTTTTTGATATAACCAATTTCATTGTACTGTGTTTCCCCAAAAATAAGACAGGGTCCTGTTTTCTTTTGACCCTGAAATAAGCACTTGGCCTTATTTTCAGGGAGGTCTTATTATTTTGAGGTTCAGGAGGCAGCGAGCATGGTCACCTCATGGCTGCTGCTGTGTTGAAATATTTTTGGGGAAGGCTTATTTTGGGGCAGGGTTTATTTTAGTGCATGGGCTCAAAAGCCCGATTGGTCTTATTAGCTGGGGAGGTCTAATTTTCAGGGAAACAGTATACGATGCACACTGACAGTAAAAGCTATACTCTACTCTACTCTACTCTACTCTACTCTACTCTACTCTACTATACTATACTATACTATACTATACTATACTATACTATAATGTTAACGGAGCCCAATGTGAACCAAAGCCTGACCTGTGTTTTTAAGGGTCTCCGCACCGTCACATATTTTTCACAAAATAAATATTTCATCTCATTTTCTTAAAAAATCCGTATACAAGTGGTATACTACTGTCATCTGTCTAATGTAGATTTACAGCTCATTTTAAAATAAGAAACCCAAAGTTTTATATACGGATCAGATTTAGCTGAGGTCAGTCAGATGAATTAAGAGTGGATGACATCCTAGGGGCAGCAGGAATATAAACCTAAATATGCCTGGGAAAGGTTTCTATAATCAGAATGCAAGAATACAAATCTAGAGAATGAATTGTAATTACCACACTGCCACCTGGCGGGCAAGTGGATGACAAAAATTTTAAAATGAGACCTATAAATTCATTTTTACTACCGTTGTCCCAACTAGCTTGTTGATATGTACAATTAGGATTTATCTCACACTTACCAATATTATACTGCTGCTGAAGCTCATATTTAACTCCTACCTTTACCAGATTTTTTTTTAAAAAAACTATTTCACATTATGTTAGGTTTCAGGAAGGACTAACTCTAATTTTTCTACTGGATGTCCTATACAGAGAAATGGGTAATGTTGTTGGCATTCATAGAATACTAAAATTCCTGGATTCTTATAAATGGTATATGTGAATGTTCTTGGGAAGCAGAAGAAAGAGCTACAGCCTGGACAACTGGCGTGTAAAAAATATCTCCATCCACAGAAGGAGGGATAGTGCAGGAAACTACTTCCCTCATTTTCCAGAAAGTAAAAGGAGAGGAGATTTGCAGGATTCTATTAACACAACTTTGCAATGAAGATAAGACTGTTATGCTAACTGCCTGAACTACTTCAGAAGGCTGACATCCGTCTTGCAAGGCAGAAAGTATTTCTTCCTCCTCTCCATTTACTCTCTGGAAAACTAGGAAGGGGTCCTTCTGAAACATTTCACTCACCTTCCCTTTCTTTGTGGGTTGAGCTCTATATTTCACATGCAAATTGTCCAGGCTGCCTGTTTTCAGCCACCAGTTTAGATTATACAAATTATGTTGCCCACATCAGGGAGCTATAGAATGTACTGCATTCTCTTGGGTAGAAATGAAATAAAATATTCTCTTTGTATAAAATGAAATAAAATAATAGCGATGAAGTAATTTACAATTAAACTCAAAGAGAAACGACTAAAGCAATGATTGTGAATGGTGGCAGATGCAATGGAAGGAAATGGAAGATCTTTTTACAATGCATTGTTAAAGAATGTAATAATTTTTCTCAGTTTCAAGAAACAATTGAAAAGTTATTGGGGAAAGGCTGCTAAATAAATTAATGTCATGACGTCTATTATATTCTATATCCAATATCAAAGGCAAAGTGGACCCAATACCAATAACCTGGATAAAATAAACTGAGGAGGACACTCTCCTTCTGTCAGAGGCATAAATTTGATTGTTATGAAAAACAGAGATTATTTTAAATATAAGTAATTATTATTTTTAGTTGTCAATTGCCTTAAATGGCAAATGCAGCCGATAGTTGCACTTGACAAATGTGTACAGTGAGACATGCTAAAGGGATTTGAGTCTAAAGAAGAAACATAAATCCTTAATTGAACATCAGATGTTTTGTGATGTCTCCAGCTGGTTGATTTCCTAAACATTCATACCACCACCCCATTAGATATTTTGGCTTACATGAGCATCTTATTGCAAGTGATCGATTTTCTTTTTTTTTTAAGATCAGAACCATAGAAGAAGCCTTGATTAAGCTAAAGCAATGATTCCCTTAACTTATGAAATGCAGATTGAAAGCTCTCTTTATGTCTGATGGAATATGGAAAAGAGGGCAAAGAGAATCTCAAGATGGTGACCTTTCTCCTGTGTTAATATTTAATCAGACACTTGACCTCCTGGATTACAAATTAACAATAATTGGGCCCCAAAAGATTTTCCCTTCCCTGCATTAGATTTAGATTAGATTAGATTTTTCTGATATTCAAACATGTTGCCAGATTTGTTTGCTCTTTTTCTGATAGAAAATAATTTGTTTTTCATTCAGATGTGCACAGCTACTTGTTTTTCAATTAGCAAAAAAAGAAAATCAATGCCACTCAATAGTCTGACAGTGACATGAGCCTTTTTATTTCAGTGGGTTTTTTTAAACTAGCATTACTATTTTAATTGAGCTTCTGCATCAGTCACGCCTACCTTAGGTCAATCGTTTTGTCTCACTGTTTCTTTACCTGCGCTCAGATCATTCAGCAAAAATAGTATAAAAATACAGTAGAAGAAAGAAGGCAAGATTGATGCTTATATAGGAAGATCCCTAGATCACCCAACATCCCGCTCAAGACCAGTGTATAGTTTGGGAGTTATCCTAGTCTCACAGTTCCTGTTTGAAAAGCAGGTGGCAGCTATAGCCAGGAGTGCCACTACACAATATCTAGTGGGCCGTAGGCTCTGCTTGCTGTCATTTGTTCTTTAGTCATCACCTCTTTGGACTTCTGCAGTACAGTCTACATGGGGTTGCTCTTGAAGACCACATTTTAGCTAGAATTGGTCCAGATGCAGCAGTGCATGTAGTTCTAATTGAACCTTAGTACACCAACCTAATATGATTACTCTCCAAACTGTACTGACTGCCAATAGGCTTTTAGGTAAAGTTCAAGAGTTGATTATGGTACAAGACTGGATTGTTTGCATCGGCACATGTCCAATGGTATCTGCCTATCCCATTTTGATAGGCAGATAGTGGCCATCAACTGGCCAGTAGGAAGGGACACTTCTGGTTCCTTCCTTAAATGAATGCCATTGGTAGGTGCCAGGAAACATGCTTTTCACATTACAGCACCTGCCCATGGAAATGACTTCCCCCCTCAATATATGGTTGGCCCTGATTCTGCTGGCCTCTAGTAAGGCTTTAAAACATGGCTCTTCCTCAGGAATTGGGACTGAGAGGATTTAGAGTACCCATCTGGAGAGTTGTAATGTAAATTTAGCTCTCTATTCAGCTATTATTATTTTTGTTGTTATTAAATTTAACTGTGTTTATTCATGTGTTTTGGAAAAGTTCTATGTACTGCCCAGGATCACAATTGTTTGATTTCATGATTTTTATAAAACTAAAAATGTTATATATAAATAAATGTCACCTCCATCTAACCATATTTTTAAAAATTACAAGAAGTCCATTGAAATCAGAGTGAATATTTTAATCATTAGTAACATAATCCCCAATGATTTTTAGACTATTTTTATAATTTTATTTGCTAAAATACAAAGAAAAAAATGTCTAGATAAGAGAGATGATAGATGATAGATAGATAGATAGATAGATAGATAGATAGATAGATAGATAGATAGATAGATAGATAATAGACAGACAGACAGACAGACACAACATAAATGACAACAACATTATAAAGTACAATCACATTGTCTATTTTACAATGTGATAGTTTAATTGTATTTTATAAGTGGCAGGTTGACACTTGACCCCACAGAGTTATACTGATTAATGTTTCTGCTATGTCAATAGCCAGTTCAAAGGCTGAAAGTAAACACAATTCTTCATTCCAAGATTTTACACCCTAGGAGGTTATGGTTCTTTTCCAGTCACACATGATTATCTTCTTTGCTACATCCCAACTCCAATAAACCATTTTTTTTCTTAGAAATGAATTCAGTACATAATTTAGTGTTATATTCCCCTAGTTATACTTAATTGTACAACAGTCAACAAGTCCAAACTATACATGTTAAAGTTCCTTCAAATTTCTTATGGCTTCAGTATAAAAATAAAAAGTGAAAGAAAAAAAGTGACAGCCAATCTTTTGTGAGTATTAGCAGGGTGTCCACATCACACAATTTTTATGCATTAATTTCCACTTGAACTCATAGCACACAAGTTTCACGATCACTAGAACATGAGATCACCAATTTGGTAAAATTAGGGTATTCTAACTCTGAATAGTTTTGCAAACAAAATAGGAGAAGCCTTAGCTCATCTGAACAGCTGTTCTGTGTACGAATAGTCCCAGGCATCTTAATTAAAAGATAAAAGAGTCAGATATCAGGTGATATGAAAGTCCTCAGAGATCTTAGTGACTCTCTGCCTGTCAAGCTACGCTGCGCTATGCAAGATGAACAAATCTGTGGTATTGTGTTAGTTATAACAAGGCCCAACAAGCAACAGAAACAAGAGGGAAAGACGACTATCACATATCACATGCTGAATTTTTTTTTTTAATCACCTTCTGCATAGTTACTGGCAATGCAGGTTGAGACATTTGCATTTTTTTCCTATGTCTTATGTTGCAGACCTCACCAAGCATCCAAAACTCAGTAATGGGTTGGTCTAATTTATAAGGCGTTTAAAGCCTTGTCCATCACCATCATCATTATTCAATGTGATAAATGAGATTCCATGACTCATTAAATTCTATTGACTACATTAATAGTATTTTCCTTAGTCGCATCTCAGATTTACCCAACCTGTTGCTCTTCAGATATGTTGAAATTACAACATCCAATTACCCTGCCACCATGGCCAAAGGCCGCTAGGGTCTGTCAATTACTATACTTTGTTTCACCAAGCAAAAGGCTCATCCAAACGCTGCTGGATATTTCAGCAGTCACAAGTTTCACCTCCTTCCTCTCTATGCGCGCATCTACTTTAAGGAAGTAGCATAGCATATATCCGGATTTCATGAATATGAAACTTATTGCTGGCAGATTTTTACATATCAGTGACCTTACAAGTCTTTTTTTGATAACATATTTGCCAGTATGTTCAGATTAGAAGTCGGTTCATGGTTTCTTCACCATGCTGCCCAGAATGAATTCCACAGTGAATATTTTATTTGTTGCTTCTTGTCTCCAACATGCATTCAGTTTCCCAAATCTTAAAGTGTTGTGATTAGTATATCTAGAAGCTATATTGAACACTAGAGAAACAGATTTTCGTTTAGCTCAAATCAAAGCATACAACTAAATAATAAGTGAGATGCAACTGGGATCAAAGCCATGTTTTTCTTGTAGGAACAGTTTTCCCCTAGCCCAAGCCAAAAAATGAATAGGAGGCAACTGGATACTCTAGGCTGAATCCTTATCAGAAAGACATTTTTGTGGTCTTTGTGTTGCTTTCATCATCGGCATTTACAAGGCTCTTACAATGCCTTTTCCACAAAATGAATCCTAACTGAACCTTGAGGATCACTCCTATTTTCATCTTTACCGGGAGTTCCATCCACACCATCTGTATAAAAAGTGTCAAAGCATCATAAAATGGTGATAATTGCTTTTGAATTGCACCTTGTTATTCAATGAAGCAGAGTGGTAACTATCCTGCATCTGCTGATTCCCTAGCTACATTCCTTTCCCCCCAAAAATTGCCTAACAGTTTACTAAAACTGATATTCAGAACCAAAACAAAAATATGCTAAATAAAAGGAAAACAATTTTTAATTTAGTATTTGGAAGCATCTATGTGTCATTTTTTTATATCATGATAAGTCTGAAACATGCTGTATGTTTTGCAAAATAGACATACTTCAGATGACTGTAGACGTCCCTGCCTCTGCAGTCATGAGCAAATGAAGACAATTTCAGAATGCTTTTACATGCAGTTCTGTTTGGCATAGTTAAAGAAAAGATTTTGAAAACAAAACATTGTTTTGGATAGGCAAGACTTTGTCTGGAGCACTTGAGCAGTTTCGGAAAATGAAATACTCTTCAGGATAAGCAAATCATCCTATAGATAAGAAGGAAATGTAGCAGTTTTAAAAAAATAAAATAGTACCCTGAATAAGAAAAGACCCTACTTGGAACATTTAAATAATTCTGAAAATATAATAGATAATTATAATAAATAAGAAATTAATGTTGGCTCTGAAACAATTCTTAGAAATAAAATACTATTGCCGACCCTAACTATTGGAATATTGGAATATTCTTTATTGGCCAAGTGTGATTGGACACACAAGGAATTTGTCTCTGGTGCACGTGCAACTATGATAGGTCTTAGATCATAAATCCTAAGATACAAACAAGTTATAAATCTAGAGGCAATGTTTAAGTAAAGAGTAATTTTCAAGAATTTTAAATTTCAAGAAGGGATGTGATGGCTCAGTGGTTAAGACGCTGAGCTTGTCGATCAGAAAGGTCAGCAGTTCAGTAGTTCGAATCCCTAGCGCCACATAACAGATGAGCTCCCGTTACTTGTCCCAGCTTCTGCCAACCTAGCAGTTCAAAAGTATGTAAAAATGCAAGTAGAAAAATAGGAACCACCTTTGGTGTGAAGGTAACAGCATTTCATGCACCTTCGGCATTTAATCATGCCAGACACATGTCCACAGAGACGTCCTCAGACACTGCTGGCTCTTCGGCTTTGAAACAGAGATGAGCATCAGCCCGTAGAGTCGGGAAAGACTAGCACATATGTGCGAGGGGAACCTTTACCTTTACCTAATTATGAAGAGAGGGGGCTCAAGCAACGTATCCATCCTGAAAAAACAGAGGCTATTAATGTTCCAGATGGCTTGAAGGTGGTTCTCTGTAAGCTTGCCTCTTTACTTAATGTGCATTCACAAACAACACTTCTCCTGGGAACACCAGTAAAACAAAACAGCTCTACAAGTACATGCAGAGACAGCATAGGAATGATTCTGAAGCAGTTCTGCTGAATCTTCCTGAGGATGTGGCTCCTTTAGTGGTGGAGGACATCACCCAGTTAGAGTGATTCTCCTCCTAGGATTGCCATGTGTTTTCCCAGTTTCTTCTCACTCTACAAAAACTGGCATTTTCCAGTGGGAATGATCCTGCTCAAGCCAGGACTGCCCTGGTCTTATTCAGACAGTTGGATAGAATGTATGATTTGCAAGAACTCCCACAAATGCTAAGCCTTTCAGAGATGCAGGCATAACTCTTTCTGACTTCCTCTTTGGCAGCTTGCAGAATTCCTCTCTGCATGCAGCATTTGCATAGTGCTTTGATGCCTTCTGACTGATTCTGTCATGGCCACGTTTGATGTTTTTCTTCACCTCACGTCTTACTCCTTGTGCAAATCATTTGGTTTTGTGTATTCTTAACCTGAGCATGTTCTTTTCTTTTGACCATACATTTGACATGAACACCACTAGGTGATGTTATCCGAGCTCAAAAGTCTGAGTTAAAGGCAGGCTTTGTGTGCTTTTTAACCATATACATTTGCTGTATTCTTAATAGTGCACTCCAAGTCTTCCATTTCTTTTTCCCCTTTAAATGATTTATGGCCAGTTTCAGCTTTGATGTTAGAAGCAAAAGGAAAGTCAGGAATGGTGTATTGCCACATGTAGAGCCAACTTACTATTTTTTCATTGTTCAGCAATTTAGACTTCTGCCATTGCCACTGTATTTAGTACCATCGCTACATTATGTATGTACAATGCAGATGTTTAGACTCCTTTTACACAACAATCAATGTCTCAACCATCCTTCTGAAAGAGATGTAACATTTATTCTCATCTATCCAGATAAAGAGCTGGAGTTATGAACATTTGGCCTGCCTACTCTTCCACAACTGCTTTCCATATTTTATACATAATCAGGGAGAGTTCCCATCATCCAATTCCAAAACTTTGCCATTTGCCAGGAAACAAAATCAAGAACGAAATCTTGAGAAGACTGGAGATAGTCAGATCATGTGGGGACTCCAGTCACAACTCCTGGGCTTTAGTAGTACATTATAGGCTACAAATATAAAAGCAACATTTCTTAGTTGTTGCCCAAGTATAATAATAATTAGTATTATTATGATTGTACAGGTAGTTCTCAACTTACAACCAGAATTGTTTATGTTGCTAAAGGAGATATTTGTTAAGTGAGTTTTGTCCCATTTTACAAACTTTCTTGCCACACTTGTTAAGTGAATCACTGCAGATGTTAAATGAATTTGGCTTCTCCATTGACTTTGCTTGTGGGAAGGTCACAAAAAGTGATCACATGACCCTGGAACACTGCAACCATCATAAACATGAACCAATTGACGAGCATCTGAATTTTGATCATATGACCGTGGGGAGGTTGCAATAGTCATAAGTGTGAAAAACAGTCATAAGTCACTTTTTTCAGTGCTGTTGTCACTTCAGACAGTCACTAAACAAATTTTTGAAAGTTGAGGACTACCTGTATTTGGGCAAAGTATAATAATTGTAGACAGCTAGTCTCCTCTGTACAGTAGATGCAAAACACCATGGGGTTTTAATCAACTTTTACAGTTCACTTTTTAGTTTTTAGTATTCAAGGCCTGTTTTCTATTTGCAGCTAAGATGTTCTAGAAATATCACTTTCTGCCATCATCCTTAGTTGTATTGGTGTTAAAACAGTAATTTCCTCATTAGTCTAAGGGCAAAGTCTGGTGGCCTTTCTCACCAGTAACTTGCATGGAAGTCAGGCTATTTCAGAAATGTAAAAACAGATGCCACAGAAGAAGCAGGATAAGATCGGCAAATTTTTTTTGGCATATTTGTATAATTTTCTGCAAAGTCTATGACTTCAGCAGCTGGGAAAGCTTCTACATCATCTTGTACTCAACCAAAAGATTTCCAGCTTCATATAATGGATGGATGGATGGGATAATTTATGTTTATATTTCCTATTTCTTAATTGCTCATTCCCCCTCTTTTCCTTTTTCCTCTTTCATTTTCCTGATCCAATTCATTTCCCAGGGAGAGGCTAGTTGCCCATAACAGGAAATAATATGTACTCTATTTTTCCATGATTAATAACTTTAGATAATAATGCTGATTTTTTTTAGTTAAGAAAATCATCAGACAGGGGAGGAAAAGGATCAAAAAAATACTTCCTCAGCACTATTGGTTCAATCTAGAGTCTATTGTAGCTGTTTTAAGTAAAAATGTGATCGTGGATCTTCCTCAACAGTTTTACTTAATATTCCACCAATATAACATCTGTCATCAATCACTGCATAGTAATCAAAAGTCAGAAGTTAGCATGAATGATAATTTTTAAAAATTAAATGCAAATTACCCTTATGATACAATTTAATTCTTCTTGATCAAGCCTTGGATGATAATAGTGCATCAAGGAACTACCAAGGAGAAAACTATAACCCCAGCAAAACTGGCAGAGGAAGGTACTGTATATACACAGCAGCAAACCCCACGCAGGCTTGCACTGTTGATGTTATCTAGTTATGTAATGCAACATCTGCAAGCAAACAATTAAGCTCAGGGAGCACCAAGAATTCCACAATAATACATCATCCCATGCTATCTTTTTTTTTTTTTTTTGCCTATCATGTTGTTTTGAAATTTCTCATTTTTATCTTGGGTGCTTTTTCATAAACCAATATTATATATAGCTGTTCTATTTTTAATAAGATTTTTTGGGGGGGGGTGAAATTGCTGATATCCATGGCAGAATCCAAAAGTACAGAGACTTTAAGCAAACAGAATGTGTTTAAACATTCTGCTGTGATTGTTTTCTATGTTATAATTTCAAAGGCCCAAAAGCTGTATGTGGACTTTGGGTACAAACAAGGCTTAAAAGTATCATTAAGTTGCTCTGAGCCGAGAAACAACCACTGGCTCTAGAAATTTCAGAAACACTTGCCTTTGTATTTTCTTCCTGTATTTTCCCAGACAAATGTGTACTTGACAGCCACATGTCCCTTAAAGCAGATCCATAACTCTTCCAATATCCCCAATCATTTTTCTCCCTCTCTTTCTCTCTCCCACTCCCTCTCTCTTTCTCTTCCTTTCGTCCCCATCTTTCTCTGCCTTCTCTTTTTTAATGCCCACACCTCCACTATCAAGAACAAATATGATTTCTGATTGAACATCACTTTATTTGCCAGTTCTGTGGTCTTTTCTTATCTTGTTCCACACTTCTCAGGCTTTGTGGTTAAATTATGTATTAAGGTCAATGTCAAAACACGGAAGATCTGTAATCTACTGGGAGCTCCCTTTTATTCGTTATTACAGTGAAGGCTGCGCGCAACTGTCAGGGAGCCTGGGATGTGCTCAGCATGGATGTTTGCTACACAGCAGGGCTCTACAAAGCCTCTCTCCTTGTTCTCCCAGGACAAAACCCTTGATAGATTTGCCCAGATAACCCATCTCACTTTAAAGCTCTCTTGTCTCTGCTTCAATCTGAAAGCTGTCAAGTGCACCTATATAGTAACGTCATAAATCAAACATAAAATGTGTACACTAGAGACATAGCAAGTGTCATGTATTCACTTGTACTCTGAGATTTTCTAAAGCAAAATGGTGTTACAAGAAAGAAGCTTGGGAGAATAGGTATTTTTTTTTAATCCCCCTTTTAAAACACCAAGGTTTGAAAAAAGCTTAGTGAACAGATTATTGCAAATTAGTATTATGGTTTGTCCCATAATCAGTCAGATGTTTAGACTGGATTTGACATTTTGGTCCACTTATTGAGTCCTTCCCAAGGATCTGGGATAGGAAGATGTTGTTGTTTAATAAAATTAAAGGTATTGTTGCAGAATGTAAGCTGTTCCAAGTAAAGCTGACTTTTGCTATTATTGTTGTTGTTAGAGGGAGGCTTTGTAATTAAGATTTTTGTATGCTGCAAGTTAAATAGGACCTACTATTTAGTAAATAAAAAGAGAAAGAAGGAAGGAAGGAGGGAAGAATAGTAAGATATCTATCTCTAAGCCTTGTGTTTGGATGCAAGGCTGCGTATTGATTTTATTTCTTTGGTTTTCTTCTTGACAAGCATTTGTCAACATGGATTTGTATTAGTTCCCAGGTTTGTTTGTTAAATATACATACTTCTTTCTCTGCACAAGAAACAAAGGAGATGGCTAAAACATGGTGTCAGTCAGGGCAAGACAGAAGATGATCATCATGATGTTTAGGCTTTTCCTTAGATCCGAATGAAGAGACCATTTGTTTCATATTCCAAAGGAAATGGGTTCAGCTTTTTAGAAGGACAGCAGATTTCTTTTCCTGATATTGTGATTGCATCATCAAATGATTTTTATCCTCAAATAGTTTGAGCACTCAATCATGGAAATGCTAAAATTATTCAAAGCCTTGTGCATTGAAAGCTTCACGTTTTTTTAACTGAAAGGTGGGATCTTTTAATAAAGTAGTTATATAGATTCATGGGACAAGTCTTATGGTAGATGGTACACAGTAGCGATACATATTCAGTTGTAATTCATTATGTGATCAAATACCAAAATATGGATCTAAATAGGGACTGGTTGATACATACAGTGAATTCAGAAAGTATTCAGACCCCCTTCACTTTTGTCAATGTTGTTATGCTGCAGCCTGATTCTCCAGTAGTTAAAATCCACTTTTCTCTCATTAATCTACATTCAGTATCCCATAATGACAACGTGAAAACAGAATTTTAGAAATGTCTATAAATTTATTTAAAAGAAAAAAACTGAAATGTCACACTGACATAAGTATGTATTCAAATCCTTTGCAGCAGCACATGAAATTTAGCTCAGATGCGTCTCAGTTCTCTTGATCATTGCTGACATATTTCTACATCTTGAATGGAGTCAGTCTGTGGTAAATTAAATTGATTGAATATGATTTGGAAAGGTAGACACCTCTCTATAGAAGGCTGGCAATGCATACTATAGCACAGGGGGTTCCAACCTTTTCTATACCCCGCACCCCTAGAAAGCTTCAGATACATTCTCGCAACCCTTACAAAAGTAAATAATTAAATGCATATAATTATGAATATACACTATAATTTTGAAACTTCTAAACCCAAGTTTTTGCACCCCCTGAAATATCATCTCGCAGCCCCAGGGTTGGGAACCCCGCTGTAGCAGAACATGGGGTCAAAGAAACTGCTTGCAGAGCTCAGAGACAGGATTATTGCAAGGCACAGGTCTGGGGAAGGCTACAATAAAATTTTCTGCTGACTGAAGGTTCCTAAGAGCACAGTAGCCTCCATAATTCTCAAATGAAAGAAGTTTGGAGAAACCAGGACTCTTCCAAGAGTCAAATGGAGCAATTGGGATAGAAGGGCCTTAGTAAGAACCCAATGGTCACTTTGACTGAGCTCCAGAGATCCTGTGTGTAGATGGGCAGAGTTCAAGAAGGACAACCATCACTTCAGCCATCCATCCATCCATCCATCCATCTGGGCTTTAGGACAGAATAGCTAGATGAAGCCTCGCCTCAGTGCAAAACACTTGAAGGCCCACTTGGAGTTTGCAAAAAAGCACCTGAAGGACTCTCACGCTGTGAGGAACAAACTCTAAGCGGGCTTTCGTGTGTGTTACACTGAGGAGAGGCTTCCATCTAGGCACTCTGCCATAAAGCCCAGATCCGTCATGTTATTATGGCTCTTAGAACTTAGGAAAAGAGGAGATATTCTCCAAGGGATATTAAAAATACATTACAAATATCTTTCAGATCAAAATATTGTTCTCTGCTGTAATAATCTAGTGATCCACAGTGATGGCCATGATGAAATCAGTTAGCTGCAGTTCATCATTACAGTTTGAGCAATTTTGGAAAAGTTATATAAAAATCAGCATATTTTTTTAGAGAAAGATATGTCAAGGCCTAATAGTATTAAAATAAAACACCTTGTGGAAAACTTTATTCATCAACGTACTGATTAGATAAAGTTGCCAAAAAAAAACCTATAAACAACTGACATTATTATGCAAACAAATACATGCATTTAAGTTCCAGAAGTGATTTACATAAAAATACATACTGTAAAAAGTTTTACTAAAAATCCATATGGCAATGACTACATTTTTTTCAAACTTTTCTTTTTAAAAAAAATCCACATTGTAATTTGACAACATTAATAACATATGAGAGTATGTGCCACTGTTGTTGAACCGATTTGGACTCTTTCTGACATCCTCATAGGTTTTCATATCAGCAGTTGTGCCCAATATCTCAATTAGAGACAAGCAGTATGATCCTATGGTTATATATTTAGACATACAATTTTCCAAATTCTATAAGAAGTATACTTAGGATGACAGACCAAATAAATATCCAAGTTACAAGCATATTATTACCATTTCCAGGTTATTCAAGTTTCCAATAGCCTGACATAGTTCCCTCAATATCAGATTAAAAAATAGAACCATAAATAATCAAGGATAAAATGCCTAGGGCTATCCCTATATATTAAAAATAAAATGAATTCTCCATTAAGTGTTTCCCAGATATTTAATTGCACAAAGCAAGCTATAGAGGCCATCAAGTTTGATTTACCATCAAGTTAAAGTTCAGTTGGAGGATGAAAACTCAAGCTACAGATGTCAACTATGTTTCCTGCTTCATGAGGGAATCTAAGCGATAGAAATCACTACAACCCGTTTACATGCTTTTTGTCTTTACTACCACTCTTATTCTTAAAAATGGAAGTAAAGCTGAATAAAATGTCTTATCCATAGTAAATAAATCATCTTTTTTGGTCTCATTATAAATTCAACTTTTCATATTATAGTCGCATGTTATATAAATACGAACTCCTCAAAGAGAAGAGCACATTGGGAAAGTGTCATAACCACTTTGCTAATACAGTGTTTACTGCTTAAAGTTTGGTCTCGCTGTATAGTTTCATAAAACATGAAATCCTGTAATCATGAGCAATGAACTGCAATCAATGGATATGTCAATTATTGGTATTTTCTCATTCATTGCAAGAATAGCAAAACTGAAATATTGTAACATTTGGGTTCAGAACTTGTATGTAATTTCAAACAACAATGATAGATGGCAAGTCAGTATTTTATTAGTTATTATAAATTATGTTTGGTCTACATAATTAAAGCAATCCATTTTAACATGTTTTTTTATTTCATTTATGTTTTTAATCTTTTAAAAAGACATAATAACTGCAAATAGCAGAAAGTACTGTATCTTTTCCATCAGTGTTTTGTTTTCTACACGCTATTAAAGTAATTCAAAGAATGACTTCTTTCTCAACTATATTGTGAATTCCATGGTCATGAAATTAGGAAATTAAATAAGGCTTTATGTTGAATATTTCTTTCAAAAAAGGACAAAGAAATGTACTCAGAAATATATAAAGTCAGAAATATATAAAGGACCAAATAATAAGTTGAGTATTTTAATTTTATATATTTTACTATTTATTTTCATTCTTTTTATTTCTAATATACAATACAATACAATAGTAGAGTTGGAAGGGACCTTGGAGGTCTTCTATCCAACCCCCTGCCTAGGCAGGAAACCCTATACTGTTTCAGACAAATAGCTATCCAACATCTTCTTAAAGACTTCCAGTGTTGGGGCATTCACAACTTCTGGAGTCAAGCTGTTCCACTGATTAATTGTTCTAACTGTCAGGAAATTTCTCCTCAGTTCTAAGTTGCTTCTCTCCTTGATTAGTTTCCACCCATTGCTTCTTGTTCTATAAACTTACTCACATAAAAACTTACTCACATATAAACTTACTCACATAAAAAAAAACAAGCAAACAGGTCTGTTGAATGAGATGAAACTCTTATTAGTGCATCACCCTGTTTCCCTTTGTAACTAGATGTAGAGAGAGTATAGAACACGGATGTCATACTCACGGTGTCACATTGCTGTCACATGCGGAGCTGGGGTGGGTGTGGCATGCACATGATGCATTTGGCCTGCAGGCCACACCCATGATATAGAGGATACCCCTAAAGGAGAGAAGGAAGATCCATTGCAAAGGCAACAATCAGATAAATGATACTTGAACCCAGGCCAAGAAAATAGTTTATAAAAAGTCTCAGACACCAATTCTCTGAACTGGAAACATGGGGGAGTGATGGGGGAGGTCATGTTGTGAATATTGATAATAGCCTTAAAGGAAAGTCCCTTTATTAATGCAACAATCAGATAAATGTGGCCTGAATGCAGGCCAAGAAAGTGGTTTATGAAAATTCCAATCCACATGAAAATAAAAGAGGTAGGAATGAGGGCAAACGCTGTTACTATAGCTGTTCTAATAAAAATAGTTTTAGGTCTGCACAGTCTCTGTTTCTTAATCTGCTCTACCTTAAAGGGTTGATACTAGCTAGTTATCTCTGGAGAGACCATAAATAAGACAAGGGAAGCTCAGACCTCTGCTCCAGTGACTATTCAGTTGCAAAGAGTTTGTAGTTTATTCTTTGAAATTGGAGATGTGCTTTTCTTCAGTGAAAATGATGTTGCTGCTAAGTACCTTTGACACTGAAATATAACTCAATCTTATCAGCAAAATGGGAGAATAACTTAGGGGATACTTTGAAAAACATTTCCATAAATACTTTTTTATTTTTCACTTTCTATGAAATGTTTATCAGCAAGCTCTAATTAAGATTAAATTTAATGTGAGAAAATTGGGCCACATCATTATCTGTGGTTATGCTTTCCCCCTTTTTCAAATGTCTAGATGTAAAGAAAAGGTCCTGAAACTTTCTCTATTTTCCAACGATTACTATGAACAGTATGGAAGTTTGGGCTTGCTTTCTGTCTATCATTTTAGATTCTTTGGACACAGAAATGTCAGATTTGCTAGCACTCTGCATATTCTTTATAAATGGAGATCTGTAGCCACATCCTAAGTGAAGTATATTTCAAGTGCTTCAAAAATATTTTATGACGACTAGGCCTAATTAATGCTTCTACAATGACCTCTACATCTAGCCCCATATCAAAAAGATTACAGCCAAGTTGATTCAACATGAACTTTAGACCAGGCAAGAAGTAGTATAATGAATACTTAATGAAGAATAATTACTGGAACTCTGCTACCAAAACCCATAGCATATGATAATTAGATGAGTCCAATCATTTGTAATCTTGTATACTACAGTATTTTTAATCAACAGCAGGAAAATTGTGTCTCACAGAATAACCAAATGGCATATATTTACTCATATGGGCTAGAAAACTTACATTCTATCTTGGTTCAAGGAAATTCCTCAAATACACAGATATTAAATACATAATCTTCAGGGGTAAGTAAACCACTGGATTAGGTCTCTTTTGTACAACATGCAAAAAGTTGAAAGATCTGTAGAAATCTTCCTCAGCTTTACCTAAATGTGATACTGGCTTGAAATTATCTATCGGTGAGGAACAATAAAGGAAATTACTCAGAAGTAACTCCATGTATATTCCATAGTTCCTGGGGGCCTGACAATGACTGAATGAAGGATTCATATATGTGAAAAAGCCACAGTTAAGTGAATCAGGAAACACAAACTCTGTACTTATGTGGAAATTCAAAACTAAAAAGACCAGGAAACAACATTCAAGGCTGGAATTGAAGAGAACAGACAATTCCATAGTAATTATAAATATTTTCTCATATTGGATATGAGATATCATTTGACTGGAATCAAGTTGGTACAATTCTATCGTACCCATTTAAGGCCATTTTCAGTACTGGATTGTCATGAACCAACTTTTCTTTCACACAAAACAGATGGCTCTGTAAAAGACGATTTTACAAGGATTGTAAAAACTACACAAACAAAGAAGAAACAGGAAAAAATAAAATTATAAAGGGATAAAGGAAAAAGTGAAATATAACAAAGAAATCTAAAAATCTACTTCTAATCTTCTTCGCAGCCAATTACAAACAGCAATCATATCTCCACGTTCTCATATTGCATATCACAATTTCCCTCTTCCCGTAAACTAATCTTTTTAATCCATACATCCTGAAAGCAGCAAGATTTATTTAAAGAAATTCACTTTTATCCATTTTCAGCAAAAAGTCTATAAAGGGTTTCTAGTCTTTTAGAAAAGTAGTTATACTTCCCTCCTTAATCAAGCAAGTCAATTTAGCCATTCTCCCCAATTCAACCATCTTCATAATCCATTACTGGTATTTCTACAGTCTTCTATCTTTGTGCACATAATAGCCTCACCAGCCCCATATATAAAACCAATCATCCATGAGCCTTTTCTAATTGAGTGTCCATAAGTGCCATTAAAATCCAGTTTCATATGAACGTTAATTTTTAAAACTCTGCATCACCATACATATCAGTGTTCAGTATCTTTTTGCCTTTTCACTAGTTTGCCATGCATGATAAAATGTCCCTTTGTATTTTTCACAAATTCATGGCTCTTTCTTTTGCTGATATTTATAAAAAGACACATTCATTTTTTTTTGAGAGCAGTGTTTTAACCACGTGGCAATTCCTTTTAATCCAAAAGTAATTGAGCAATCAATTCAGTTAAGGTGTCTTAGTCTAAACAGGGAGGATTTCTTTTCTCCAATCTCTTTAATCAGTTTCTAAAAGGCATAAAAAGCAAGACTGGTGTTTCTCTCTAGTGCAAAGTTCTCATATGGCATAATAAAAGTACATCAAACTCAAATTGAATATAACTACTGTTTCAAACAAAATCAAAACTATTACCATCTATACACAGTAGACCCTTTTAAAATAGTATTATTAATCAAGTTTTCATAATGTTACTTAAAGTAGTAACTCATAGCCACAAAGCACAATAAAAATAATGCTATTTGAGATGGTGAACATATGGGATCTTACCTCTAATCTACGTGTGAGCCAAACTACATCTGTTGTTCAATATTTTTCAGTTGTAAAATGTATATCATGCAAGCATTTTGTACTAGTTCTTTAAAAAATTCCTTCTACAGATGTACCAAATTCCCTTCTGAAAACCAAGACATCATTTATTTAATGCAGGTTAAGAACTTCCCCCCATTTAGATGGTTAAAGGGGGCAAATAGATATTGATTTTGTCAATATTGTAAAAAAAAACTTAAGTAACTGAGAAAACATAAAGACACCACTCCTTAAGCAAAAGCTTTGAGTTCATGAAATATACTACCATATGTAGGAAGACCATATGAGACATCCTTGTGGTTTTGTTGGATTTCTATGTAGCATGAAACCAGCCATGTTTAGGTATTATTTGTAAATTTAGACGTTGTGCTCATTCAATCATAGAGACAAATCGTCACTTCATATGATGTGTGACTCTGCTTCTAAACTTATTGAATGCCTTTTGGCTGTGACTATTGTGTTGCTGCTTCCACTGGGGAGGGGGTGAGTGTCTTTATGAGTTTATGCTGTAGTTTTTAATGTTGTAAGCACCCAGAGTCATATATGTGTGAGTTAGGTGGCCATATAAATCTGCTTAATAAATAAAATAAATATAGATATCCACTGCAGTTCTTGTGTATCAAAAACTTGCCCAGAAGAGCTTAATGAGTGTAATTTATAATTACTGCCTTATGAAATCTGGATAGAAATAGATGAATACAAAGACACTGACACTAACTTTCTTTGGTTTGATGCTCTCTAGATTTATGGTGCCCGTACTTGCTCAGGATGGTGCATTTTGGATCAATTGGAGCTTCCAAGTAATTTTCAAGGACAGAATCAACTGTAGGAGCTCACACAGTAACCCAGGCATGCCTGACAATGAACAAAACCTCCCAATATAGAAAAACTGAAACTGTCCCACAAGATGAAACTATGCAAAAGCCTTCCCACAGCTGCTACCTATTCTTTGAACTACAGCTCTAAGTCCAGCAGGCCCTAAGATTACAGATCACCTTTGTATGGGAAAGGAAAAACCTATACAGAGTTATAGATGGAGTCAAAAGTATTTCGGCCACCAAGTCTAGTTGGGATTGTGACTGAGCTATTTCTCTCCATCCAGACCTTAATACCCCATAGGATAAGATTGTGGCACCATAAAACCTGGGCCAATCATTCTCTCTGAGCCCTAGAAAGGAAGGAATGACAACCACTTCTGAAATCTTGTCAAGAAAACTCTAGAGACTAGTCCAAGCATTTTGCTGGGAGTCAAAAACTTACTCAAAGGCACCCCCACCCAAATGAAATGTTTACTTTCAATACAGTAAAATAATTTTTTCACACATCACCTTTTGCCCCGCCTTTATTAGTTCATTGATATACAATATCTCACATTAAATTTCCATTAATTCTTCACTCAACCAGAAAGTCTATTTTCTTGAATCCAATGGCTAAAGGGATGTCCTGACAACGAAAGATGTCATCAAAAGGATCACTTCTCTGGGTTCCGTGAAATATAAATAATATCCTACCTCAGAAGAAAAAATATGCTTTTCAATGGCCTGGAGTTCAGATAAAATGACATTCTGAAATGAGACTTTAAAAAGTACAAACCAAGAATTGGTAATGGATAAATTATGAAGGAAATAAGCAAAATAATTCATGTCTTTCAATTATTATAATTGTGGGTTGGTCTGTTACCTATACTGAACTCAGTGAGTGAAAATAGCAAGTTTATCTAAAGCAATATTTCTCAATGTTGACAACGTTAAGATGTGTGGACTTCAACTCCTAGAATTCCCCAGAAAAACATGTTAAAGTTGCTGAGTGTCAGGTTCGCTATCAGGTCTTGCCATTTTGTTGAAAGGGGCGGGGGGGGGGGGAGAAACTTGCTGGCATTTTTCACATGCTTTCGCTTTTCCTGTAACCGCTTGGGTTGAAAGTCATAACAATCACGGACATTGAGATAGAAGGGAAATCAGCAGCAAATCCTTCTGAGAGGATCAGGTTTTTAGTCCCTAAAATCACATTTCAGTTCCTAAAATCAGGTTTTGTCAGTGCTCCCAGGTATATCAGACAGGAAACTTAACTAGATGAACTGATTCTACTTAGCTAAGGCTAAGATTAACAGATTCTTGTGTGTTTGATGTCACACACTTCCCCTCCCCCATCATCACTTTCAATCATCTGATCAATTGGAGGGAGTCCTTCCTAAAATTTTCCTCTTACCAATAGGCCATTGGGCACTCCCTGTCCTGTTTGATTGTTTTTTAGGCTGTATCTCTTCCCCTATTCTCTCAAAGTATTCTCATATCCCATGACAGATTTCTAGTGTCCAACGTGCATAATGGAATCTTACATTGAATGACACAGTTCATTCTGACTTTAAATAATGATCAGACAACCATAAACGTAATTAGCTTTTAAAGGGGGCAAAGTGAATAGAATTTATACTAATTGATATTCCAAGTTGTCAAAAGAGAAAGAGCTTCTAATTCAAAAAAATCAAGATTGCTGTTGTACATATTTTCCCCTCCCTTGTGAACACAGTTGATGGAAACCTTAAACAATACTTCATATCTGGTGGAAAGATGTTGTATTTGATGAACTACTAACAGATTGGTGAAACATTCTGACAGGTTTATGACTAAATCTGAGGGAATCTAGAAGTCAAGAACCACATAAAATTAACAGAACTACTGTTAATGGTCACTGTGTCTCAGGGTTTGATTTGGCATCTGCTAGTTTTTTCTGCTTCACCAATGACATCTGCTAGTTTTTTCTGCTTCACCAATGTGAAGCCAATGACAAATTTCCTTATAACTGCACAACACACATTTTAAAGACCCTGTATTCTCAAATTTACTTGCCCCTTCACTTCTATGTTGGCAAATTCCACAGGGTTGTACAGCATATTGCCTTCTTCTGAGATTCTACCATGAATAAAATGTCTTTGGGCCCCTCTTATTCATTATGGTGAAACCTTGGTAAGGTTTTCCCCACTACTGTAATGTCTAGATGTACTAAAGAAAATGAAAACAAATCTATTACTGTATTTCTCCCTGCCAAAATATAGGATCCTAATATAACAAAAATTTTCCCCCAATCAAATTGATAGCACTATTTATATAACTACTAAAATGCTCACGTCTGTAACCTTTAACTGTGTGAAATGGTGACTCACAGGGTAAAACATTTTAACCCAAGATACTTCGAATGGGCTAACTTACCAAATGCACCCAAAATCTGGAATCCATGACTCCCATCGAACTGAAAATTGATCAGCTTTATCAAACATTTTATTACATAATACAAAATAGCTTAAAATATTTCTGGTGCTCAGCCCGTTTGACTGTGCTATACTTGGGCTATTTCAACATGGACTATTTTCAAAGCAGAGATATCTCTGATTAGCTCCCTGAATATTTTTTAAAAAAACTTTTGAAATATATTAGCAGTACTGCCATTGTTGAAGGCACTGCGGAATCTGGTAAGGAAATATCTCTGAAAAGTTGACCCAATCAGTCATGGGTTGCCTAGTCTAATACAATTATAATTTAGCATGCTTTCCTTTTCTTGTATATATTAGTTACCTCATTATCCATCATATACAATACTAAATCTGGGCATAAAGTAGATTTTCAGAAAACCTTCATCCACTTTTTGGAATTTTTCAGTAGCATTCATGCTCTTTCAAATTCTGTTTTGACTTTTGATTAACAAGTGCCCTATCCTCATTTAAATATGTTAAAAACGCTCACCTCTTCTGATTAGCACAGTCTGCCATGCAGGTCCTTTTGCATTGCACTTTCTAATGACTAATGCATGCATTTGAATCCAGACGTAGTATATGCTTATTCATTTTTATTCCCATTTAATTTGACAGTCGGCTTCTGCTATGCATTTGTGTCAAATGCTGGTAACTGAAGTTACCATAGGGAAGAAAGATGCCTCCATTCATTGTTCATCTTAAAAAGAAAATCCCTGGAAGGTATTGTACATTCAGCCTTTCTCAGTTTAGAAGCAAAACCACAAACAATTACCCGCAGTTACAGTTGGAAATATTGTGCTAGACAAAAGAATCATTCTCTTGATGAGGGTACCATGAGTAGGATGCAATGACACAAAAGGAAAAATCAGACCATTCCATGTACAGCAAAATACATCTTAAGTCTGAGATGAGAGGCCATAATAAAAGAGTTTAGTAATGTCACCCACGGGAATTGGATATAACAACATACTCTTTGGTTTAAGAGTATCAAACTCATACAAATTGTTGGGAAACTTAAGAAAAATTGTAGCGCAACTTTTTCCCAACCTGGTGCCCTCCAAATAAAGGAGTGGAGGGATGCCTAATTTCCACCAACAGCATGGTCCATACTTCTGGGGAGCAGCAGGCTAAGAACAGCTTCTCTAGCAATATGTAATGGAACAGTCTAAATTGTCTGCAGCAGAATAAGACTTCAATACTTGTAGAATTCCTTCAATCAAGTTGACTTTTCCTGAGTTCTGTGATCTCTGCTTTTCTCTAGGATACTCCAGTGTATCTGAGCTATCTAATTTTATCTCTGTGGAGTAGTCTAGTCAAACAGTCCAATGAACTTCATGCCCAAATCAGGATTAGAGGAAATAAGTACCTTCAATCCAACTGCCAAACTCTGCCCATTAATCAGTAATGTCCATGCATTGTTGGTTTCACCTTAGGTTCACAAAAATGATTTAAATAAGTAAAAAAACAAGGTAACATATGTTCTATGGTTATCCCAGCTCTCATGCCAGGGTTAGATTATACATTATACATGGGACAGTGTTGGTATAATCCATATTCATTATATCAGTTACGTCAAATTGGGTTCAAATTATATCAGTTATGTCAGTTAGGTTCAAATTGACATAAAATTGTTACTTGAGGCATAGATAACTGCTGCCTATTTTCCCCAAATGTTAAAGTAAAAATATAAAATTCTCATTAAGAACTATAATGCCCTTTTCTTTTGCATAATTGTGCTGAGGCTGGATGAATTCTAGCCATGGACTATAGGAATTTGATAATGAAGTAAGTTAGATGTGGTATGTTTGAATTGTGAGGGTCTGAAGAAGATTGCAAAGCTCTTCAGATTCCTCCCTGAATCATGAGTTAGTGCTGTAAAGATTTGCAGTGATTGCAGAGATAGCAACAGGCAGAATCTCCAGGGCCACCCCAAAGTGACCCAGAAAGAAGTCTTGTTTGTATTCTCTAAGAGACAAGACTGCAGGGCTGACCAAGTTGAGTCAGTGGTGGGGAAGCAACAGAAGCATGCTGTCAATCAGCTGTTCATCGGTGTTTGCTGCTTGGCTGGGGTACCACTTGTCAGCTGTTAAAGATAGAGGAGCAGTAATGAAGCAAGCAGTAATTTCCAACTCAGTGGCTGTGGTGTTCCTCAAAGGAGCTGTGGCGGTGACAGAAATTCAGAGACATTTGATTTCAGTGTTTTTGAGAGTGCAGCACCCAGATGAAAGCATTGAATAGCACAGGAACAGGATGGGCTAATATGTTGGAAGACTACAACTGAGTCTGGCAGTTGCTGAAAATTACTTAGTCTAGGCAGCAGCCGTTTTGCCTTTAGCCAAATGCAAAGCAAAGGGAGATTGTACCAGGTATTCCATCTACCCGAAGGATGTCAAGGTTGAAAACTTGGTTTTTCTTTCAGGGAAGAAAACCTGGACCTGGTGCTATATAAACCCATTTTTCGAATGATTGATTATTGATTTTCAATCAATGAATTGCCTTGGATACACTTTCCTTTTTCTTTGATTATTTTAACCCAATGTTAGCTGCCGAAAGTCATGTTCAAAGTTCAATAGATCAATGTTTATGTATCAATTTTCTGTACCTTTTACATGGCTATGTTTTCCTTGAGGCTGCTGATAATTCCTGTATTGTATCCTCAACTGCTATAAAATGCTCTCAAAGCTCACTGTGTGAGCTTTGAGAGCATTTTATATTACAAAAGGCAATTGAAAATACTATGAAGGAAAAATATATACTTAAAGCCTTTATAGCACGGCTGTTGAAAGACAGAGGAAATTGTAATGAAAGTAAAACACCAGCATGAAAAGCATAACTATAGCTCTAGATCACTCACAACACTGGAAAATTTCACGATATTGATAACTGCATTCATTTTAGACAAAATACCTCTATTTCTTCTCCACTTAAAAAAAGTATATTAATAAACATGTATACTGCCAATTTTTACTAAAAGTGTGTGACTCTTCAATGAGTGAAAGCTTCTAAATGATACTCAGCCTTCTCCTAAAATAACTGAATGTACAGAGGTCATGAAGTATAAACATTTTATTTGTATTGCATTCATTGACCAGCAGAAAGAAAAAAAGAGAAGAGAATAGTTTTTAAATATCCAGAGCATTCAAAAATAAATAACAGAGTGGCCAAACTTTTATGGGATTTGAATATGTGAGAGTAATTTTTCCCTTTAACTCGACTAGCATTTCCCCATTCAAACCAAAACTTCGTAAGCCATAGAACTCCTCCTTCCAAAAGAAAAAGGAGTGTGAAGATTGCACATCTACGTATGTCTTATTAAAGTTCCTTCTCAGCAAAGGTAGGTAGGAATGGAGTGTTTGTTTGCAATACTATTCCCACCGTTCCAAAATGAAGATACATTGCAAATATTAAGATTTGCTTTTAAGTAAACCAAACTCGAGTTGCATTTTTTGAATGAATGGATATAATATAATTTCAATTGCCTTCCCTACTGTATAGGTATCATAGCTGTCTTCAAGATGACTTTTGCAACTAATGTGTGATGCAGATCCTTGTGGATCATGGCCTTGTAAACAGCTTAACACTTTTCTTCAATTAAACTGTCTGCAGAAAATTGCTCTTTCATCTGGCATTTGATACGCAAATGCACTTCCAAGTTCTCAGTTGGATGGAGATTTTTCAAGTTCAGCCCTAATTTATTTATCTTAAAACTGGCAATGTACTATAATTTTACAATAAAGGCTTCCCAATCAAAGCTTACCTTATCCAGAGGTAATTAATACAAAGATTGTTGAATTAAAGATGTGAGTCTTGACACTTTGGTAGGGGGTAAGGGACATGGTCTCAAAGGCCCAAATTATGCCTGAAACAGACCAATTAACACCATGTATCTTCTTTTATGTTAACTTCAATTAGGGTTTCTTAAAATTTTTGAAGTTATTTTCTTCTTTACAGTCTCAGAATGTCAGAAATGTACATCAAAGAAAAACACTTCAGTGCGAACACCATAGGTAACACTCATTTGCACACAAATCTGCATATTGCAAAGGAGTACAGAACTCAGTTTGCATGCATTATTGCAAGATCTGAGCTGTTGAATTAAAAGCCTTAAAGATAACAGTCATATGAAGGATAAAATGAACCTATATCTATTTACAGAACAAACTTCCAAAAAGGAAATTAAAGTCAGAATCCATTCATGTGCAAGACATTTTATGCTTCAACTCTTTTTAGACATTTAGAAAGCTTACTTTTAGGGAAAATGTATCTACAACCTTAAGCTGGCTTAAATGCCTTTTTCTCCCTCCCTCTGGAGGAAACTGAGAACTCTACTTCTGTGTGAATCAGATGAAACTATAATTCCCAAAATTCTTTCTAGGAAAACATGCCCATTAAAGTTGTAGGAAATCAATATATCTTAGCAATACTAACTTGCCTTCTGATACCATTCTGAAGATCCTCATTTTCCTGTTATCGTAGAGACAGCAGCCAGACTTGGTATGCTCCGTCCATTAACCAATCGGACTGAATCTACACTTATGATTTCATTGGGCCCTTGTGGCTCCTCCCCAGTTTCAGACTCAGTCCAACTTGGACTGGCTGTGAGAATTGATCTCTCCTCCAAATTATCTAATTATATCTTTAATTGGGGAATTTTTCCAAAAAATTTTGTTGTTCCTTTAAATTGGTTCCTAAAATAATACTTTATTCTACAAATTGGAGGGAAATTCAAAACTGATCTCTGGCTGCCTCTCTTCAGCCGTCTGATTGCCTGCGGCCACGAGTTCACTCAAGAAGCCTGCCTTGCAATCAGATTGGCCAGCTCATGAGCTACAGCTCCATGGCTGTTTCCCCATGGCGCTCCTTGATTCTGGGCATTTGGAGGGATGCGCGACCGGCCATTTCATGCGCAGCGGTTCCAGGCGATTCTGCAGATCGCCTGGCCACACTTAGTATCGGCGGCCATTTGCAGGTTGGAAAAGCCCGCAAAGATAGCGGTAGCCATTTTGAGGCTCAGAAAAGCCTCAGAGAAAAAAAGTCAGCCATTTTGGATGCTTTAAAAAAGGCACAAACTCTACAGCAGCCGTTTGGAGTGCCCAGCAATGCGGGATCACCCCAGGTGGACTGGATCAGGAGCACCTGGCCAGCAAAGGGGTGAGACCATTGCCTATCTTATTGGGGTGTTGATTTATGTTTGGGGAAATGGCTGGTCCAGCTATGGATACGAATGCAGGATTAGAGGAGGCAGGGCCATCAGGGGCAAAGAGCAGCAGGAAGAGGCAAGCCAAAGAGGTCCCTTCCTCAGGAGTAAACCCCAAGGTCTCTAAAGCGACTACCAGGGCAGAAGAGCGCAGGCAGAAGGCCCTTGAGAAAGAATTTCAGAGGGCCCAAAAACAACAACATAGTCTAACTGCCCAGCCCTCCCTCCCTCTATCCGAGGATCACCAAATGGCGTCCCCAGCTCAACCTGTCTTGCCCCCCTGGGCCCTGCCCCCCCCCGACCTATTCAGAAGGGGAATTGTCTTCTTCAGAGTCCTCGTGTTCGATGGAATCTGACAACAGAGGCAATTTCTTTGATGTCCCTCTCAATAGGGAGTGCACCTTGAACAGGCTTCCCTCCTGGTTACACATGGCTCTGGGGGGGCCCACACCATGTACACCTCTCCTGCTGATATGGCAACCATCATTGCTGAAACCATTGAACAGGTCATGGCTGCTGGCCTACAACAGCAACCCCAACCTGCTCCATCACATGGCCATAAGCATAAATCTTCTGCTGCAGCTCAGCAATCTGATCCCTCTGCCTCTACTTCTCAGGCCTCAATTGGCGGGGAGCAAGATAACCTGCGGGACTCAGACCTGTCTGATGACGAGGTGGTCACCCCAGATACCCCTGCCTTTACCAGATTATTCAAACTGATCGTTTCAAGTCCCTTCTTCTTAAGACCATTAAAGCTGCTAACTTACCACCTTCTGCTTCAGCTTCTACTTCACCGGATAAACTGGCAGAACTGGCTTCAACTGAGGGTCCCAGTACCCCATTCACCGAACCCACGGTGGAAAAAGAGGTGATCCCTGTACCCAAGATATTCCTGATCATCATCCAGAAGCAGTGGGAGTCTCCAGGCACGGGCCCATAGCCGACCAACTTTGACAAACATCTCTACAACATTGCACCAAACCTCACCAAGTTCTTTGAGACTCCCCCAGTGGACGCACCGGTTGCAGACCTGTTTTCACCTACTGTGGTCTCTGGAGCCCCTGAGGAGGTTCTCAAGCCTGAGGAGAAAAGGTCAGATCTAACCTTAGTCAAAAACTATCAAGCTGGGGCCTGGGCTGTTAGGGCCTCTACAGCCACTTCCTTTTTCTCCAGGGCAGCCTTGGTTTGGATTGAACAGCTTCAGGAGCGCATCACTCCTACTGACATTAGATCACATAGGGATCTCAACAAGATTAGGGCAGAGGTTGAATTTGCGGCTGACTCTTCCCTTAATGCTGCTAGATTCGAGCACAGTCGGCCTGCTCCCTTCTATAGGAGGTCACCCTTTCGACAGGCAGATGGGGGACCTTCCTTCCCCCGTCCGGAACACCAGTCCTACACTCCTAGACAGGGATCTCACCAGGACAGGTCCAGTAGAAACACACAGCATTTCCCCTCCAAGAAATCTTACCGTGGAGGAGGCAACCGCCATTTTTCACGTAGGAAATGACTATCTGGACTCTCTTCTGATTGGACGCCGCCTGGCGTTCTTTGCCCACCACTGGGAGGAGACCACAACAGACAATTGGGTACTCAAAACTGTCAAATTTTGTTTCATGCTAGAATTCCTCTCCATCCCCCAGGAACACTTCGTGCCATTCTCGGTCTCTTGGTGCCCTCGCAAGAGGGCACTGATGGAACAGGCCATTCAGCACCTGTTGGAGTTCCGGGCCATCCAACCGGTTCCTCCCCATCAGGAAGGGCAGGGTTTTTATTCCTGCCTGTTTGTGGTACCGAAGAATTCCGGGGGATGGAGAGCAATTTTAGATCTAAAAACATTGAACTGCCACATTGTCTATCTGTGGTTCAAAATGCATTCTCTGCACACCATCCTCCAGGCGGTCAGGAAAGGCGACTTCCTCATGTCGGTAGACTTGACCGAAGCTTACCTTCATGTCCCCATCTTCATAGACCACCGAAAATATCTCCACTTCTCCTATGGGGGAGGCACTTCCAGTACCAAGCTCTCCCGTTCGGTCTATCCTCTTCCCCCAAGGTATTCACAAAGGTACTGGTAGCACTAGCCGCCCACATCAGGTCATCCCCAGTTCAGATTCTCTGTTGCCTGGATGACATCCTCTTGTTGTCCAGGTCTCCGGTTCACGCAGAAAGAGATCTCGCCCTCACCATTCACAACTTGCAGAATCACGGGTTCAGGGTGAATCTCAAAAAGAGTCACCTCATTCCCAGCACTCGCCTTCTCCACCTCGGGGTCTTGATAGACACCATGGCGGAGAGGGTGTTCCTATCCAACGACCACATTCTCAGTCTGAGGGAACTTGTCAGGAAGGTTCTATGTCTATGCAAGGCATCCCTTCTTCTTCTCTCCCAAGTCTTGGGAAAGATGGTATCCTGCTTCGGGATTGTCCCATGGGCCAGATTTCACAGCAGGAGCCTTCAATGGTTCATGCTTCCACATCAAAAGGCCGACAGAAGCAGCTCTCTTCTCAGGGTCCCCCTTCCCAGACAGGTATTACACTCTCTCAAATGGTGGCAGTCCCCAGCGATTTTGCAAGGGACCTTGTTCAGAGAGCCATGCCGTCTCACACTTACGATGGACACAAGTCTGACAGGATGGGGGACACACATGCAGGACCTAGTGGCTCAGGGTCAGTGGTCCCTGGAAGAGAGCCAAAACAGCATAAATTGGCCAGAATTGCGGGCGGTTCGCCTCGCCCTCAGACACTTCCACCACAGAGTTTGGACCCGTCACATAGTAGTCCTCACGGACAATACCACGACCAAGGCACACATAAACAGACAGGGGGGAATTCATTCCTGGTCCCTGATGCAGGAATCCAACCAGTTGTGCCAGTGGGCGAAATCTCACCTGTCATCTCTCAGGGCAGAACACATCTCAGGGGTCTCCAACGTCCAAGGAGACTGGCTGAGCTGGACAATGATAGATCAGGCAGAGTGGACCATCCATCCGAGCCTCTTCCATCGACTGACACTACGGTTCGGCCTCCCAGTCTTAGACCTGTTCGCAATGGCAGACAACAACCAGGTACCCAGGTATTACTCAAGGTTCATGGACCCCATGGCAGAAGGAGTAGATACTCTCAGATGCCAGTGGCCCAGGGGTCTCCTGTACGCATTTCCTCCCCTTCCCCTCATTCAGAGGGTAATTCAAAAAAGCTGGAGCAGGAGGCAGAACTGTTGCTGCTAGCGCCGAATTGGCCATGCCAGCCTTGGTATGCCGACCTAGTGACTTTGTCAATCTCCACCCCATGGCACATCCCACGGTGTCTCCTGTCTCTATACCAAGGGTCAGTTTGTCATCCCAACCCCCAGTGCAGTTAACCGCATGGAGATTGAGCGGCAAGCCTTAACAGCCGATAACATCTCCCTCGACGTCATTGCTACCATTCAGGTATCATGCAGAATCTCTACTAACCGCATTTATGATGCCACATGGTGGACTTTTGCTCTGTGGTGTTCCAACCAGACTGTTGACCCACTTAGGGCATCCATTCCGCAGATATTGGACTTCATGCAGAAGGGGCTTGATCAGGGACTTACCCCTAACACGCTACGCCAACAAGTGGCTGTTCTGGCCTCTGTTCTGGACGGCCAGGCATCCGAATATCTGCCTTCTCACCCATTGATCTGGATATTTCTCCGTGGAGCGTCCAACCTGCATCCCCCTGCCATACATAGATATCCGACTTGGGACTTGCCTCGTGTCCTAGAGGCTTTGACGTCTGCACCCTTTGAACCTATGAGATCCACTTCTTTGAAACTGTTGTCCTTTAAAACACTGTTTTTGGTGGCTGTAACCTCAGCCAGATGTATTTCTGATTTGGCTGCTCTTTCAGTCAAGCATGACTTGTGCATGTTCCATCCAGACTGAGTTGTCTTAAGATTGGACCCAGCATTCATACCGAAGGTCAATAGCTGTTTCCACCGAGGTCAGGAATTGATCTTACCTGATTTCTGTCCATCTCCCCATCACGAGAAGGAGTGCAAGTGGCACACTCTTGATGTACGTCATGCCCTCAAGGTCTACATCGACTGCACCGCCTCATTCCGCCACTCAGAAGCTCTCTTCATCTCCTTTCGCCAGGCCTCTTTGGATACCAAGGCTTCATCGTCTAGTCTGGGGCACTGGATAAGAGCCTGTATTAAACTGTCTTATGAACTTCAATCCATACATGTCCCTGCAAACATTACAGCTCACTCTACATGCAGCGCTGCAACATCTGCGGCTTGGTCCACTCAGGCCACTTTGGAAGAAGTCTGCCAGGTAGCCACCTGGGCATCTCCCACAGTCTTCATACATCATTACAAGTTGGACAAGTACGGGTCGGCTGACATGGCTTTTGGGCGCAGGCTGTTACAACAAGTGCTTGTGCCCTAATGGACCTTTTTTACAATTTTCAACCCTAGTGGACAGCCCAGTCTTTGGTATGTCCCAGTCTGGCTGCTGTCTCTACAATAACAGGAAAATGGGTGTTGGTTCTTACCTGATACACTCATTTTCTGGTAGAGTAGAGGCAGCAGCCAGCCCTGCCCTGGTATGGGTCACGCGAGGGAATTCCTTGTGCGGAGGAGAGAGATACAGTGACTATGGACTTTCACTTTTTGCTCACAATTCTCACTTGAGTCTACAGTTTTCCTTCATCTGAAACTGGGGAGGAGCCACAAGGGCCCGATGACATCATAAGTGTAGACTCAGTCCGATTGGTTAATGGACGGAGCATACCCAGTCTGGCTGCTGACTCTACTCTACCAGAAAATGAGCGTATCAGGTAAGAACCAACGCCCATTTTCACTCCAGTGAAAAGGCTTTTTTTAGTATCATCCTTGCCAAATTTGAGTACTCAGTATCTACCTTTTAACAAAGAGGTCAAACATTTGCACACTGTATGATCTATCTGTTCAGTGAAGGAAAACAGACGTTTGCTAATTAGAGTCCATTGTAGCCAGTTTGCAGATAGAATTGTTCATTTTTGTACTCTTATAGTTACCACAGCTATAGAGTAAAAATTCATTTAAGTTTGGCTTCTGCTCATTCAACTGTAACTGGTATGTTTTTGAATGGTGCGGCTTCAGCTTTCATCTTTGCAGTTCCAAGTATCAAGAACAAGGCTGACATCTTAATAACAATGTTCTAACTCTTTGATAACCATGATAGTTATTACTTAAGTTGAATATAACTTAGGTACGATTTCATGACATTTTTGTAATGATGGTGCTTCAGTAAACCTTTTCAATATCATTGCCATTGACCTGAGGGCTATGTTCTCGCAATATGCTTAACCTATTTATCCACTCCTTATATTAGAACTGACATCACATAAATATATTGTTTATTTTTAAATATTTTGATATTAATAAGTGTATTCATGTAAAGTTTATGTCTATATCCCAATGTTCATCCATAATCAAATGATATATACTTAACAATCCTTCCTTCCATTTTTCATGTAACAAACATCTAGTTGAACAAGACAGAGTGGCTGATCAAAAATATCAGTGAGTTTCTATGACTGAAGCTGAATTTGACCCTGGCTTTCACGATTCCCAGTCCAATATTTCAACAATGACGCTCTCTTGAACATTGAAAAAGGCAGCCATTTTGTGGAACAGACTCCTAACCTCTGCCTTTATCCCTGATGGATATCCCATAAGCTGTAATGCCCGAAGTACTGGCGGGCCATCAACACATCAATGGTCAAGCAGGAAGCTAAAACTTGATTTAGGCATGCAATTAATGCATGTTAAGGCTATATTTTGTGGTTGTTATTTCCTGGCAGGGAAAAAATGGGATGGGGTGTTTTATATTTATCTCCCTGTGTTTTTGTTGTTCGTTTGGAAAATATACTGGACACTGCTTAGCACCTGTCTCATGGATCAAAACCTTATTTCTGAAAGTGACCAAACAAATACTTGGGATTTACACCAGTGTTTATAATCATCAGCATGTGCTTCAGTTACAGTTTGCTTCTTCTGCATCTTCAACTAAATGCTGCTTTTATTTGGTCCATAATTCAAATAATTCATAATTCATGTATTTATTCCTATTAACATAACCAATTAAAGAGGTTTTCTTTTGTTGGAATTTTGACTCTATCCTGTAGTATAATTCCAGACAGATACAGCTGCTATATAATGTTTGTGATTAAAACAAATCTTCGCTGGTATACAATGATTTCTTCAATGGGAATTGGCTTGTCAGCAACTGACTGCACATGTGGGGTGCGTGTGTGTGTGTGTGTGTGTTCGTGCATTCATGCTCTGCGATCTGCAAGTTTCATTCTTAACTCACCAAGAAAATGGGACATGACACTCAGCACTATGGGACATTCAATCATTTCTGACCCACTTGCACTCTTGGCTTGTCAAGGCCAGGTATATGTGGGATCAGCCAGCTTTTAACATTATTGCAACAGTGCTGGGAGTAAGAGGATTTATGTCTTTACTTTAAAACATAGAACTGTAGCTGTGAAAACAAAAAAGTGGGAAAACCCAAGCAGATATGTTCAGTTATTTGCTAAATATATACTGTAGGACCGCAAGAAGAGCCACTTAGGATCAAACAGCTCTTCCAACTAGATTTCCAGGCTTATGATTCCAACACTAACTCTGTGCTTCACTGCTTCATAAAAGCTAATAAGCACTATTTGATGGCAAAGTTCCTCCATATTTTGCCCTTCACCAATTTTTTTGTTTGATGCATGCTACAATGGAGTTGCACTGTCATAGGTGCTTGTCAGAGATAAGCCAATTCTTTATGGGTTATCTATCTCTGTAGATGATTGCCACATACGTTTTGGGTTATTTCTCAAGTTTAGTTGAAAAATAAAGTATATGTTCTGCTACCTATTTTATTGCGTACCTCTTAATTTATCTGGGAAGGTTAATACGTTTAATATATAAGGTTTATATATTTATCTGGGAAGGTTAGTCAGTGGAACGACTTGCCTCCAGAAGTTGTGAGTGCTCCAACACTGAAAGTTTTTAAGAAGAGTTTGTCTGAAATGGCGTAAGGTCTACTGCTTGAGCAGGTGGGTTGGATTGGAAGACTTCCAACATCCCTTCAAACTCTGTTATTCTGTTATTTTCTCTACGTTGTGTATAATTTTAGAAGCAAATCTTCCTTTTCTTCAGTTGTATGTTACGGTATGATTTGTTTGTTGTTTTTTTGTAATTCCTCAGATAAAATCTTCAGATATAGATATCAAATATCTTCATAATAGCTCTACATAATAGCAAATTTATTATATCATATACTATAAATCAAATATGACTTGAAAGTAAAACCATCAAACTTCCTTTGAATTTTGTATAAATCACTTCTGAATAAAAAGGTACAGAAGCAGGTTGAGTGATATGTTTCGAAGAACCATATGCTTTCAGAATTTCAGCAATTTGTTGTATTCTTAACAATTTAAAGATGAATGCATAGCCCACAGTCATATATGGACCAACATGCTGTGGTAAAATTCAGCTCCCAAATAACTAGTATTAACAAGAATTAAAATGGGAGATAAAGCCATAAATACTTATACTAAAATATCAAGCCCTTTCCCCAACCATTGAAATCAGTTCTAAAACTGTTCCTATTCCCATCTATATACTCATTTAAAACTCCAAACACCATTGGTGAATGTGCTGTGAGATTAGGTTAAAGGTGATTGCATACCATAATCTTATTTTGAAAAACTGATGTGTGGTTTTTGGGACATTTCCAGTCTTCTTAATTAAATTCACATAGTATGGATACTATAGATATAGTGTGATTTTGTAACTGTAAAAAAAGATTGCTATTACAAGGATGGAAGGATAACATTTTCTAAGAATGGCTGTTGACCTTAGCACAAGGCTATGCTTTAACCTCAATTTTTATGTGCAATGCCAGGGATTAAGCCTACAAAATTGCTGTGACTCCATTTCTTTTTTTTGGGTGGTAGAAGTCATGCATAAGTAGGGTAGCCATAATTTAGATTGAGCAATATTGCATATCAAAATAGAAAATGGAAGCTTATTCAACTACAGTACCTCTTGATTTCAACAATTTAATCCAGATATACGATCATCTCCTTAAAATCCCCAAATACTATCCTATTAATTTGTGTTTAATTATTCTAAGTCTATAGTATTGTTTCTAAACAGTTTTATAAATATTGCATACATAAGATGGATATTGTTATTTGCAATAATTACAATGAAGAGCTGGAATATCCCATATTAATAAATCAGTGCCTAATAGTCTTAAAAGTAGTAAGTATGTTACTTATGATCTTCAGATGAAACTAATTCAACAAGAGATTTTCTCTTACAAATTCTGGCACCCAAGAGGTTCTTTTAAAGTGTTTTCAGCATTTTCCAAATGATTTTGCCAGGCATATGTAATCAACTAATCTCCATATGATTTTTGCATTCTCTCTTTCCCTTTGTATGGTGGAACAACAATGGCATTTTTCAAATTGGCAAGCATGTGCAGAATTCACACCTTTTATAAATTGTGTAACCTCTCCATTAGCATAGAGGTAGTCCTCAACGTATGACCACAATTGGGACCAGAACTTTTGTTGCTAAGCAAGTCAGCTATTAATCGAGTCATGCTTGATTTTATGCCCTTTTTGGAACAGTTGTTAAGCGAATCACTGCAGTTGTTAAATGAATGATGAGGTCATTAAGAAATCCTCCTCCCCCCATTGGCTTTGTTTGTCAGAGGCCATGCTGATCACATGACCATTGGATGCTGCAACTGTCTTAAACACATGCCAGCTGCCGGAGATCAAAACTAGATCAGAATTGACATCACAAGGAATACAACTAGAATGGTGGTCTTATTTACAGATACAATCAAGGTATGCACAGGATAGAAAGAATGAAGGTATTGCCAAAGACTACACAATATTAGATAAACTGTTGATACAGACAGAAGACAGACTGATCAAAGTGCTGTATAGATTTTTGTTGGAATATAAACTAGAGGAAGAACATGTCAAAGAAACCATGGTCGCCTGGGTGAAAAATTTCAGTTACAATGTGGAATTGGCTAAGTGGGAAAAACTTTGGATACTTAATCAGAAATTAACATTGGCTACGGCGTATAAAGAAAATCTTTACAAGATGTTCTACAGATGGCATCTCCCGCCAGCATGGCTTTCTAAAATGTTTAAAAATCTGGCCCCAAATTGTTGGAAGTGTAAAAAAACACCAGGCACTTTCTATCATATGTGGTGGACGTGCAATGAGGCAAAAAAATATTGGAAAATGATTCAATCGTGGTTAGAACAAATGGTGGGAGAACAAATTATGTTTAAACCAGAAACCTTTCTCCTAGGCATAATACCGGAGGGGTTTAAGAAAGATACACTCTATCTAATCATACATATACTAACTGCAGCACGCATAACCTATGCACAGCATTGGAAAAAAGAAAATACACCATCAGAGCTAGATATAATCAGAAAAGTGTTGGCCTGTGCAGAAGCAGATAGGTTCACTTTGGAACTTAAAAATAAAGGGGAATCAGAATATTTTGATGTATGGAATAGATTTTATGATTGGTATAAGTTAAGATGACAAGACTGGAACAAATGTATATATTGTGATCAAACAGAAGGACAGACAATGTATTAAATAGATTAACTGTTAATGGTTGAAACTAGCTGTACATAATGTGAATATACGATCACTCCGACTCCGCGGCATTGCATTGTTTTAAATGTAAAAATAATAAAAATATATATTTAAAAAAAAACATGCCAGCTGCCAATAGCCCAAATTTTGATCACATGACCTTGGGCATGCTATGACAGTCATAAGTATGAGGGCCTGTTGTAAGTCACTCTTTTCAGTGCCATTGTAACTTTGAATGGATTACTGAACAAATGGTCAAGGATTAATTGTACAATATCTCTATTTTAATGCCCATTATATATCTTTACCAGCATAGATTTCATTTTTTTCAACGCTGTCACTATAGTTAATGCATAGATTCATCAGTTTTGTCAGGGAGTTATAACCATAGCATTCGTTTCAGTTCTGCTTTGTATAGCTCATCCATGCCCTTCTCACCCACCATTTCTAATATACTCCATCAAGTACTCTGACTTTATTTTCATCCCAGGCCATGTGATCATGAGTGATTTCTGTTTTAATTTCTTCACTGTCCTGGAGACTTCCTGGGTAGACCTTTTCATCCGTTCTCAAAACATTTTTTAAAAAAATAATCATTCTTTAATTTCTCTGCTTTTTTTAATATTTACCTTCCTTGCTGTGTTTTCAATACACTCTGTATAGATATCTTTTTTCTATATGCACTATAAAGTCTTGTAATTTTTACCACCAACATTCTTTTATGTGCATTGTTTTCTCATTCACAGTTTATTTTGTTTCATTTCAGCCAGCATTCTTTCTGCATATGGATTTGTCATCTTTGACTCTGGGTGGGATGGTGCTATTCCCAGAAAGACTCAGTCTACAACCTGGGGCTCCCCTGGACTCATGACTCCTGTTCAAGTAACAGGTAGCAGCCATGGCTAGGAGAGCCTTTGCACAACTTTGTGTTGTGCGCAAGTTGCAGCCTTTCCTGGACCAGTATTTCCTGCGGTCAGCCATTCAGTCTCTAGTCTTCTCATGGCTGGACTGTTAGAATGTGCTCTTTATGGGGCCATCCTTGAAGCACATTAGAAAGCTATTGCTGGTGCAGAGTGTGGCAGCACAGGTAGCTTTGAGAGCTCCAAGATTGACCCCTGTTATGCCACTGCTCCACAAGCTGCACTGGTTACCAGTCTGCTTCTGGGTGCAATTCAAGATAGTGATGATAACCTTTAAATCCCTTCATGGCATGAGTCCAGTTCATTTGAGGGACTGTATCACCCCACTAGGATTAGCCTCTATCACTCCTACTGGCAGAGGATGCATGCTGCAGGTCCCGTCAGCTCGATTATTCCAGCTGGCAGGGTCCAAGAAGAGGGCCTTCTCTGCTATTGTTCCTGCCCTCTGGAACATCTTGCCTCCCAATGTGAGATTGGCCTCAACCCTCCTATCTTTTCATAAGAGCCTAAAGCAGGGGTGAAAACAACTTACCTTTGCTACCGGTTTACAAATGTGAGATCATGCTCAGAGCGTCAAAAATGAGACGTGATGACGTCTGGGCGGGTGGACAGATCCTCCCGTCGCCACCACTACCGGTTCGCCTGAACTGGATAGAACTGGTTGAATTGCACCACTGGCCTAAAGACATGGCTTTACCAGTTGGCTTGGAGCTCCAGTGGGGGAATAGCTCAATGGAGGTGGTTAATTAATAACAGATAAGTAGAAAAACACATGCCTTTTTCAGTGCATTAGCATGTGCTCCCTCCATAAATGAAGATGTGGATCTTGAAATAGAATCAGAAAAATCACTAAATTGGATACGTAGAGGATCTATTAAATGAACTGTTCTTTCTATTACACAAAAGATATTCTCTGCGCAGTAAATCATCTTTGCTCATTTTTCTTGGATGCAAACCATGATTTGATTTTGCATGTCACCTTGAAACACAAGGTCTAATTTGGCACATTGGCAATTGAAATCCCAGTATCCAAGTAGTTTAATTATTGGCAGACTAATTGGCAGAACTGTTGGGTTGATTTTGTGTTCATTATCACCTCTCTACATTCGTATAAGATTCTGTGGTGCCCAATTCATTACTCCCTGAGAACTTGAAAGATACAAGCACCAAAGAACCTGAGAAAACTAGAAGTCCCAAAGCACAAAGGGGGTTCTGGAGTGCTTGAATGCTTTTTCCTCCAGTAGTATGGAAATGAGATATATATGGAATGATTATGATCTTGCAGGATTGGTTTGAGACCGGTGATATCTTCCTTCATAGAGCACAATAATTTTAAGCAGAGGTGCCTATCATATTTGCAGATGTGGTTGATGCCTTAGAATCCCTCAACAACATTCAAAGTTGCTTGCTTTTGTGTTGCAGCTTGTTGAACTTGCCAAAAATTGACTAAGTCCCTATTTCTCCCATACAGTCTAAGAGCACCTCCTTTCTGTCTTACCGTGCATGCTGCTAAGATGCTATTCCCCAAGCGTAACATGTCCAAAATATTCATGCAGCTTTTATGCCATTTCCTGTTAATTATGTATACAAGAAACCACACAAATCAGCACAGTTCTCCAGCTCGTGAGATATCCCTTTGAAGGAGAATTTAGTTCTGGTTATAGCGCCCCCTGGAAAGTTGTCATTGTAGGATTAGCAACAGGTTGGCTTTTGTTCTGGTCAATTACCCTTCTGCTATCAGTCTATTCACAGAAACAGAAAATTCAGTCAAATTATACAAACCAGTGTGAATGCAATATCGTCAAGCTATTTAAAAGTACATTCTGCACGTTCTGGGACCAGCATAAGTCATTTTCGAGATTTAACTGTCTTATCCCAGTTACGCTGCTCTTCTTTTAATGCATGCTTTGTCATGGAAGATATTTAATTAGAGGCAGTTTAAAAATGACATTTCTCCTGCTTGTAAATCATTAACCCTCCCCCCCCAACCCTCCCCCCAAATAAAATGAATCCATGATGCTTTCAGCCCTAAACTGAACAGTTACAGCATTATATTAGAAGATCACACTGCCATCTAATGGTGGTTGTATGATGTTGCCCGATTTCTTTCTCCTCCCCCCCACCCCCCCACCCCCAAATGAAATGCTGTTAAATAAACAAAGATGGCAAAAAATGATGTGTTCCCAGGTGTACCATAAAACTAAAGTACACAGGCTGCCTCCACACTGCTATAGTAATGAAATCTTTAGCCTTCCTCCTGGGTGCAAACTTCCAGTCTTCTGATTTCTTTGTGACCAACTGATGGTTTGCTTGGGTTTTTTTTACCCATCAGTGATTCTAGTATGTTTCACTGATATTTTCTAAACTCAAGTAAGGAAGAGTTGTATATGGAAAAGGGGTTGTTTAAGGTCTTAATTATCAAAATACCCCATCCATCTTCTGTTATTTCTGCCTGCCACATTGAATCTGAATTACATGGATTATCACCAAATATCAGAAGAGGCTGCCCCCTGCTGTCTGACTCTATTAGTTTGTCGGTTAATTAATTGATTGATTGATTCAGGCCTCAGCTTTTGGTGTAGGTAAGCACTCAAGACAGGTTTGTATGTACAAATCTTTGCGCATGTGTCTACATATACCCACTTTCCCGTTAATCTTGATTGCTGCTTGCACTAGCCATGTAGTAATTTTCTGTATATAACTGTAATTTTCCATAACTGTAATTTTCCATAACTGTAATTTTCTTGGAAGCATTTTCCTAAGTGGTTTGTCCCTGAACTTCTTGCTTGGCTTGAGAAAGTGTGACTGGCCCAAACTCACACAACTGGCTCCATAACCAAGTCAGGATTAGAAGTCATGATTTCCAGTATATAGTCTGATGCCTTTAATCACCATACCAAAGTGGCTCTCAAAGGCAGCTAACACGATTTAAAAACAGAAGTAATTGTTTGGAGTTACGACGGCACTGAAAAACGTGACTTATGAACATTTTTCACACAACCATTGCAGCATACTCCATGATCATATGATCAAAATCCAGACACTTGGCAACTGGCTCATATTTGTGACGTTTGCTGGTTCCCAGGGTCATGTGATCACCTTTTGCAATCTTCTGACCAGCAAAGTCAATGGGGAAGTCAGATCCATTAGACCAGGGTTCTCCAACCTTGACAACTTTGAGACTTGTGGACTTCAACTCCCAGAATTCCTCAGCCACCTGGCTGAGGAATTCTGGGAGTTGAAGTCCACAAGTCTCAAAGTTGCCAAGATTGGAGAACACTGCATTAGAAAACCGTGTTACTAATTTAACAACTGCAGTGATTCACTTAACAAATGTGGCAAGAAAAGTCATAAAACGGGCCAAGACTCACTTAACAAATGTCTTGGTTAGCAATAGTAATTTCGGACTCAATTGTGATCATAGGTCAAGGTCTACCTATACACTGCATGTATTTTCAGGATGGTGAGATGTATATTGGTTCACAAGGCACTCTCTAGCTCAGAATTCTGATACTTTCAACATGCCTGATGTGATGCATCGTCAAAAAGGAAAGAGATGTTTTCTGCTGGCTCAGTTTAAAAAGAGGGTTTCTTTTAGTATCTGAGCAGCCAGAGAAAGATGAGGGAATGAACCCATTCCAAATGTAACAATAGCTGCTTAGTGATTTGGGAATCTCAGGGAGGCAATGAATTAGTGAGATGGCTTTTTTGCCTATAAAAATAACTCTCTGTTATGTCCTTATTGGTCATTTTGATTGGTGAATTAACGGCTGAATTTTTTAACTGTCAGACTTTTATCATTCTTTTTTATTGTACACTGGCCAGAGTAATGAATCTGTGAAATGGGCATTCACATAAATATGATATATAAATAATATAAATTAATAAATGAATAATCAAATTGTAACAATGCAATAATCATTTTTTGAAGTATGAGATTAATCATGAAAAGAAAATACTCTACATCAGGCACTTCTTTCCTCACGTTTCTCCTTTTATTCACAATCTGTTTAACACAGTTTTACGTAATTATTGATAAAGATTGATTGATTGATTGATTGATTGATTGGCTACATTTCCATGCTGCCACAATTCTGAGACTTTGGTGGATTATATAATATATGAAACCAAATAAAACATCAATGCAATCATAAAGCAATAAAACAGCCCCATCTGTACAAAAACAAGAAGTGATAAAAATGGCAAACCAAAGATGGCTTGTAAATCTTTCTAAATGTTAAGAAGGAGGGGGGCACCTGCAGCAACTTTTTATTTTTTATTTTTTATACTTCATAAGGCTAGCTGGATCCCTCAAGACCTCTGAAAAGCTGGGTAATCAGGGACCTAAGATCACACTCCCCACAGAATCATTTATCAGCAGCAACATTCTAGCTTGTGATATTCTCATTCAAGGTAAAGCACATGATTCTTATAAATATATAGTTTAACCTCAAAAAGAAACAATACATACCAATAGAGTGAAAACTTCAATTGTACAATCATATCTAAATTGTGAAGCAACAGACCTCAGAACTCTGTAATCATGTAGATCATCCAATACTGAAAGATTGTAATTTATCTGGACAACAGAATTATCAGAACAAGAATTTGAATTTTTTTCACATATTACCCCTATTTCACCCTGCACTTTTAACCCACCAGGATTTATGCCAGGACATTCATCTGCTTTAAGTTGTATTTATATGATATAAGAAAATTATATTGTTCTTTCTTTAGTTCATGAGGAGAAACCATGCTCCTAATTTATTTATATTTATTTCTTATTACAGAAATCATATTACAGCAATATTAAAAAAAAACTTAACACTAAATGAGCAGTTGGATTCCAGCAGGCTATGTAATATGAATGACCTTTGCTAAAATTAAGCTATATTAACTAGTCACTGAAGGAATGAGATGAATAATTGTATGGCTATAAATTAACAATGCAAACTATAAGCAGTGGTTAATTTAGATGAGAACCCAGAAAAAATAAAACCGATATAGCCTAAGATGAGATGTTTTACTAAATGTCTAAAGCTTAAATCTCAAGGAAACACAAATAACTAGCTAAGCATTACTATAACAAATCAATACCTTTTCCAGAAGAAAGTGTGCATCTAATAGTAATAGTTCTAGGTAGCATAAAGAAAAATGAAAATTCTAATTCAACTTCTCATGGTGTATAGAACCGTTCAAAAATTGTTGGCCACTAAATGCCACTAAGTCAGAAGTGGTATTCTACCAGTTCGGACTGAATCGCCCAAACTGGTAGCAAAATCGCAGGTGGTCCCACCCACCTGCACCCGGTTCTATGGCATCCCAGTTACACCATTTTTTCACCAAAAGTACATGCACGGAAGGTTCTGCGCATGTGTGGAGGTGGTGTGCACGAGCAAAGCAAGCAAGCGAGTGTGCATACTCACATTTGCGAACCAGTAGGGAAGATAAGTGTATACTACCCCTGCACTAAATGCTAGATTGGATGTATCTGTATTTTATCCAACCTAGTTCTTCTCATCCTACTGCCTTGACATTCCAGATTTAGTACTGTTAGCAGTTGCTTTTCTAGTGATGAAAACTTTTCTTCAGTTCAATTTGAAGATATGGACAAGATTTAGGATCAGAGACATCCCTATACAACATTGACCATCTTGGTTTGTTAAGGATCCACAGAGGTGTCAAGTCTTCTTTCCAATCTATATAAATATAACAGTAATTCATTTTCTCTTAAAGGTATCTTTAGGTCCCACTCTTTACAATAATCATTAGTAAGGGTCAACATTTCACAGAGCACTAAAGTACATTCACTACATCTGGATTAGTGGATTATCTGGATTATCTGGATTCCTTTAAACTTTGCTTTAGGTATGGATTTAGGATTGAAACATCTTGAATCACCATAGCAAATTAATTCAGTTGAAGTAGAAACTGGATCATATATCTGTTAGACCTCACAGTAATTTTACACCTGTATTCTTCTGGGGCTATCTTACTATTTGACTTGCCCCTTGGGGCTCTAGTCTACAACCTCTTGCCTATGACATCCCCCAGGGTTTAATTTTAGGGAGCCCGTATAAGTTAAATTTTGAAACCTAAAAAGCCATACCTAAAACATTGCTTCTTTAAAAAAACGATAAAGCTGGCAAATCAACCTAAGATGAAACTTTATATTTGGAGATACAAATCAGTGGAATTCATTTTTATGAATATATGCAGGAGATTGTAATCTTAATCATCTAGAAATCTAAGAGCAATATTGGATCCAATAGGATGTCAATACTGGATCCAATAGGATATAAAAGCTGCCAAAAATTCTAGAATGAATAGGATTGTATCTTTTCTGCCTCTCATATAACAATGGTTGTCCACTAAAGAAAGCAATATTGTTTACTGAAAGGTAAAATGAAAATAACCTCAGAAAGTGACATTAAAGTTATAGAGAGAAATGGAGGTACTCTTAACCAATTCTTAGCTAATGCTAAAATATGAAACATAGTGATAGGAAATTTTTTAGACAGAACTAAACTCACAAACATTTCCCTGCTAGATTTGTATTCTATTATTTTAAAAACCCTCCCTAATCCACCAGATGGTGCTCATTACCATATGCAATATGTAGTTTGCTCTTTCAAACTAACCAAAACCACCCATATTTTGTCCTTCAATATTTTTTTATCGTGATTCTGATGCAGGAGGGTGGGTGGGTTTGGTTATTTTGAGAATGAATCTTCATGTTGTTGTTTTTAGACTGTGCACAAGCTACAGTCATTTTTAGAAATCCTGCAAGACAAGAAAATAAAACAAGTACCACCTGTCAGAAATTCAGTTCAAAAATGTTCAGATAACTTTATATTTCATACATGTAAAAAAGTCAGCCACCAAGAAAATATTGGTTCTGTTGGCATAAACTAAAGCTACATAAACCATTGTGCATCTGAAATTCCTTTTTCTTGCTTCTCTTTACTGCAATCCCAATCTACTGTATCTATTGAAGGCCCTATTCAATGCAATTCTGATTCCAAGGTTCCACATCTTCTGCCAGTGCTATTTGCTTAGTACATTCACAGTTATGTGTTTAATTCCAAAAGCAAAGCAATGCATATTATAAGATAACAATACTATTTAAACCCGTGAAATACTAATTAATGGCCACCAATGGATACAAGAAAAAAAAAATCACCTTAGCTGGATATTGTGTTTCAATCTGGTCTCTGATCAATTATGTCATCTCAGCTTCTCCTGCTTCTCCTCAGTTTCAGAACTGAAGGATTTGTCTTTTCAGCCTAGTTCATGGGCAAGCCTAGCCTGCTGGGGGGCATGATAAGTTGCACTCTAAAAAGTAAGAAAAGACAGGACTAAATACAAATGATGAACACCTGATTGCTAAATGTATAAACCAGTGGGAGAGAATGTGCTTAAAGGGACTGAAATTCACATTACGTTAGAATTTAAGGCAGCACTCTTACAAAACGATGTACCATTAGCAGATGACACCAAAGAAATTATCTAAGAGGTATTGTAGGTACTTCTAATCAATGTTGGAAATGTAAATATATGAAATGGCATTTTACCATGTATGGTGAACTTCTGAAAAAGCAAATAGCAAAAAAAACTATTGTCCCAAAGGTGCTTTTCAAAAGACAACAGGATTTCCTTGGTTTTTTTCCTTGAAAACGTTTCACTGAAGAAGTTTCTTGGATGAGAAGTGAAACGTTTTCAAGGAAAAAACCAAGAAAGTCCAGTAGCCTTTTGAAGGGCACCTTTTGAAGAGCGACCTAGATCAGGGGCGTCAAACTCGTGGCCCATGGGTCAGATGCATCATGTGCTGGCCCTGCCCCTGCCCAGTTTAGCGAAGGGAGAAAAAATCTTAATACATCATGTGACACTGCCGTGACAACGTGAGTTTGACACCCCTGGCCTAGATGATTGAGAATCTCCATAACAAAAAGTTACTCACAACCTTCTTCAATATGGATATAATTATAAACTAAAATACTATCTTGTTTTAGTTGAACAAAAAATACAAATGCAGATCTGAAATATAAAAGAAATACATACCCAATAATCAAATAATAAGAGAAATATATATCATGCTCTCTAGCAAATAGCCCCTAATGGGTAACACAATCACAATTCCACAGATATATGTAATGTTAATTTATTGGCAACTTTTGAAGGTTTTCTGGCGACCAAACCCAACATTTTTAGGTGACTGCATGTGACTCTATGGCATTAGCGTGAGACAAATGAAACCTGGAAATGTTAGGATTGTATGTTTTCTTTCTTTCTTTAATGGAAGGAAATTAACTGTGATTTACTTTCTTACACTTCACAAAGTGCTATGTGCCCAGCACATCTTTGTAACATTTTGTACCAACATGCAGAAAAGTCCTTTAGTTAATTAGTTTACTTACTAAATTGATTTTTATAGCTCTCCAACTTGCAATATAACTCAGATAATTTTATAATATTTGTTTGTATGTGGTCGCCATCAATCTGCTTAAATGTCCATCTATATTTTCAGGTTTCCAAATTATTTTTCTCAAGTTGTGAAGTAGAAAAAGAAAACTTTTACATAAGGAGTAAATTCTTAAGAGAAGAATAAGGGACCATACTTTACAAGCATTTTTTAATAACTTTTCTTTCAATATGAGAAATGAGCAGTGTCTCAAATTATTACCAAAGCACACTTTGTCCCAGCAAAAGGCAATTATATCATGGAGTTTATGAACAAAGCAAAGTAATATGAAGTAATAAAAAGGAAGCACAATATAAAGTAAAATCCAGACATATTAAATTCCTAAATGAATATATAAAAGAAAAAGAAAGAAAGAAGGAAATGTGATTTGCTTTATTGAGAAAATCCCTTTTCATATTTTTAATCGATAATAAAGTTCAGACTTTGGAACTTGTGACTTGATTAAAGCATGTTTTCATTCCTGAAATTACAAGTTCCACTTTTTCAAGTCATGATAATAAATGGAGAAACTAATTGTTGCATTATGCAGACTAATAGCATTCCGGACAGATAATTTTTCTATGTGCAAAATGATGTCCCATTAGTGACTATTCAAAAATAGATCTTTCTAATTTTGAGGAAAAAAGTATTGTCTTCTACTTTGTAAAAGTGAAACAAAGATTTTGAATTGAATGTTATAAAGGAACAGAAGATAAGAAGGGCTGAAGGTAATTTAGAAATCTACACTGTTCCTTATTTGCATTACATTCACATTGCTATTCTTTTATTGTAATTTTTTAACGAATCAGATCTGAATGTTTTAAAGCAAAGTTTATCAGGAATTCTGATCTGGAGCATGGAAATAACTATGCTGTTTGTCTTCGAACAAACTGATTCAAAAGTTAAACAGCTTTATCACAAAAATCAACAGGTAATAAAATCTGGACAATTGCAAAAAGAGAAAGAGTGAAAGAGAGAAATTATCATCAGTTATCTTAAATTTTAATAGGTGACCAGGCGTTTTTGCATCGTGATAGAACCTTGGTAGTAATTTACTGAAAAATGTACATTTTCAATCTTTCCAATAAATATAAAATCTCTTCATATTAAATCAAGAAAAAAATAGTTTATGAAGGTATAGAAGCTGACTGTGTTTTTTTCAAAAGCTCCCAAACTATATTTAAAAAATAAATTGCATTATAACAATTTAAAACAAGAACAATTTGAACCATTTGTTCTTTATTGCAGCAATTTTCAATATTGCCCAGTTTATTTAGTGTTCCTTATTTAACTAAAGTTGTTACCTTCGTGAAACATTTGTTTTAATTTTCAGATCTCTCTTAAATTGGGTGGTTGGTTGGTTTTGGTTAATCTCAAAGTGATTTCTGTGAAAATCAATGAATCCTGCAGAAATATTCGTATGAATTCTCAACTTCATTCATGTTTATAGGCTATGCTTATTATATTGCAAGTGTCTGTTGTATACATGTGAATGTGTATGTTCAGGTGGATGTGAATGTGGGTATGTATGAAATAGAGCAGGAAGAGATAAAGAAATTTCCAGGAAGGACAATTACATAAAAATCACTTTCTCACAGAAGTTATTATATCATAAAACTAAACATGAAGCCTTGCTCAATAAATTTATTTCTTAGTCTTACATTTGTCCAATCTTTATTTTTTTTAAAGATGTAAAAAGTACATCTTGCTACCATAGCACTTTACAAGACAACTGATGAGGAACAAGACAATTTTTTAAATTGGGAATCCTTCCACACTACAGTCTGTTGGGCGAGGCATCCCCAGCAGGAAGCAAAGCTGTCCCACTGAAATTCTGCACTGCACTGAAGCATTTTTGTTCTGAGCGTTGGGAGTCAGTCTCTGCAATCTAAAACCAAAAAGTAGGAGACATGCAAAAAACAATCTGCTCTCCTGAGACAAAGACCTTTATTTAAAAGGAGTCGAGGCAACACTACATTAAAGTTTTATTGTGCACCACTATAATGTTTGAGTTCCCAAAGGTGCTTTTTCAAAAGACAAGTGGACTTTGTTTTTCCTTGAAGGTGTTTCACATCTCATCCAAGAAGCTTCTTCAGTTCTGAACAGATGTCTTCAAGGAAAAACAAAGTCCAGCTGCCTTTTGAAAAAGCACCTTTGGGACAACCATGACCTGGATGACTGAGGATCTCCATAGATACAATGCTTGAGGTCAGCTGAAGGCAAGGCTGAGATATGCTCCCCACTCACCAGTCTCCATATTAAGATATGCAAATGTATTTCTAACTGGTAATGTGCAAACCTCTCTGTGCACAAATTACTCAGTGCACAGAACAATTTCAGATAATGCAAGCTCCACATGCTTCACTCAGTCAGCAATCTGGAACAATTTCAGATGGGATTCAGATGAAATCCCCAAAAAAATACAGTGCTCTAGATGAAATGCACACACGCACACATACACACCTATATGTACTGTACATGGATGTGTGTATTCACATTTGCCATCTTGCTTTAGTTTCTCTGACTGGACACTGCATTACCTGTCAGGATTGGAATAAGCCAGAAATATACATACATACATACATACATACATACATACATACATACATACATACATACATACATACGTCACTCACTGAAATAATACAGGAGGATCTATGAGGGCTTTCGGTAGCAGTTTACCCTGATGCTTTTGGCTTCTTTAGTGTAGGTTGTGGAAGAGTACAACCCTACAGGAAAAGCTGCTAGATTGTTCAGCAGATGATCTTTCCTTAACAGCAGCAACCAGAGGGTCGTTTCTGACTTTGGATGCTCCTTGGCAGGCCTAAATGTACTGTTTTAGCATACAGAAGGAAGCTGGCCTTTGCCATGGATGTGTTATTTCTTGGCTTTGTGCAGACTGCTGCCTTATGGGCTACATGAGTAACCCAGAGGAAATGTAAGGAGGTAGATCATCTCCCATTTTGGAGAATGGTGCTCAGATTGGTCAGGTTTGTCAACAGTTGCCTAATATTATGTCTCTGCGTTTTCTGAGTAGTAGTGCGATTCATTCAACAGCTCCCCCATAGTTCTCCTCTCTTCCTCCATTCTAGCACCTTGACTAGTGTATTCATATGTATGGCCAACTATGATATATCTGGACCCCATCCAGGGGCCTTACTGAATCAAACAGGTACTCTGAGGCTTCATGGGTTCCTAGCAGTTACACATTCAACATGGAAACAATATTCTGGCCAATTGCACAACCCAAAGAGAAGAAAAGACTACAGCATTTTACCCCATCTTCAAACTTCTTCATGCTATTGCTGTCCAACTGCTAGGAATATATGATACTGCTTAAAAATAATAAAGATTTATATGGAGAAGCTGGGCTTCAGATGAGTAGTCGCTGTTTGTGGCTTACAAAAGTAAAGCAAGTGAAGGTTAAAGAGCACCCAAGTTGTGTGAAAGTCTTGTGTATATATGCATGCCCAACTATGCTGAAGTTCACATCCAGGCAATAGAAATGAAAGGTTTGATTGGATTGATCCATATGCTTCACAGACAATCACCTTTGGAAGCATATCAGCTCTGAGAGTGCTGTACTGGGTACTGATTGGTTTAGGTGCTGGTTTTGACATAAAAGCCCTTATGTCTCAGCATCCAGTATCTACAGTACCACCTGTTTCAACCAGTATCAGCTGGACTTATCTGAATCTCCAGGGAGCATCATATTATATCCTCAAGATGGTCTTGAAGTACTTTTCTGTGACAGCATTGATGATGCATTGATTTATCTCTGCTTGGAGCAGAGATAAAATTGTCCCATCCTTGCTAGGTTTTCAAAAAATGTTAAAACTGAATTTTGATTGTTTTAGTATTGGGGATTTTATGTTACATTTGTGTACGAGATCATTGAACCTGAGCATGGATATTTAATTCTTATTTCACATATACTGTAAACAAAATTACTTTGATTGCGGCAGAGCAGGTGTTTACTTATGTAAATAAATAATGGAACCACTACCATCCCTGTTAAAATTTCAAAATTCTCCATTCTGAAATGAATCAAGAGAAATTGTACAGCACGGGGGGGGGGGTGTTCTCTATGAGCGGGTAAATTGAAGCATACTTTTCTGCATTGAACACACCTCTGGTTCTAACTTATTAGGAACATAATGTTATGATTTTTGTGATAACTCATAGATCATCAGATTTCTACTTTCCTATTCTTAGCGCATCAACCAAGCTATCTTCCAGTCATTCTTTTCTGACCCAGAGCTTGGAACATGTATCTGGCTCAAATCACATTTTCCCATCAATGCATTTTTTAAGCTATTAGATTTCAAGAGCAGCTCTCTAATCTTACTAGCTGTTTTCCTTATACTGTCATGCTGGCACATACTGAGGTTATTTAGAGGTTTTCCACAGTCCCTAATCTGGATTTGTTGTATAAAGATTTACATGCCATGCAGTTCTGCTTTTGTTTCTAAATGTCATGTGCAATCAGTCTGTATTTCTTACCTATTCCCCCAGAGTGTTGCAGTTTTTACAGCTGCCTTTCATGAAGAAAAGCTTAGTTCAAGAACAAAAGTAATAGCGATGTCAGTCCAAGAAGCAAAGTATTATGCTGACTTATGTACAATGATTATGTACTTATTGTACAGAGATACTCCCTTTAATGCAAACTTCACTTTAATATTGTGATCCAGCTAATAAAAGAGTTTTAGTATTGGCAAGTAACTTTTGTGTGGACTTTTTTCTACCAATCCTTCTTCAGCTTTTCTAACTCATCAGTTCAATTTTCAACAGCTCAAGCCTTTGATGTCCGTCCTTCTGAGGTCAGAAAATTGAGGATCCAGATTATAGGGGGCAATTTCTGTCTCTGTAAACTACTTAGAGCGGGTTGTAAAGCACTATGGAGCAGTATAGAAGTCTAAGTGCTATTGCTATTACTATCATTGGCAACTTTCAGAATATTTCACATTTCCAATTACCAGCTCTTTACATTACCGTCTATATACATCCTGAAACATTTGTTGATTGTTAAGCCAGTAAACAAAAAAATCATCTTCAGACAATAAATTGAACTAAGATTGCTATTAATTCATGCTGGTTAATGAATCTATAGGGAGATTTAATATAGAGTAGGCAGAATTCAATACCTCATACGTAACTACCGTACATATCGCACAAATATAGGAAATGGTAAATATCACTTAGAACCTAGGAAATATAGGAAATGGTAAATATCACTTAGAACTACCCCGAACCACCCCACCGAGGCCGTTGAAATGATGTCCCGGTGCCTGGAGGCCGTAAGGATCTGGATGGGCAGTAACAGACTCAAGCTCAACCCCTCCAAGACGGAGTGGCTATGGTTACCGGCGCCCCGGTTCAACCAGTGGGTTTCATCACTGGCCATCGGGGGCGAACAGCTGGCCCCTGTGGAGCGGGCACGCAATTTGGGCGTCCTCCTGGATGCCCGGCTGTCAATGGATGACCATGTGATGGCCGTGGCTAGGGGGGCATTCCACCAGGTTCGCCTGGTGCGCCAATTGCGTCCCCTATTGGACCGGAGTGCCCTGCACACAGTCACACAGTCACCCATGCGCTAGTGACGTCCCGATTGGACTATTGCAATGCTCTCTACATGGGGCTTCCCTTGAGATGCACCCAAAGGCTGCAGTTGGTCCAGAATGCGGCCACGCGGGCAATTATGGGAGGTACAAGATAATCTCATGTAACACCTCTCCTGCGTGGCCTGCACTGGCTACCTGTGGCTTTTCGGGTGCGTTTCAAGGTGTTGACTATCATCTTTAAAGCGCTCCATGGCACAGGACCTAGCTACTTGCGGGATCGCATCCTGCCCCATACATCCCTGCAACCGATTCGCTCTCACAGAGAGGGACTCCTCCAGGTGCCGTCCACTAGGCAGTGCCAGCGGGCGACGCCCAGGAGCAGGGCCTTCTCTGTGATGGGCCCGACCCTCTGGAATGACCTCCCCCCCGATATTAGAATAACTACTGATCTCCGCTCCTTCCGTAAGAAACTCAAGACCCACCTGTTCAACTTAGCTGGCCTGGCCTAATTGTAGTTTTGTGTCCCTCTAGCCTGTTTTTTAAATTTTTAGGGGTAGGTTTTTAGGTTGTTTTAATTTTTAACTATACAGTACAGCCTATTATTTAATCTGTTTTTATGGGTTTCTAAAAATATTTAATTTTTGTATATTGTTTTTACTGTGGTCTGTACACCGCCCCGAGTCCCTTTGGGGAGAGGGGGCGGTCTATAAATTTAATAAAATTAAATTAAATAATTAAGAACCAGTGACTTTCCAAATTATAATCTATGATAATAATTGATTTATCTAAACTTGATTATGATATTGATTGTGGAAATAGCAATGTATATTTATTGAAAATGGCTCTTTGATTCTCAGTAAAGGTGTTCTTTTTATTTCAAAATGCTGATTTCAAAATGCTTCTATTTTACTATCTACATATCTTGATCATTGTTCTCCCAAACTGACTTTCAAGCTAATGTATAAAACTGAAAGTATAAAAACAATAAAAGTTATTAAAGTATTGATTTAAAAAACAGAAATAAAATGAAACACACTAGCAACCATTTCAAAACAATTCAACCTAAATGGACTTGAATTAAGTTTTTAAACAGCTGGGCACCTAGAAGCGTTTTTGAACTAGGATCTAAATGAATTCAACCCTGAAGCTACTAGGATCCACTGTTTCAGTTATGCACTTCTCTTACAGAAAGCCCATATTAAAGCACCTCAACTAACATTTTGAATGCAGAGGCAAAGAGGAAACAAGAAGTTATATTTACAAGCTAGTGAAATACAAGTCATTTTGGCACTGTGCCTTGATTTGGCTCAGAAGCAGACAAGGCATTGTTTTCGCAATTGATGGAATATAGATCCACCAAGACAAATGAGTTGGAATTCTGCCTAACTAAATCTGCACCAATGAAATTTTCCATCAGCAAGTACACTTCAGTTGAATTATAGCATATTCCCACATTCTTGTTTTATTGGCTCTTTGGATAGTTTCATTTATTTGGAATACTGTTAATGTAAGGGAGAGATCCGCAAAGATCGTTCTGAATTAGGGCAAGCTAAATTGATTAGAGTTCTACTCTTGTTCACAGATTTAGAAATATAAGAAAAATCTACATGAGCCTTCTCGAAGAAAAGCTTTGCCAGATAACAGTAAAGGTCCTTGCAGAATTGCATTTGGTTTCCAACAACTGCCTTTGTGAAAGCCCCCATCTGTCTGGCACTTATGTCTTCTAGAGATTTCCAAGCTTTCATGCAAACTAGCATGGATTTCAGTCAAGCCTATAGAATAAGTTTAGATATTCTTATTCATATTTTGCAAAAATTTAAACTGCCTGACAAATAGTTTACTGTAAATCTGCAGTTCAAGGATCTCACTTGTTTGGAAAAATGAAAGGCATGTTGAAAAGTACACCTTTTCTATTTTCATTTCTAATTGAATCCTCCCTTGACCCCTTTATTCCCCTTGGCTATATTTCAGGTTTTGATGATAAGAAAAAGAATTTTGTGTTTGGATAATACAATTTTCTCACTTGCCTTCAGCGACCTTCAGCTCAATTTCTTCTCTCCAGAGACATTGTGTATTATGGAATTGAACCAAATTCCTTATTCACAGGGAAAAAAAGTTCCAATTTAATCTGAATATTCAGCATTTTACACCGGTCAGGGTGATGGATGGCATATTGAAATGCTTTTAGTTTAGGTAATCAAATGGCAGAATTCAGACTTGTATTGAAAAAAATAATGAAGTCTATTCAATATTCTCGTAAGGTACAAAAATGCGCATTACCCAGGGGAAAGGAAGCTTTTCCTTATTACCTTACTGATATCATCTCCATTGCAAAAAGCAGGAATTAAGAATTTATGTGGGTTAGAACATTTGTAAAGCAGCAGCTGCTAAGAAGATCAAGAGGAGGGCACTTTTCAGATGAATATATACTAAAAACTCTAAATTTCTATGCATCAGCAATGATAAATACCAGGTTTGGCGTGATGATTCACATTTTCACTTAAAATATATATTTTAAAAATCTACTTGAGAACATAAACAGTGGCAAATCCAGGTCAATTCTGGCAGAATTTTATCTTAATGCCACCATTTTGGCATCATATAATTTTGCACAACCCCAGTCTAAACAATCCAGAATGATGAAAATGAAAAAGAATTACAGAAGACTTTCTGCATTTTGGTTTTTGCTTTTTTGTAACTGTTCCGTTGTACCATTGTACCATTCTTTGAACAAAACATGCTTTATGAAATTATAACATGATGTCCATTTATTATTCTGTTTACCTAGAAAGAATATACTTGGAGATAGTTACACTGAGATTCTAAAAGTTACTCTGTCTTTGCAGCACAATTCTGTTCAGTCCTACCCAGAGTTTTTCAGTGAGGCTTAATGTCAGATAAGTAAAGAGGAACGTACTCTTCATGACATTTCTATAGAGTGAGTATCAACATGTTTATTCTTTATTCCACTTGCCTACTTGCCTGCCTGCTTTCTTTCCTTCTTTCCTTCCTTCCCTCCCTCCCTCCCTTCTTCCTTCCTTCCTATGCTATAGACCAGGGGTGTCAAACTCAAGGCCCATGGGCCAGATCCAGCCCACGATGTGGTTGGATCCTGCCCACGGGGTCACCCTGGAAAATGTAAGGAGCTGGTCCACATCACTTCTGCCTGGTCTATCCACTTCACTTCGGCCCGGTCTATCCACTTCACTTCGGCCCGGTATACTCAATACAAAGAGAAAACATCAGGCCAGCGTCGCTTTGGTCCAAGAGGCTTCGTCGCTTTGGCCCAATTGACCAGTGTGGCTTCAGTCCATTCTACCCAGTGCAAAGAGGATACATGCCAGCAGTTTGGGGAATGGTGTCAAGCTGGCCACACCCACCGAGCCGGCCATGCACACCCAGCCCCAAAGGATCAACCACAGCCCTGATGCAGCCCTCCATGAAATTGAATTTGACACCCCTGCTATCGATATTTATTTTTCTCCATGGACGCTTGATAATGGATGTCTGGGTGACTTTGAGTCAGTCAGTCTCTCTCAGCCCAACTCACCTCACAGGGTTGTTGTTTTGGGGGAAAGAGGAAGAGGAAGGAGTATTAGTATGTTCATCACATTGAATTGTATATGAAAAAAGGCAGGATAAAATTTTACAGTTAATTAAAAAAGACAACATAAAAGAAATAAGTAAATCTTGGTGGCATTTATCTCAATTAGAACACACAAACAAATGTCACCAATATTTTTTTTTACTGTACCTTTTTAAATGACCAACTTTTCATTTTTGAATTGCAAAGAAATCTCATGCAAGTATGCAAGAGAGTAATGTAAATGTCATATATGTAAAATCCTATATTCTGGTGGATCCTCCTCCACAGATTTCAGTTAAGATATCTGTGTCTGATATCTGAAAAATGGCCCTATGGACAAACTAGAAGTCACCTGTTGAAGGCCCCTGAAGGCTCCGGAGGGCTAAAACCAGCCCTATGAGCAACCCAGAAGTCCATTCCCGAACTTCCGGTTTGCTAGAAGGGCCGGTTTTTCACACTCTGGAGACTTCAGGGAAGCTCCTGAAGGCTCGGGGGGGGGAGGCTGTTTTCGCCCTCCCCAAGCTCCTATAAAGTCTCTGGAGCCTGGAGAGGGCGAAAAAATAACGCCAAACGTTCGGGTGAGTGCTGGTCCTGCGCACATGCACGCTGTGGTCGTGTGCATAGCATTATGGGTGTGGCACACCTGTGCACGACCCCTCCCCGCGCTCCCCCCACTTTTGGCAAGCGAGCCAAAAAAGGTTCGCCATCACTGTCCTATACCATTTCAGAGAAGTGGCTGTCCAATCTCTTCTTAAAAACCTCCAGTGTTGAAGCACCTACAATTTCTGAAGGCAGGCTCTTTCACTGGTTAATTGTTCTCACTGTTAGGAAGTTTCTCTTTAATTCCAGCTTGTTACTCTCCTTTATTAGTTTCCATCCATTGTTTCTCGTCATGCTTTCTGGTGCTTTGGAAAATAATTCTAAAATGTGAATGACACTAAAGAAAGCCAAGCTAATTGTCCCTGGGGAAGAAAATCAGTACTAGGAAAAGAATTTTGAACTGACAAATGACAAGAAGGCTTGCATTTTTTCTTTTTTTCTTCTTTTCTTTTTTTCTTTTTTCTTTTTTTTGGAACACTAAAAACAGTTGAGAATTTTTTCCAATAGTAGCATCCTGTTTACCCTGTAACGAGTCACCAATCTTGGTAATATGAGCTTGGAAGTCGAAGCCTTCCCTAACATTACACAATACAGCTGGCTTACCTCCATGGCTGCAGTTACTGCACTGAAGCTAAATACAATGCTGCAATAATAACACCAAAGTGGTTTACACAGACTGTATTATATTAGAATCAGAGAATGTGATCCAACAGCGAAGAAGATAAATGTGATTTATTTATTCTTGCATAATCCAGGGACATATTTTATCCAAAAAGGTTTGATCTAATTCTAGCAGATGTGATTAATTCAATAACCAGTCATCATTTACATTGCTCAAGGCATACTCCAAATGGATTTCATCCCCACAATTAATATCAATCAGTAAAATTGATTACAGTAAATTTTACAACTAGAATAATGTAGAAATGAATTATCCCATGTTAATAATTCCAGATATCTGGCAAACTGGTTCTATGCTACATTTGGCAGGCCGCACATCTTGAAAGTAAACAAGCGTTTGTCAAATTTGGCAGCTTTAAGCTATGTAGAGTTCAACTGCCAGAATTCCCCAGCCAGCAGAATTCTACAACTTGAAGGCCACACAACTTTCGATACCATCAACCATGGTATACTTTTGGGCTGGCTACAGGGGATGAGGTTGGGCGGCACAGTTCTGCATTGGTTTGGCTCCTTTCTCTGTGACAGGTTCCAATCATATTGGAAGTGAGGTGTCCACCCCTCAGCCACTATTTTGTGGTGTACTGTAGGGCTCAGTACCTTCTCCACTCCTTTTCAACATCTATATGAAACCTCTGGGTGAGATCATCCATCACCATGGGTTGAGATATATATTGTATGCTAATGACACCCAACTCTATATTTCCATTCATGGTGACCCAAGTGATACTGAGGCTACCCTTTCATGGTGCCTGGATGAGGGACAACAAGCTTCAACTGAACCCTGGCAAGACCAAATGGGTTTGGATATGCAGGCTCCGGACTCCGGGACTTTGTCATCTTTGACTCTGGATGAGGTATTACTGTCCCAGAAAGACCCGGTCCGCAACTTGAGGAGGGAGGGTGTTCTCCTGGACTCGCAACTCCTGTTTAAGGAATAGGTGGCAGTTGCAGTTAGGAAAGCCTTTGTATAACTTTGTGTTGTGTGCCAGCTGTGGCCTTTCCTAGACCAGGATTCCCTGCTCTAGTTATTCAGTCCCTAGTCATTTCACAACTGGATTATTGCAATGCTCTCTAGATGTGGGGGTACCCTTGAGAAGAATTCAGAAGCTGGTGCAGAGTGCAGCAGCATGGATATTTTAGGAGGCCCTAAGAATGGCCTCTGTAACACCACTGCCCACGAGCTGCATTGGTTGCCAGCCAGCTTCCGGGTGCAATTCAAGGTGTCGGCATCACCTTTGAAGTCCTTCGTTGCATGGACCCAGGTTATGTCTCACCCCATTAGGATTGGCCCGTACCACTTGTGCTGGCAGAGGATGCATACTGTGGGTCCCATCAGTCCAATTATTTCAGCTGGAGGGCCTTCTCTGCTGTTCCTCCTGCCCTCTGGAACATCTTGCCTCCCGATGTGAGGTTGGCTCCTATCTTTTTGTAAGGGCCTAAAGACATGGCTTTGCCAGTCAGCTTGCAGGCCCAGGGGGGAGGGGGAGGGAGTCAGCTCAATGGAGGTAGTTGAATAATAAAAGATCCCACTCCCCGCTCCTACTCTGTCCCCACCATCCCCACGTGTCTTTGGTTTTTAATGCTTGATTTTAGCTTTTTATCATGAACTTAGAGCCACCCAGAGTTACCCTATGATAAGATGGGCGGCCACTAAATTTTATGAATAAATAAATAAACTTAAAGTTTCCAAGTTTGAAGAACACTGCCATAAGTTATCATAGCAAGCTGTCAAACTAAAAAGCAATTCATAATGTAATCCTGCATCATGTTGCCCCTTTTTCCTTCCTAGAAATGTCCTGCACTAGAATAGTAAAAAGTGTCAGACACTTTAAATTTATCTGAATTACATTCCCCCGTCCCCCTTACTGTCAAGGTGGGTAGCATGTGTAATAAGCCAACATTGTTCACATTTCTTGCCTGCATATGATTCTACTTCTGGATGGCATATGATCTGCAGCTCACTATTCTAGTTCTATTTTTGGTAAACAGCTGCAAGAAGAGAATGAAATGGCATAGCTGACTGATATGGGCAAAGTGCCAAACTATTTGATTTATCCTTTTAGCCCTTACATTAAAAGCTGGCACAGATGTGCCGTATTTAGTTTAAGAGCATTCTACAGCCATACCCACTGGGAGATTCTCAGGTTTAAATTTCCTTCGAAATGGGCTGAGGAATGAATCTGTACTCATATGGAATAGTGCAGCCCTTTTATTCTGGATGATAAGTCCTAAATTCGTGAATATTAAAGCTCAAGAGAATATTAAATGGGTAACTACTCTTAAAATTATTTTTAACATGGATAAATTATATTTCTTGTCATAAGATTACCCTTTTTAAAAAGTCCCCTTTCATTTGCCATCTCACTGACCAGGATTTGCTTAATTTACTGTCCCTATGGCAACTGCAGTAGATGTTTATACAGCAATGCAACAGGAAAATATTTAATGTATTTTTAACTCCCTTTTAATGGAATTTAACAGCTGGATACACAACTGAGAGCCAGGAACACATGACATGGACAGATAGGATTTTGCTTTTTTGTTTTGTTTTGTTTCCCTCGTATATCACTCCAACCTTGATAAATTAAACTACAAACTCTCTAGCTATAACAAGATCTTGGAATATGCAATAGTTACATATTCTGAGAACTAACATCTAGTTTTCACTCTATATCACAAAATTGTGTACAGATATATACCCATATTATACCCATATAACAACATTGTTTGATAAAAACAATGTTGGGGATTTAGCATAATTACACACACACACTTTCTGATGTAGAACAACTTTCTGACAATCGCTGGTTGCTTTTGATATAAAGTGGGTATGAGTAGGTTGAGAATCAATTGGACCAGACTGTAATCTGTCCAGCACTCAGACCACTGCAGGGTTTTTTGAATTGTTCTTGCTAGAACTAACACTATTTTATAATTTTAAAAAAAATCTGCTTCCTATGCACCATTGCTTTTATGTGAATGGCTCAACTTATTAATGCAAATCAATAGCACCTTCCACAAACTCTAATTTTGGATGATCCTACCTTAATCAATGACTAACATCAGAGTAAGTTATTTTTTTGCAGAGAAATATAGAAACATATCTGATACACTAAACTATCAGCTTCCATTTTTTTTATCAATCTCTTCCAAAAGTCAGATATTTGTTTCTATGGTATTTTAGCTTTGTTATGTAGTGGTATCAAATCTAAACTCTTAATAGTGATGGATTACTTTTCAAGATGTCTTTTGAGGAAACCTGCATTAAAATGTCCCTTCAAAATAGAGGCTTTTTAAAGCAACTGAACACCCAAATTGTTACATACTTTCTGTTATCCCACTAGCTTGGCATTGGTGAGGAAACTTAATTGTTCTAAGTGACAATACAATACAATACAATACAATACAATACAATACAATACAATACAATAGTAGAGTTGGAAGGGACCTTGGAGGTCTTCTAGTCCACCCCCCTGCCTAGGCAGGAAACCTTATACTGTTTCCAGACAGATGGCTATCCAACATCTTCTTAAAGACTTCCAGTGTTGGGGCATTCACAACTTCTGGAGGCAAGCTGTTCCACTGATTAATTGTTCTAACTGTCAGGAAGTTTCTCCTCAGTTCTAAGTTGCTTCTCTCCTTGATTAGTTTCCACCCATTGCTTCTTGTTCTACCCTCAGGTGCCTTGGAGAATAGTTTGACTCCCTCTTCTTTGTGGCAACCCCTGAGATATTGGAACACTGCTATCATGTCTCCCCTAGTCCTTCTTTCTCTTAAGCTAGACATACCCAGTTCCTGCAACCGTTCTTCATATGCTTTAGTCTCCAGTCCCCTAATCATCTTTGTTGCTCTTCTCTGCACTCTTTCTAGAGCCTCCACATCTTTTTTACATCGTGGCGACCAGAACTGAATGCAGTATTCCAAGTGTGGCCTTACCAAGGCATTATAAAGCAGCATCAACACTTCACGTGATCTTGATTCTATCCCTCTGTTGATGCAGCCTAGAACTGTGTTGGCTTTTTGGCAGCTGCTGCACACTGCTGGCTCATATTTAAATGGTTGTCCACTAGACTCCAAAATCCCTCTCACAGTTGCTACTACTGAGCACGGTACCACCTATACTGTACCTGACATTCAACCTTTTAAAATATTTGACTCAGTTTCTGGTATACTAGAAAATTATAAAACTTTATATAAATCTTTTCAGATTACCAACCTGATGAAAACATAATACATATATAGTATGATCAATTGGCATCTTCTCTCCCCTCCCCTTTGTCCATGAGGCCTTTGGTGCAAGATTATCATTATCGTGTCTCGTTCAAAACAAGCAACATGAAGCAAGAAAAGTCTTGCAAAAACTTAATCAGTTTTTTAAAATATCCCAAATGTGTCCTGTGTAGACAACTTCACAGAATTTGCCACCCTCTACATCACTTTTGCAGGGATTTGGATGTAATCCCTTTACATTGAAGGACAGGATTTGGTGGTCATACAATTAAGAATGATGATATGAACAAAAATCAAGGTTTTCAGCAAATTTACAGTGTACCTGTCTTCCCTCTCCTGAATGAATACAGGTTTGTTCAGTGAAATCATACTTGAAAATATCTTAATCTATATGGCCAGCTTGCTCTGGGATAGTAAAAACAATCTGAAGGATGTAATCATCCCAGATCCACTTTCTGATGCCTGCAAATACTGACATTCATTTCTCTTGCAATAAGAAAGCAACTTTATTTATCTGATAATAAATAAGCACTCCTTCTGGTTATAACTATGAAAGTATTGATAAATTTAAAAATAATGTTCTCAGTGTCAATATTCATTATTTTCCATATGATGAACACAGTTGTTCAAAATATGTGCTAGGCATCATCTTAAACAACTTCAGTTTGCAAACACATTTTCCCCTTCTTCCTCTTGAAGGCAACTTCCAGATATATTGTTGTAGGTATTACTGTACACAATGCTATTCTCAACAAATATTTTAAATACATCAGCACTGATTAGGTATGACTCTTGATTAATTTGATGACACATTATTTCACTGAAATATTGATTAATTACTTACATCTGAACCAATTCTATAACATTATCAAACTTAAGGAATGTCCTTAAGATTGTTTTCATGCAGAACTATGAGAATGTGGGATAAGAATATGATTTGATCTCTTCTACATTTTTGCGCTTACAATTAAAGGCTATCTTTTTTTCACAAGACAGTTGTGTGATAATTTAACCTGTAATACCTAACATCGCAAAAGCAAAAACATCTACTGCAATAATGTTTTTCATTTTGCTACCTAGACTTAAAATTTATTATAATCTTTCAATCTTCCTAGAGACTTCCTAAAATGACTTTCTTCAAAGCTAATGAGCATTTTTGCACTTTTGGGGATTTCTCACACAAACCTTGATTGTCACTCATTCTCACTCACTGTGTTTTAAAGATCTGCACATGATGCAGATTTCATTTCATCCCCATTCCTAAAATGTCTAATTTCACATTATCTAATCTGATGTTAAAGTGGGGTTTTTTCATCTTCTCCCAGTACACGTTTCTCTATGAATAATTTATGATGCTGTGGTAGCAACTATGTCATGATTCAGCAGAAGTTGAGTTGTATCCCTATCTCCTGTTGACCACCTTTTTCACACTAACATTAAATAATTGTTTTCTTTAACTTGCCCCACATTCAGGGTTGGACTGCTGGGGGTTCACAGGGGTTGGGGACAACCTCTAGCTAAGATTCCATGCAGTTTGAAGAACCCCCAAATCCCACTCCTGGCTGGCCCCTCCCACCCCTTCCCTGTCCTCCTAGGAGTCCCACTGCGGCCTGTTTTGGATGCAGGTAAGTGCAGGGCGCGTGGAGGCTTGGGGAGGACGAGAAACGGGCCTACTGGAAGTCCAAGAAGGCTGTAAAAGGGCACGTTTCCAGCCTCCAGAGGGCCTCCAGAGCCTGTGGAGGCTGTTTTCACCCTCCCAGAGACTCAGGAAAAACCTCCAGAGCCCGGGAAGGGCAAAATTGCCCCCCATGGGACAGGAGGCCAACTAGGCCATGCCCACCAAGGCCACGCCCACCCAGCAATTGGGCAGAGAACCCCTTGCTAAAAATTTTGAAGCCCACCCCTCCCCACATTAAACCTATGATGAAAGTGCCACTAACTACTCTCATTACCAAGACATATTAGAAATTAATATTAGTGAAGAAAATATGCTGTCATAATTGTGCCTTTCCTATAGACAAAAGTCTTGCCAATCGAAAGCAGACTACTTGCACTATAAACATATACTCCGGGAACTATGAGTAGGAGCGGTCTTCTTTCTCCCACACAAACTGTGATGTCTCTTCTTCCCCGGCATGCCATCTTATCTTGAATAAAAGATATCAACATAAGCAAATAATACTGGGGTTTGTTTGTTTTTTGTAAAGTTTGTAGGTTGTAGGTTTGTGGAAATGTTCACTGTATGGTAAAAATTCTAGGTATGCAATAAATTGGAATAATTCATATGTTACACAGAAATTTGCAGGGGAGAATTAATGTAGAAGAAATCAATTTTGCATTAAAGCTGATATACATTTTGAAGCCTATGTTGGTTCTACTGAAATGTGTTAAACAGATTTATAAATTTACTGTTAAATTTTTATGAAAGGGGAAATAACCATGTCATCCATTTTAAAGTTATATCTCTTCTACATTACAACCCATGAGGTTGTGCTTTTAGTTTTCCTGATTTTAGCACTATAGGTAGTTTTCAACTCCCCACCATTCATTTAGTGATCATTCAAAAAAAAGGGTTTTGTAAGGAAAAACCGCTATCCTTTTAGGGATGTTTTTTCCCCCCTTCCTCTAGGATTTTTTCCCTTAGGGTTTAATTTTCATCAGAGTTTATTTCAACCAGAGGGACTAGAACTCACGGTTTACCTGTTTCTAGCCTGATATCTTAACCACTACACTACCTTTTTCTCATATTACTTTTTTGATATATAATGCTACAAAGTAACAAGCAATGCTTTAAAAGTAACGAACAAGCAATATTTAGAAGCAATGCATAAACTGTTTAAAAGCACTACTTTTCAAGAAATGTTAGCTGTTAATATTTTTTAAGTTTAATGGAAATGTTTTAAAAACAAGTTCTGCAACTCTCATTTCTAATATGAAATTGGCAGTCTTTGAGCTCCTATCAAGGTTTATGGTACCAACCAATGTCTGCTCTTCAAAATCTCAAATGCCTTACTAAATCAATATTTATACACAAAGCCAAGTGTCTGAACTTGACAGTCTGTTTGTGGGCAAAATCAGGTCTCTGCCCATGTGAGAGCCTCAAGCACAATTCAATGCAATGTAACTGATGAAGTTAGGATGTTTCATTTGGCCATGGAAGTGGCACCACGAATACTTTTCCAACAGAAAATGGGACTTGTCCCTTTAAGGAGCTAGAGCAAAAAAAGAAAAGCTAGGCCTCCGCCCATGAATGTTGATGCTCCTTCTCGAGATTAACATAAAGAATGGCTGCGATTGAGAATTGATATTGATTTTGAAATTGAATAAATCAATTGAAGTTGATTTTATTCCAATGACTGAATTTGGATTTAAACATTAAGCATTTCTCCAGAGATCAGCGTGTTCGCTAATATTCCTGGAAGAGTCAGCAGCATTAAACCAGACTTTCAATTTACTGAATTACTGTTGGGGGGGGGATACAATTCTTTGCTACTGCTGGGTTTTTTTTTTTTTCTGCAACATAAACCACGGTCTATATCAGGGGTCTCCAAAATTGGCCACTTTAAGACTTGTGGACTACAACTCCCAGAATTCGCCAACCATCTTAAAAGTCTTAACAGTGTCTTAAAGTGGCCAATTTTGGAGATCACTGGTCTATATTCTGTAAAATCATACTTTTGTGGCCACAAGTCCCCAAAGGGCTAACGTTTGCAGAATTAAATCGCAGTGGTATATTGAATCACAAGGTTCTAGCTGGTAATTCCGCGTTGGTTGTACGCAGCCAGCCATTTCCCCCCACAACCACTCCTTATAACTGCAGCAACTTTTCAAAACGCGCTTCTGTGCATTCTCTGGTCACGCCTCCTTTCTTTCACCCACCAATTAGGAGGCAGCAGGAGTGACGCGCCTATTTCAGACGCTACCGCTGCGAAAGTCCCGCCCCGTTTCTTCCTGCCCGCTGCTGGTTTTTCGCCCCGCCCCCAGCCACCCCCGCCGCCGTTGTGGACGTTTCGGACGGATGTTTGAGGGGGTGGGGTTGTTTTTTTTCAGGCCCGGCGGAACGCGATTGGAGCTAAAACAGGACGCGTCCGGGGAAATCCGGATGTATGGTAATCCTATTTATAAACACTATTTGTGCTTTCTGGAACGAATAACGGGCTTTGGAGACTCGGCTGTTTCCAACCTTGGCAACTTTAAGACTTGTGGACCTCAACTTCCAGAATTCCTAAGCCAGCTTTGCTGGCTGAGGAATTCTGGGAGTTGAAGTCCACAAATCTTAAAGTTGCCAAGGTTGGAGACCCCTTACAGCTGCGTTTCAGCCATGATTCCACCAACTGTTTTTTTTTCCTTTTTCTTTCTTTCTTTCTTTCAACCTGGGGAAAGTTTCCTCTCCTTTTATTCACAGAAAGAGAAAATAGAAGGCCCAGAGTCTTCTGTTGACGTTGCTTGTAGACGAGCTCTGTTCCGCTTTTGAAGAAACCGCTAAGGTCTAAACAAGAAATGAAATACCCGCGTGGACTTTTGTTTTTTAGGATGGAGGAGGAAGGGGGATGCCCATGGGTGGCACGAATTATTTGCAGGAAATTGAAGGAAATTTTCTGCTAGCAGCACTCCAGCTCCAGGATCCTCTGGAGGATAAGGGAACCGACATAGTAAAAGGCCTTTTTAAAAAACAAAAACAAAAATCACTCAGTAATTAACAATCTATTCCAGTATATCTGGTCTAAGTAGCTGAGAAAACTGAGCTTTCGCAACAGACTGACCAAATGTACAAATACTAAATGTTCTTCTGAATGCTACCCAGAATAAGAGATATAATGCCTTGGTAAGGCCACACTTGGAATACTGCATTCAGTTCTGGTCGCCACGATGTAAAAAATATGTGGAGACTCTAGAAAGAGTGCAGAGAAGAGCAACAAAGATGATTAGGGGACTGGAGACTAAAACATATGAAGAACGGTTGCAGGAACTGGGTATGTTTAGCTTAAGAGAAAGAAGGACTAGGAGAGACATGATAGCAGTGTTCCAATATCTCAGGGTTTGCCACAAAGAAGAGGGAATCAAATTATTCTCCAAGGCACCTGAGGATAGAACAAGAAGCAATGGGTGGAAACTAATCAAGGAGAGAAGCAACTTAGAACTGAGGAGAAACTTCCTGACAGTTAGAACAATTAATCAGTGGAACAGCTTGCCTCCAGAAGTTGTGAATGCCCCAACACTGGAAGTCTTTAAGATGTTGGATAGCTATTTGTCTGAAACGGTATAGGGTTTCCTGCCTAGGCAGGGGGTTGGACTAGAAGGCCTCCAAGGTCCCTTCCAACTCTACTATTGTATTGTATTGTATATTGCAGTACAGACTTTATAACATTTTGTTTGGTGACCGAAGTTACAATGGGGCTGAAAAAGTGACTGATTACCATTGTTCACACCTATGACCATTGCAGCCTCACTCAGATGCTTGGCAAATGAGCCATATTTATGGCAGTTGCAGAATTCTGGGGTCCCTTTTATGTGACCTTCTGACTTGCAAAGGCAATGGGGAAGCCAGATTCACTTAAACAACCGTGTTACTAACTTAACTGCGGTGATTCACTTAACAACTAGGGCAAGAGGTATTAAAATGGGGCAAAACTCATTTAACAAACGTCTCACTTAAAACAAATTTTGGGCTATATTCTGATCGTAGGTCGAGAACTACCTGTTTTTATTGACTTTAAAAAAATCCACACTGCTGTTGCTTCCCTTTCTTATGACTTACCTGTTAAAAAGTTATCCTTAATGAGGAAAAGATATGGCTATACAATATATTTCATTGTTAATGTTAGAAACTCTTCATTGTACATTACCTAATATGTACTTTATAATTCTCAGTGGTGAAGTAGAAGTATTTTAGTCATAAAGTGTTGATGTCTGCGTTTATATCAGGTCAGGAAGAAATGAATTCAATGGGTTTTACTCCCAAATAAAAGGATATGGACTATAAATGTTGCCATTTTCTTATTAAAGTTGAATGGGGCTGAAGAGAAGTATATTTACTGTGAATGCTTCAAAAATGCTTCAAACCACATGCAAGAACATTACTGCTCAGCCATTCGTAAAGGCATCCATAAGTTTGTTTCAGATTTCTATATGAGTTTGACAAAAGATGTTTCATAAAGAATTACTGCAATAAGCTGTCTCCATAAAACAGGGTTTTGTTTTGTTTTTTCCAGTTTTGGTTGAACATGGATGTTGCTACTTGAATTAGTAGAGAGATATTGTTGTATGTCTGTAATGTCTGAAGCAGTTTTTTTAAATTTTTCAAGCTACAAACATAAGCTGATTAACTGAATCCATGCTAGTGTCTCTGGTTCATGTTTCATAAGATCTGGTTATAAATAGCATGTTTTGGCTTTACTAAGTTAGGCTAGTAATGCTGAGTATGATAAGCAATTGAATGAAGAGTGGTATGACTTAAATCAGCAGTTCCCAACCTTTCTAGCATCAAGGATCAGTTTTGAAAGAAAAATTGTCTTTAATTCTAATTTACACTGTTAATTTATATTGCACATATTCAGGTTAAATCCTGTATCAGCCCTTCACTTCATTTTAAAATAAACCTAATAAAATGAATAATTGAAAAAGGTGGATTCTTCATCTGGTTTTCTAGACCTAGGCTATAAAAATACAAATACAAAATGGCAACAAGAGGTATAATAAACATTATTTATTGATCATGTGGTATTTTGCAACCCAGATCTAGTATTTCAACATGAAATTGTTTTTCTTTCTCATATTCTACGTGTTCTATAAAAGCATACTGCTAACTTGTACCTCAATTGACAAATTATGGAGAGAAAGATTTTAACCTTCATGCTCTGTAATACCACAATCTAAAACATTTAAAACTGTTAATAACATCGTATCTTTTTCTCTCTTTTTTTGCATCTTTATATTTTGGGTGGGTGGGTGGAGACAGACTAACAGACAGATTTAATAATCTTAAATGAAATCTTTTTAACAGGCCCTTTGTCTTTCAGGTGGAAATCTGTTTAATCTGATTTGAAGTTCATCTATTTCATTCAAGCAAAAAATAAATTAAGAGGAGGACAAGATGCCGAATGTGAAAGTTTTACAGCCTGTACTAAAAATGAAAGTGGATGAGCTCTTTTTGTGCTGGTTGAGTGAAAGAGTAACTCAAGTGATGCTCAAAGACTACTTAAGAAGTATAACCAGTGAAGAAAAGATCGAAATAGGTAGCGGTGATGCTGGGGACAATGAAAACATTCTTTCTCAAATTAACTATGTCTCCAAACAAAGCATGTTAGGCAGTCTGATATCTCCTTTGACTCCAACGAGCCCTCCTCACCTTTCCACTGCTCTTCCATTCAGTACCCCAACAAGTCCTAGGAGCTGTTCTGGTATTCGAGGAAAGCGCAGATCTTCAAGTTGCAGAAATGTAAGTGGATTCATTATGTGATCAGTTACCAGATTAGATCAAATTTCTTGCACTGTAACAAGAAGCTATTTTGACAGATTGGTATGTTGCTGCAGAAATGTTATGTTATTAAAAATGTTCTCCCTAGTTCCAGATAACATTTGTCAATTTCAGTACAAGTATGGTATTTGTCCCATAGGCAATTTTATTCACTTCAAATGACTGTCCTTCATTTAAAACAACATCAAAATATTATTTAAACAATAATTTTACATGACTTACTATGGAATCGTTTATATTTTGATAGTAATGTTAAACCAAAAGCTTATTAGAAAAGTACTTCACAGAAGGAAACTGCTATTAAGGCACATAATTTGGTCAATCCAGAATATGTTTACATAGTAGATTCATTCTGAGGTAGACTAGTCAGACTATGTAGCTGTTTATGTTGACAAGTAATAAACATAATTCTATTTTTAATTTCATAATTTACAGTACAAATGGTTTTAATGTTATTTTGTACAGTATTGTTATTTTCTGCAGTGCCAATGTAATATGTGTAGTTGTTCTATGTCTACCAAATAGAAATCCTCCCTATAAGCTACATGGGAGAAAATATGAATGTATTTCACTTATCAACACTAATGCAATGTATTTACCTTTTGAGGGCTATACACATTCCCAAATATTTTCTACAATTGAACTTCAGTTCTTTTAGGTTGTAGTAGATCAGGGCATTTAACAGTTGTGGCAACATTCAGAATGGCATAAAGCTGATAGCATTTCCTTTGTTCTTTTTTTGTATTTTTGCATTTCAAAACATTAGTTTTGATGCATATTAGTTTGCTTCAGCTCTTAATGTTTCTTCCCTTCCTTTCTTCTCTCCAATGAATAGCATATCAGGCAACATTGATGGTAGAAAAATTTAGACATTGCTTCATTATTATCTTCTATTTAAAGAAGTTGTTTAAATTACATTCTTTTACTTATTAGCATATCTTCCATTCATGTAAGTCAATGCTTTTTAAACTGCAGAATCTAGAGTAATTTTACAGCCATGGCTATTTTTTTTTCTTACTGTAGAAAGCATATTATTTTACAACTCACTTGTCTTCTGGTTTAGGATATGAATTACTTTCATAAGCTGCAGTTCTTAACCTTGACTATGTGATACTATTCAAATGAAGATATGGTAAAGCTAAATGGTAATAATCATATATATACATGTGTGTGTGTGTGCGTGTTTGTAGATTTTCACTGGTGTAGGTATGCTGGTCTTGTATTCGGATCTTTTCTCATGTAAGAAAAATCTTACATGGGAAAAGACCTGAATACATATACATATACATACACACACACACACACACACACACACACACTTCCATTAGCTTCATGTTGCCTTTTCCCCCAAAGTTTCCTATTAACTCCTTCTAGGACAATAATGGCGAACCTTTAATGGAGCACACATGCGCGACACAGTGTCAAAAAGGGAGCACTTTGCACTTGTCTGGGCCACGGCCAGGAAGAGGAGCTGCCCAGGGGGCATGTTCGTGCTGGAAAATGAACTTCCAGTTTCTGGCGCTCACATGCGTGCAAGCTAGCAAGTTTGCTGGTTACTGCCATGCATGCGCACGCACCAATCAGCTGGCCAGCGTGCATGCTCATGCCAGAAAACAGAAGACCAGCTCTTCCGGTTTCCAGCACTGCAGCATGCATAAAGATCATCGCTAGTGCATGTGCGCCACAAAACCGGAAGAGGAACGGGCGACACTGCGTGTGCCAGGCAGCATGGTTCCACATGCCACTTCAGGCAGGCGTGCCATAGGTTTGCCATCACAGTTCTAGGATAACTTTGTACAGACTAGAACAGGGGTGTCCAAACTTGGGAACTTTAAGACTTGTGGACTTCAACTTCCAGAATTCCCCAGCCAGCTGGCTGGGGAATTCTGGGAGTTGAAGTCCACAAGTCTTAAAGTTCCCAAGTTTGGACACCCCTGGACTAGAACTACAGTAAATTTATAGTCATCTAAGTGCATGCATGTAAATGTTATCTTCATGTTAATATTTTTTGATGATGGAACATCAAGAATAGTTTAAACTTCAATGCAAGGTAAAACAAATTTCACATACTGCATCATGGTTAATAGCACCTAGTGTAGTGCTAATTTCAGTAGGAAAATTATAGGAGTTTATGAAGAAGCTAGTGCTGAAAATTAGTGAGGTAGCATAGAGTTTAAATATTGCCAAATTGAAATCTGGGGGTTGAACCCAGCCAAAATAAATAGGTTAAGAATTAGAAGACATTACTGATTTTTATTCTGAAAGATTATGGCTATTAATAGCGACATTTTTAATCCACCTGCTGTATGAAGCATTATAATTAATAATAAATTGTGCTCTGAAAAGAAAAAGTAAAATCTTTATCTGATCTCAATAGACTGAGCAGTCCAGAAAGTCTCCATTTATTAGATGAATGCAGGTAACAAATTTAATACTTGGTAGGATATTTTACCATCTGGTTGTTTATATTTTAATATATGTTGTGCTTTTCTCCTGTCATGTGGACTTGTATAGAAGCATGTAAGTACAGATTAGATATAATGAAGAACTTCTTGACAGTTACAACTACCAATATTGGAATAGGTTATCCCATGAAGTGGTTTCTTTCTCTCCACCAGAGGTTTTCAAAGGGTGACTCTCTTGGGAAAGATGTAACAAATACTGCAGTATGCAGGAGGCTGAACTTGATGACTCCTTAAGTTCCTTCCAACTCTATTATTTTGTTGACCATTGGAAGGCTTTTCTTTCAAAATTATAATGCATGCCAATAATTGTTTTCAAGGAAAAGAAAAGCATCAAATGCCTCTAGATAATAAATGTAATAATTGTAGTACATCTTTGCTCATTAACTTTGTTCTTCATAGCATGAAGAACGAAAAGACTAATGAAGATGATTACTGAAGAATGTAACTAGTAATATACAACACAGGAGCCCAGCAAAAGCTATTAGCTAATTATATCTTGTATAAACATTAAAATGCCTGGTACAGTATGAGTAGGGGACAACAAGCTGCTTCCATTGATTTGTGACTTGGCATGTCCCACAGGTTGATTTAGTGCATGCCATGAACAGTGGGTTGGCTGTGACATCAATAACTTTTATGAGTGAGTCTTAGTGAGGGGTTGTATTGCTCTCATGGCAAAAGACAGAATCACAACAATTGTAAAATAAACGCAGTAAGAAAGAAAAAGTTTGTTAAGCTTCCAAATATCTGTCAGTTCTCTATTGAAAGAATATATGCACAGTTTTTATAAGACACTTCTTATGTCATTTTTTTAATGTATCAAATTTATAGACATAAAAGAGAGATACTGTAGGTAGCAAGAAAACAAAAAACAGAATTAAAAATAAGTTTAAAAACTTTTTAAAAAACAGAGGGAGCGCCTCAAGTTCTCAACCACATCTTGGTTTGCCTGCCATTCTTAGACATCACTATCCCAACGCCATTTGGCAGAGCCAAGTCTTGATCTTCTGGGAGGACAGAAGAGTGGGGGTCCACCTTACCTCTGGGGCCAAGAAATTCCGTAGGGTAGAGACAACAATAGAGGCTTTCTTCCTATCAAAAGATAGGAAGAAATCAAGATTCTTTAATTGATGGGTTCATAATATATCCTCTCTGCCTAGCCAGGTGAGACATTCGATGTAATTTGGACAAGATGATTCTTCAGGTAACTTGGTCTCATGACATGAAGGGCTTTAAAGGTAATAACCAACATCTTGAATTGGAAGCAAATTGGCATCCAGTGCAGCTCAGATACCAGACATATTATATCTGCAATCCTAGGGTTATCACCAGCTTCAGTTTTTTGAATAGTCTTCAAGGGTAGTCCCATGAAGAGTGTATTGCAGTAGTCCATAGGGGAGAATACTAGGGTGTGAGTTTAACATAATCAAAAAGTTATATAATAAAGCAATACACAGACCACCATATCTACCACCAAGCTATATAGATAGACATCTTCAAAATATAAGAGCTGTCAAAATATATCCTAAAACAGGGCTGATAGCAAATGTTATAACAAGTCATAATAAAGGTCTTCTAATTAAGGTGGAAGAAGAGATGTTAAAGTGTAATTGTTACTATTGATGACAAAACTATAGTAACCAAACATTATGCATGAATTCCTTTATAGATCTGTGTCCATGACACATTGGTTGATTATGGGCTTGGCTTTTTAAAACCCCACAGCAATTGTGAGTTCCCAGGCAAAAGGATATGACCTGTTTTTTTTTATTATCCTTTCCCAGACAGATCAAAAAATTTCTTGGAGAATTACAGGTAACAGGCTTGGCAAAGTAAATATTAATGACTTATTGATTGCTAATTAATTAGATCTTTTGAATGTCAGATAAACAAAAAGCAGAAAAATTAATAAATGACTGTCCCACTTCTTCTCTGCTGTGGTTGCACATGAAGTACATATGAGATGCATCATTAGACAAGTAAAATAGTTCTCAAAAAAAATTAGATGTGACTTTTCTAATGGGATGCAATACTTACAGTTCAGTGGTGGGTTCCTACTGATTCGGACTGGTTTGGCCGAACCGGTAGTGGTTTGGGGGTCTGGGTCACTGGAACCGGCAATGACCCAGGCCTGCCACGCCCCCAAACTGGTTCTCCTGGCGGCACCTGTGATGACGCCATCCTGTTTATCGTTTCTGCACGTGTGCAGAACAATTTTAATTGCACTGTGCATGTGTGGCACGCACATGCGCGAACTGGCAGTAGTGCCTGCCGGAACCCACTCCTGTTATAGTTAACATAGCCAGACACTGTTTCCATGTTACATACCTTAAGTTCAAATGAGATGTGCCTGTCAGTTGCACAATGAAATCTAAGGTTAGCAATAGCAGTAGCCTGATTGTTCTCAAGTATATATGTGTCCACTGGGAAACAGATAGATCCTGAAAAAGCATGTCCTATTCTGTTTGGCAAGTATCCAACTACCACTTTGTCTTATTTAATATCACAATTTAAATTTGTTGACAGATCTCCAATCTCCTGTTGTATAATAATTATCTCTAAGAGCTCTCCTCAACTCTGGCACCATAGATCACCTTATCTAGAATCTTGCCTGTCTGTCCATTCTGAGAGGAGAAAATATACATAAAGTTTTTTGAAAGTTTCCATTCAGCTTCTACTGACTAACCTCTCTTTAGCCTTTTGGAAAAATCAGTATTGACTAAGCATCCATAATGTCATAGACAATCTTCCTTTTCCGGCATGACAAAAACTCTTTGTTAAAATCAAACCAGCCAGGGACCCAAAACTTGAGAATTAGTCAGTTGCCAATTCCCACAAGTATTTCAAAAGTAGCAATCCCAGATAGCATCTTATTAAAGAAGCAGCAAAGAATCTGGAAAATAGTTTTCAGAATTATTGAAGGCAGATTTCCCAGCAGTCTAAAACCTATATAAACACAGAACTGGAAGGTATATAGCTTATTACTTTAGGTTTAAACATTTTGGCCTTTTTGGCATTCAAGAGTAAATATGGGGCCAATTTCAGGCTTTTTTCAGAACTTTTATGAGTAAGAATGGGAACAGTTTACTTCTCAGAGGTATCCCATTCCTATTTCCACCCTTTAACTACTTTTTAAAGGGGGGCTGTAAAACTTGAGACTCTTATCTTTCAGTGATGTTGTCACTACGTTATTACGTTACCATTCCTTCACAGATGTCACTATCTTATACAGTCCTTTAAAAGCCAGAAGTCTCACTTGCAACCCATGACTTCTCAAATGTTGTACACACTTGTGTTTTTGCACATACACTGTGTTTTTGCAAATGTTGTCTTTGAAAGTGATTCTCAAAGTCATTTATTTAGGTTTTGAGTACAGATTCCACCGAGAGAAGGCCAGTTGGCCTATCTGTGTAGTTTGTGCTGGGCATTCATCCTTACAAATGTTCTGAATTTCTGGGGAGCTGAATTTAGAGCAGATGTTGTAGTATATGCATGGCCTGTAAGAAGCTGGTTTTGCATTCCAGGCTTTTATTCCCTAAATTGCAAGGCTTCATGGAAATTACAGAAGAGAGTACATAAGGCAGTGTTCCAAAGCTATAATTAAAGGGGGATTATTAACATGAGACACTCAGTTTTACACTGCAAATGTACATGTTATCGATTTAGGAACAAGTTGCAATGACTTGAATAGAACTCACTTCTAGATAGATGTGCATAGGGCTACAAACCTTATATTAAGATGGTGTCATAATCTAATATTTAATTTTAAACCAGTTCTAATATCTAAATGCAGTTTGAAAGAGGTGGTGTAAAAGTGGTGTAAAAGTTTTATTGATATGATATAATTTTCCAAAATCTGTCATTATGCTAACCTTCTGTAACCTATAGTCTTTCTCTTCTCTTCTCTTCTCTCCTCTCTCCTCCCCTCCCTTCCTCTCCCCTCCCTTCCTCTTCTCTCCAATCCTTTCCCTTCCCCTCCTCTCTGTCTCTCATTATGGGATGAATTAATATAAATATACACTGATTCAAAAAGGAAGTCCTAATAAATACTTATTATACTAAAATAGATAATGTACATTAGATAGACTGATGACTCAATTGCCCTTTGGAAAAGCCTTGTTTTTATTACTACTTCAGAAGGCAGTCATAGTGAAAGAAGCCAGATGTCCTGTAGGAAGCCATTCCAAAGGATCAGAGCAGCCACTGAAAAGGAACACCAGCAGGCCTTATCCCTCCACGTTTCCCTACAATGGAGAACTACTAATAGTTTCTCCTAGGTAAATTAAACTGGGAAATAACTGCAGATAGCTAGGCACCAAGCCACGTAACGCTTTATAGGTCCTCACCTTACAACAACAAATGAGACCAGAATTTCTGTTGCTAATCAAAGGCAGTTGTTAAGTGAGTCACATCTGATTTTATGACATGTTTTTCCACAGTTGTTAAGTGAATCATTGCAGTTGTTAAGCAAATCCAGTTTCCCATTGACTTTGCTTGTCAGAAGCCATCGAGGAAGGTTGCAGTTGGGTATCACTTGGACTCAGGATGTTTGAGACATCATAAATACATTCCATTTGCCAAGCACCTTGATCATGTGATCCAGGGGATACTTCAATGGTTGTAAATGTGAGGACTATTGTAAGTCACTACCTATATCAGCACTTTAAATTACATCTAGAAGCTTATTGATAATCACTACTGGGTCCACAGTATTTGTGTAATGTGATCCACTAGCAAATGCCAATTAGGACAAAAGCCATTGTAACTTCCAAGTGATCTTCAAAGTCAGCCCCATGTAGAACATGTCTAAACCAGTCAACAGGGGCATGAGTCATTGTAGCCTCATCCTTTTCCCTCCAAGTAATATGTCACAGCTTTGGTGCATCCATCAGAGCTGGGACACACAGCACCCTGGACTGTAGCCTCCAACTACAGCTGCTTTTCTAGCAGGAGCTGTGAGTCCAGAAGAATCCCAATTATGGACCTTCCCCTTTCTGTATAGTGCCACACCTTCAAGAGACACCCCTACAGTTAACAGTTCTGAGGAATAAACAATAAAACTAGTGTCTTAGTCAGATTAAGTTTAATTCTGCTTTCTCCATGCAGACTCTGATATCTTCCACGCATTGGGATAGGACTTCAACAACATCAGTAGTGTGTCCTGGAGTAGTAATGTAAAAGGTGGGCATCGTCAGTACATTGATGATCCTAAACCCCAACCCCTTTGGATGAACTCTGCCAGTAGTTTCATATAAATATTAAATAGGTATGAAGAGACAATTGCCTTTTCTAGAACCCCGCAAGAGGGTAGGCAACAGGTTGATCTCTCCTGCCACCTCATGAATGACTGAGTGAAACTGTCCATCAAGAAAGGAACAGAACCACTGAACAGAGACTCCCAGTCCTCTTTGCAGGTGGTCAAGAGGATATCATGGGACATTTCTAGAGCAGATAGTAAAATGAGCCATAAATGCTTTGAAAACGATGCAATGATTTGTAGAAGTCAATGTGACTTCATTAGGAAAAAATATAATCAGACTAATGTTCTTTTTCATTAGCTAAGTTCATCAATATGTTGTGAGAATGCTGTGGGCAGGATATATGTTGTCTTTTAAAAGCATTTGACAGAGTTCCCCAGGACATTCTTTTTTAACAAGGTAGTTAAACACGACTGATTGCATAACACAGATTCCCAGTTTATTTGCAAGCAGCATTCATAAAGTGATCATTCGTCTCAAAGTCAAATGAGGTGTCAAGTATTATATATAAATTACTATATAAATTACTGTAATTTTTTTTTAGTGTGATGCTATTCCCAACTGCCACATGTAGCCTTATCTGATGATGGTGGGTGGCTCGGTGTGATCTTTTGTCACATGTGAATAAATGTCTGAAAGTGATTTGAGATGTTAAACTCTAGTGGAGAAAAGCTGCGATATTCTTTCTGCAAAAGGCCTGTTAAAAGGGTAGAGATAAAATATATAATCTGCCGTGCAGCAATAGTTTTTTGCCTTGTTTATAAAGTCCAGTTAATGAGCATAGATATTTTAAAAGACTGAAGCTCCATTAGGTACATTTTCCATTCCACAGGTCAAAATGAACTATACCTCTTAAGACTTTGTGTTAAAACTTAAAGCATAACATTTATTTTGCGCCTCAGATGTTTGCTTTTTGTTAAGTCCTCTCTATGTTAGTCAATTCTTTCTTTTTACAAACCTAGCAAGAACACAAACCAGATCCACTTTCCTAGATGTTTTATTCATAGGTCACATAACTTTCACCTCTCTTTCCATATATCCTTGCTAATTTGCTTGGGAGGTAAACTGTTCTTCCTGGCAAGGCTCCACCAATTAGGCAACTCCCGGCTGCCAGAATTTCAAAAGTATCTGTCCCAGCTATGCTCTTGGACAGAGAGCACTGCTGGCAATTTGGACCAAATTGAAGTCACACTAAAGGCAACTCCTTGGCTGGGTGATGTCCCCTGCATTCCATTTGATAGTGATCCTTCTGATCTCCCTCAGCTGCCCAGGACTTTACAACAGTTGCAGAAGGGAGAAGTTAAAAAGTGACAGATACTAAAAATGAATATGAGAAAATAGCATCTCAGTTAGCTGTTGATTGCTTAAGCTATTTATTGAGTGTTATGCTCTTTGCTGACAAGGGAGAGGATGAACCAATGGGATTGGGCTAGCCCTGCTCCATGCTTTGAAGTTGGTCTCCATAGATGCAAACTGTTTCACATAGTATTTAAAGAAACTTTTCCACCTCTCTGTCTTTTAACAAGCAAAGAGAAAATATTGCTTGTATCGCAGATGAAACTATATGCATGGATTACCAAATAATATGCTTCTATTTAGTTAATATACAAAATTCACATAAATAACAAAACTGAGCAAGTCACTAAAACAAAGGAAAGTAAATATTACAATTGTTAGTTTTATATGGGTCTGATGAAATTGGTTCTTTGGTCTGATTTTAAAGTTGATTTGAAAGAGATAAAGACTGTCATGGTTACCCATTCATGGAAAGAGGAGCATGTGCTTCTCATCAATATTATTCTGGTTCTCCCTTTGGATTCTGATTCATATGGTAATCAAAGCCACAAATGAAAATTAGGCTATAGAAAAGAAGAATTTACATATACACTTAATTTTCATTGGTAGATTTGAATCTTGTGGTTAATTAAGAATGGATGGTCAACTGACTTTTACTTTACAGTTAGTTGTTTCTAACCACAATTATATGGTAAAATGGTAAATATATTCTGGACAAATTCTGTTAACTGACAAGTCTCAAAAACGAGTATGTTTTACAGAAATATTTTTTCCCTTTTGAGAAAATAATTGCAAACACCAAAAACTAAAGAAGCTCAGATTTATAAAATTAAACAAGATTTTGATATAGATATCAAAGATATTAGTCATAAAATATTAATATTTAATCTTATACTGGTCATATAGTGAGGATGTAGGTGATTTGGTTCAATTGACATGGCTGATCCTTATTCACACGATTTTCAGTTTTATTGCTTGTATAAAGTGAAGTAGATCTACACTGGATGAGGGAGCGCTTCGGCACTGTTGAAATCTAGCCAATGTAATATTCCATATTAAATGTAAGCTTTCCAGGGATATTTCCTTTTAATTTTAAGTGTGCAAAAAAACCCAATGCTTTATTAAGCCTCTGTTTATAGTTGTATTCTATAGGGTTTGTGAAAGGACAAGGAGGTAGATCAAAAAGTATGCTTTTGCTTTTTTATAAATAATAATAATCAAAAGTTAGTCAATATTAACCATCCTTGAAAATGAATTTAGAATTTTTTTTTTGGCTTTATATATGCATCTTACTTTCATAAGTATTCTGTTGTTGTGCGGAAAATAGGAGAAAAGTATATTAGATATGTTTGCAGTTTTTAGTTATTTATAAAAATAATAAAGGCAGATACAAATAAATAAAAATTTATCTTATATTTCGTTTTTTAGGATATACAGTAAGAGTATGTGAAAGACCTTTGCAAATTCCAAAGGGCCTCCAAACCTAATACTAAATAGACTACTCTGTCACTGTTCCTCCTTTATTGTTTTTACTAAACCAGATATTTATTTCATTGATGGTTAACAATGTCACTTTTATGAGAAGCTCACGTATATACCATACCATTAAAACATTGGAATGTGTGAAGTAAGGGACAGGCTCCTAAGTTGCTTTCCTGTCTGTGTTTGCAGTCCTGGCAAGTTCCCTTTTAATGTATGGAGCAGGCTACACTGAACTCGCTCTCAGAATAACACAGAAGTAAAACGCAGCTGCTACTTTAAGTGGCACTGTGTAATAATAGGACTCTGCTGTTTACTGGGACTCAAGAGCCTGGACTGGTGCACACATAAGCATTATATGAAATCTGAAAGCATGAGGATAAAGGAGATTTCTTTACGACAAGACCCTGATCTGCGAAAAGAATTGGCATTATTGGCTCGAGGATGTGATTTTGTTCTGCCTTCGAGATTCAAGAAGAGGCTCAAAGCTTTCCAACAAGTACAGGTTTGCTTTCTATTATGCATTTGGCTAGAGTATGCTTTGGTTTTTTTTGGAGGGGAGTAAAATTCCTGCTTTGACTGGAAATGAGATCCATGTGCCTTACTACTTAATGATTTGAACTCTGGAAAATCTGGAAAATGTTCAGGTTGGTATAAAAATGAATAAATATATACCTAGATCAGAATCATTCTTAGAAAACTGCTTTAGTGTTTCCCCTCTTTTTTTAGCCTTCTGACACTTAGTATGTCCAAGAATTGTGAAAACATGTAACCTGATCCGAGCAAGGCTTTTCTTTTTTTCATATTTTATTGAGTAATTACACATTTGAAAATAAATACTGAATTACATGATGTTATTTGTACTGTAAAATGACATAAAGGACATTTGAAAGGAATGTTATAAGTGAGTGAACATTATTGTCTTATAGCAGAAATCATATGTTTCAGAAGTGTTGATTTATGATCATTATCTTCTGCATAGTATATTTAAGATCAAATAATAATATTTGTGACCAAATAGAACATGCTGAGAACTATTAACTGGCTTCAGTGTTCAGTTCTTTAATTTCTTTTCAGCTTGCTTTTCTAATACCGATATTTTGTCCATTTGCCAATGAGGGAATTTCCATAGGGACATAGTTGGACAGAAGATTACATTTTCTTTCTTAAAACTATAAATATAATTAAAACATTGACTTCAGCTGATTGTTGTCAGTAGCAAAATGTTAAATTGGCAAATTATACAATTCATCATTACTTTTTTCAGGGCTGTGTAGTAAATATTAGTCTTGTAAATGCTGTTTTTTTCCAAGAGTTTTTCCTAATCCCCTGATGCCCAGAAGTTGACTTTGAAATGCACGTGTTCATGCATGCAGAGAACTTGCATAGCGTGGTAGATTCCGAAAGAGTCTAGTTTTTCCACTATATGCCTATGAATATATGGATTGTGCGAGGTCAATCAGAAAGAAGGAATGATATCAATATAGCTGGGATACACACGATGGTATCTTTAAAGTACAATGATAGGCTCCCACAGTCTGCTTTCCTTGTGAGATTTGGATACGGGCTGAGGCTGAACAAAGATCTGAATTTCTCAAAGACTAGTTCCCTCTCCTCAAGATGTGGGGGGGGGAGTGAAAAAGTATAAGCAAACAGGACGTAATTAAAATGTTTTGATTTGCGGGTTTTAAGTTTTCAATCCATCCTCTTTTTTTTTCAAAAGAAAAGGAATGTTAAACTATTCTGTCGATTTTGTTGTTGGTTTTGTCATTGCAAATTTTAATATACTTTCTTTATATATAAAATCTACTGATTTAAATATATTCAACAAAATGTACTTTCCACAATAATTTAATAGCATGTCCTGGCACTCAGGAGACAAGTTGGAAAAGGCTAGATTAGGTCAGGCATCCAGTGAATTCTTCCTGGGGGGGGGGGGGAGAGATTTAAGCTATGCCCTCTTTTGCAGTCAAACTATGAGCTTCTCTCAGAATTGTTGCTTCTGTTCCAGATGTCATCGTATCTTTGCACAATAGCTTCACCTATTGTGAGACTGTGCATTTGAAATAATATGAATAACTTTTTAAAGAAGAAAAGCTGAAACATTTTTAAATCCACATACAGTAGGATAAGAAGTTGAACTTAATTATTAGTGATTCCATTTAGTACAGTGTTTCTCAACCTTGGTGACTTTAATGCTGGCTGGGGGATTCTGGGAGCTGAAGTCCACAGGACTTAAAAGTTGCCAAGGTTGAGAAACACTGATTTAGTACAATGGCAATAATAAAGCAGATAATTGTTTCCCTGTGGAATTTTTTAAAACTTTCCTCTTTAGCAGAGTACACAGCACTTTTCAGTATTAACTTTTCCTTCTAGCCACTTGAAGTTCTTTTGATGCCAGCACTCAGAAATGAATATTGTGTATCTTATGTACACAGGCGGCTCCCTAGATATATATAGCAAAATAGATTAAGAAAGAACTCCTAAGGTTCTTGAAATGGTAATATGAAATAGATGAAGAGGATATGTCTTTGCAGCTGCCATTTCTTCTCATTGGGGGCTTGCCTTCCTCTCCACTGGAATCTTTATGTCCTAAATGAATTCTGACCATGAAATCTAGAAGTATCCAATTTTCAGATTTTGCTAGAGGTGTTTGTAGCAGTGAGTAAGAGATGCAGAAACTTGTTTTGGATTGGAGAACTGTTCTGTTATAAGATCTATCTCTTAAAGAAGCATATAAATATTAAAATGCACATTTTATTTTACACTTCTATGGTTTTTCTTCTTAATATTCTATTGTGCACTAAATGAAACGTAAAGATTTATAAGACATTGCATATAAATATCAAATATACGTTGATGCAATGTCAGCAATATTAGCCACTCAATGAAGACTTAATAAAAATAGGCCATTCTTAGTCTCCAAATGCATTGCTGAATATTTTCTATTTATGCATCCTATTATGGAATATTTTAATCTGGCTATTTTAATTTGATTTAAGAATGAGAAGAGTAGTATTTTATTTACTGTTGGCTTTTTCTTCAAAGCCCCTAATCAAATAAAAATATAAGAAGTAGTTCACGAGAGAAGCATGATCATTTACGACAGACTACAGCCTGCAAATTTGTAGACTTCTATTGAGTTTTTAGAACTTTCATGCACAAATCAACTGCCAACTTTGCCCCTAGAATTCGGAGACCATTGCCAGTATCTGTCATCTGATCCGTGTTTTGCTGCTCCCTGATATAGCTATTGACTTCAACCGTTGGATGGGATTGTGCAATTCCTGCTGTTACATTTTATTCTTTTGTTGATGAGAACTGACTTTCAAATAAGATACTTTGAACGTGATTGTGATTGATCCTATATTGCAAGTTGGGATTAAATGCATTATTGGCCTCAAAAATTGGATGGCAGCTTGTCTAGACTACAAAGTTAATGGGTTCATCTATGTGGTTAATTACATAATATAAAATATTCAGAACAAACTCATAGACTTTGAAGGGCCATTAGTGATTGAGCCCAAATGATTGCTTAGTACAAATTGTGGGTGCTTCATCCTTGGAAGTTTTCAGGAAAAGATTGGACAACCATTTGTCCACGATGATAAAAGGACTAAGGATATAAGGCAATTGAATTAGAAAACCTCCAAGGTCCCTTCCAATCTATGATTTTACAAGAATCCCAAGTTAAAGCATTCCTAACAGATGGCTATGTACCCCTATCTAAATATATCCAGGGAATGGAAGCCCATTACTTGCCTGGGTATTTTCCTCCACTATCATACTCTTCTTATTTATTTATTGTATTTTATTTATGTATTAAATTGTGTGCCACCAAAGTTGCTGCAAGGCGACTCCTTTTTTTTTCCCCCTGGCATTCAATCAGAATCTGCCTTCCTGCATTTTTAACTGAATATTTTGTGTCCTGAATTCTGGAATTATGCAAAACAAAATTTGATCTTATGTGTAATATGCTTTCATATGGTTCAAAGGTTCTACTGTATAAAGTCTCAGTCTTCTGATAGCCAAGCATGCCCAGTACCTTCAAAGTCTTTTCATAGGGCCTAAGTCATTTTTTCCTTCTCTGAACCTGTTCCAGTCTCTGAATGCATCTTAAAAGTATGGACATAATATTTGATATAGGGTACGACTGAAGAAATGTAAATTGGAAATAGATTCTGGTGATTTAGAAATTATACTCCTATTGTTGCAGCCAAAATTGCTTTTTTCTTTTTTGTAGCTATATCACACTGCTGACTCATAGTCAACGGCAATTTGAATGTATTTCCTGTAAGTACTGTTATTAAGTCAGGTGTATCATATCCTATACATGCACATTCGAATTTGCTTTTTAAGTGAAGAATTTTACATCTGTTTCTGTTAAATGAATGCCGTTCAATTGTTCTTGGGTTTTTTTTTTAAATCTTGGTTTTGAATTTTATTTCTATTTTTTGCAATAAGATATTGCTGCTTCATCCAGTTTAGGGCAACTGCAAACTTGATCAGTATTTCTTCCACCTTTTCATCCAATTTATAAATAAAAATATTTTTTAAAAAATATGGGATTCCGTACTGAATCTTGGAACATCCCATTGCGTGCCTCCCTCCAATTTAATGAGGAACATTGCTGATGAACACTCTTGGAGTATTTTTAAACCAGCTATAAAGCATCTACCTGTGATAACATCCATCCCTTGCTTAATTAACCCTGAACAGAATGCTGTAGGATAATTTTGCCAAACTGTTTACTGAAATCAAGATATTGCATCTGCAGCTCTCCCAACTACATTTGACTATGTTAGAATCCTCCCAGATATCAGTATCATACTAACTGAATTATAATTCCCGATTCATTCCTTTGTCCCTCTCGAAAGACAGGCCAGTATTGTCTTCTTCAGTTGTCTTAGCATTTCACCAGAATTCTCAGAGATAAGATGTAAAATTTCAAGCTGACTATGAACTAGTCCTTTCAGTACTTTAGGACGTAGCTCACCCGGGCATGGAAATTAAAACACATTTAAAATAGCATTCATTCCCTTATCATCTTTCTCCCAATCCTAAACTTGTACCCTTTTCTTCATTGTCCATTTCACAATTGTCTGCAGTTCACATTCCTCCTTATCAGAAAAGATTGAGCCAAAATAAAAGTTGAAAACATTGACTTTTTATTTTATTTTTTAGCATTTTGCTGTCTCCGTTGAATACATCCAGTGTACTGATTGTTTTTCCTGTATTCTGAGTATTGCTAAAGAAGCCCTTTTGTAGTTCTTGATTTCCTTTGCCAATCAACTCTTTCAAGAAATAAGACAAGAATGCTCAGTACTATCACTTTTCCTTGAAGCTCAGCATAGTGAAGGTTTTTTTAAAAAGCACTTTTAGTAGTTACCTACATTATAAACAGTATATTTAGCTGTTTTACAATGAGACAAAATGTAGATGGAAACCAATTATGTGTACATAGCCTGATATGTTTTCCAAGGTTTAATATATACAGAACTTAGATTGGCTGATCACGATTGTTTGATTGTGTGGTTCATGTGAAATGGAAAGTAACAGAATTTCAATTGTAAGTCACTTTATTGGCTTTTAAATTTTGGACTGAATTCACAGAGCCGTACACACTGTTTTGTGCCTACCCCAGGGCTCTTCTGAACTTCCTCTTCCTGAATAAGGCTTTCATGCATTCCATTCTAGCCTCCAGTAAGGATTTCTTTTCTAACGAAGTACAAAACTTCAATAGTCAGTAGATTATGTTGACATACAAACATAACTTTGAATTGTTTTATTTTTTATACAGCATTTATATATAAAGGACAATTGGCAACTGAGTTTAGTATCAACAATAATGTTCCCTGATATTTTGGATGCCATTACTCCTAAACATTAACCAAGCTAGCTGTAGCTCCTGGAATTGTTCGAAATATCTGGAGGACCAAGTTAGATCTCTGTTATCTCACAATGGATAATAACAATAATAAGGCACAAACACAGAGTCTTTCTTTAGCAATGGCTGCTTTGTATTATAGAAATTATAAACTGGTACTTCTCTTCCAATAAATTGCAAAACAAGCATACCATTGTTTATACCAGAAGTAAGAAATATATTCCTTTTAAAGTCAAAATGCTTTGCAATATAAATTGCAGACATACAGTTAATAAGCACCATTTTATTTATCTAAATACATGAGAGAATGGAAACTCAGTGTATCGTTGCTCTATGTGATATAATGAGGCATTAGTGCAGTCTATTTGTGCTTTAATGCTTAAAGGCATTACATTCAAGTTTGATAAATAAGGAAATAAACATTAAAAGTGTCTGACTCATTTTGCTCATAATTTGAATGTACCTTGAGCAATGAATTGTTAGCAATGACATTTATTCTGAAATTTAAAGGGTATACTTAAATGCAGCCTATCCTTTGAAATCAGGTTGAGCCAAACAGTTGTTGGTATTTTCTAACTATCAAAAGTCTAATGTGAAAGGAAAAAGTATTGTTGTGGATATACATATGTTAATATAATTAACATTTCTTAATTCCAAGACTTAATATATTGCTCAGTTGTCTTTAAATTGGCTTCCAGAGAAAGTAATTAAGGCCTGTAGGCTTAAATGGTATGTTGTGTTGTTGACATTTTAATTTCACTTTCAGTTGTCACAAGAGGTTTTCCCTAAAAAAATTCTTTGCAGAAGGCACTGAGGCAAGATAATTGAAACCTCCAACTTCTTTAAAATGTTCTCTTCAGTTTAAGGCAATAGGCTATGACGAGCTATGCTTTTTGATTAGTAGGTATGCTAGTGATGTATACTTCACCTTCAAATTATTGCTCTTACTCCCTTCAGCCTATCTTTGCTGACATGTCAACTAGAAATGTTTTTTTTTAAGTTATGATTAGATCAATAATGAATTCTTGACTGTTGTGTTCCACATATCCTATGCGTGAGTATTTATAGCTATTATTAGAATACTATTGATTATGCAGTAAAAAAAAAGCACAAGAAAATGCCCTTGTAATTCCACCAAATAAAAAGCTGACTGACTATACCTGTAATGGTGAACCTATGGCATGAGTGCCACAGATGGCACACGAGCCGTCACCCAGCTCAGCTCCACTGCACATGCTGCACACCTTCCGCTGGCCAGCTAATTTTTGGGTCTCTGCCATGCATCCGGGAGACACGCGCACATGTGCGGGGGGAGGGGGAAGCACAGGAGGTTTGGTGCGGGGGTGCGCACTCTGCTTTTGGTGCCAGGAGGCTTCAGGGAGGGCCTCCGGAGCCCGGGGGAAGCCATTTCTGCCCTCCCGGAGGCTCAAGGAAATCCTCCGGAGCCTGGGGAGAGCGAAAACGCCTCCCCATAGTTGAGGAGGCTGAGTAGGCCATGGGGGGGTCACGCATGTATGTGCAGGGGGCAGGGCGGATTGCATTTTGGGTGTGGGCACGATTTCGGCCCACGAGGAAAACAAGGTTAGCCATCACTGTACTATGCTTTTGAAAAATGTAAAGCTAACAATGGGGGGGGAGGGGGAGTTGAATGTTATAAGATTAGCATTTTATCACCTAAAAATGGAATTTAGCTTTTCTCTGTCATACATACTCTCCACTTACAATGCGATGCCACATAGAATTAGCATTTTCAACATTATCATTAATCCATCATGTAAAATTTTTACTCTGAGCTCTCAAAACGTCTGTGTTCTGCATAGTGCTGAAGACGGATTCAAATTACGACTAAATTATATATTAGATCTTTGCCCAAAGAGTAAAAAAATGCATCAGTTTTGCATATAGCTGGGTATGATCCAGTCAAGTTAGCCTGGTACTTCCAAGCATGTCATCATGAGTCTGTGTCAAACCGCAGACTTCGTGGGTTCAACATGCTTTCCTCATTTTTCCTTAATCACATTTCAGAAGAAGAGATTGAAACTCAGTACAGCATTAATCATGAAAGCATTAAAGCAACCACTAATACTTGAGAGCAACCCAAGACATTTTATTTGGTAATTTGGGCTGAGTAGTGGCTTAAATTTTAATGAAGGTCATGATTGTTTAGTCCTGGTTTGTAAAATCTGATGGTGTGTTTTTTTTAAAAAAAAAATGTGTTTTATTAGCAGGTAGTCCTATTGAATAAGCATCATAATGTTTAATCACTTTTTGTTTTCTATCAAAATATGAACAAGTCAGTTTTTCATTATGAGAACAGTATTGTATACCTAAACAGTTCATAAGCTAGTACTGAACACATGTTAATTGTGCCGTTATCTCACTGTTTGAATAGTTTGCACAGATAGCAAGGGATCAGAAGCTGAATTAAGCAGCAGGTGACACAAAACAAAAACATGAATTACACATTAAAAGGAATGTTGAACATTTTATAATGTGATCATTCTCACATCAAAGTCATATTGCCGATTTGTGTGTGTTCCATTTTTGTTTCCGTTTCTGCTGTATACATGCTAAAAATAGAAATAATACAGAAAAATAATACCCAGATATACAGCAGATAAACTTTAATTAGTCCAGAAAAATATTCATGTGTGACATTCCACCATGATACTAATAGTATTACAAGATAATAGTGCTCAATAGTTCAGCAATCTACACACAAAAAATTACATTAACTGTTTAAAAATTGTATTACTAGGTGCAACGTTGCCATAAATCAGTATTTTGAACTTAGAAATATTTTAACCAATAAACTTGCCTTCAATGAATCTCAGCATTTTTTACAAATAATTTCCATAGTAAGAGAAAATAATTAATTACAAATATTTTATGCTGCTAGTGCAAAAAGTGATACAGTTATAAAATATAATATAAAATGCAAAAATGTAAAATTATGTGTTAGAAGTATCTTATTTTCACAGAAATATTTATAAAATTATAAATTTCTATCAAAGTATGTAGCATTTTATCAGTCACCCATGCACACGAATGTAAAAGATTTCTAATAATTTTATACCATTTATAGTGCAAAAATTATATTTAAAGCCCATAATAAATTATAATATGAAAATCTTGTCTTTAAACACTGTTTTGCACATTTTTTTCAAAGGATAGATGGCTAAATAAAAAATGGGATTGCTGGATATTATTCTGAAAGTCTCAGAAATGTTATTTACTGAGTAAAATCGATATCAAATATTACTTTGCTTTTAATATATCACCTAATATGTTTTTAGTTATTGTGGGTGTATGTGGGTGTAATTTACAAATACCGTTCCAGTCCACATGTTCTGGTAAATGAATAAAATAAGGTCAGCCGTAACTACATCACCAAACTACATTAACAAAGCCATCAGACTAGACCAGGGGTGTCAAACGCAATTTCATTGAGGATTGTGTTTGACTCAGGGGATGGGGCATGGCCAGCTCAGCATCACTCATGTCGGGGCACCTGTAGTGGCCAAGTGCTAAGGCAGGACTTCCCTCAGACCCTCACTCACTCTCATAATCTCTTTTCTTCTTTTTTCCTACCCTCTTTATTCTCCTTTCTTCTTCCTTCCCATCTTTCCATATTTTTCCTTCCTTGCTCTCTTCCAATCTTTCCTTATTTTTCTTTCCCTTTCTCCTTTCCTGTCCCTTCTTGGAAGCTCAAATGCAAAAGGGTAAACATTTCTCCTTTTGTTTTGTTTTTAGTTTGTTTTGCTAACTCTCTGCCAGCGAAAATGGAAGTGGGGTGGGAGGACATGCACAACACCCCCCCAGCCCCATTTTTTGGCTGCAATGGCCTCCTGCAGCCCTCTGCCAGCAAAAACTGAGCTGGGGGGGGGGGCATGTGCCTTCCCACTCAAGCTCCATTTTTGCTGGCAGAGGCACCACAGGCTGGTACTTTGCTGTTTACAGGGTGGCCCCAAAGGCCAGATCTAAGCACCCCATGGGCCAGATGGAGCCTGTGGGCCTTGAGTTTGACACCCCTAGACTAGACCACTGCCCACAATTACTCAAGTCAAATGGGTAGAAGCCTTTTGATGAGTAGGTGGCCCCTGCAACAATTATTATGAAAAAGGCCTAGCCATATCCCTTTTGCTTCTCGTGAGGATTGAGCCTTTAGTGAAACTTGCCTATACTTCTGAACCAAAGTTTATCCTTTAACCTATCACAGACAAGTTTCCAAGTTTTAAGCATGTTTTCCTTTTTACATTTTTTTATAACCTAATTACATTTTTCATTGTAGCAGTTGATGAATAGTACTGGTGAGTTTCAACCCCTAGAAATTATACATACTGCATTTTGATTTGTTCCTTGGTAATCTTTTCATTTTAATTGTAACTAGTCAGAGGTTACAGTTTTGAGATATTGCATCTTTTATCATTAACTGTGTGTAGTAATATTTTCGGAAGATAGCATGACTGTAAGGACGGTCTCCCTTCACAATTTTTATTATTTTCCAGTAATGTCACTACTGCTTTTAAAATTCTGAGTAGTAGACTATCACAGCTATTGTGAGAAGGATTTTTTTTCTCTCTCTCTTTAAATGGAGACTAATTTTAAAGCAGCCACATACATCTCCAAGAAGGCAAATGTCTTTTCCCACCCCTTGTTCTCCCCATCTGACTTCGGAGTGGAAAGTGTGTGCTCTCAGGAAAGATAGGGATGTATCAAAGTGGAAATTAAAGTGTAGTCACTTCTAGCTAAGCTATTTATTATTTGCTTGTGACTTGATGGGTAATGCTGTTTCCAGTAATAGATAACCTTTTTAAAAAGTGCAAATATTTGCCAGAAATGTGTTTCTAAAACTAGGCCAAGTGGTGGCAGGGCAAATAAAGATTTTGTATCAGGAAAAAAACCACTTCATTTTCCATGTTTTTCCTCAGATTTCAGCTTTATTAAAATCTTAATGTACGTATCATGTTTGACTATTACAGCCCAATCCAATCCATCTCTCTAGTGAGAAGTCCCACTGAGACCAATTTAATCTCCGTTTGTGTTTAGTTTTTGTATATTTAGAGGATTAAAAAACAATAATATTGTGTGATTGCTGAAAATCCTCTTTTTAAACTGTCACTTTCCTTTTACTCCAGGTTCAGTCAAAGAAAGAGGAATCTTTAACACCGTCTCTGAGCCAAACCATTCCAACATTTTATTTTCCTCAAGGGTGTCCAAAAGATAAAGTCAACATTGATGCTATTATTGCAAAGATAGACAAAACTTTCTCCCAGTTTCCCAATGAGCGAGCTACATTAGAAGATATGGGCAAAGTTGCAAAGGTGAGTAGTGAGATGTTTTCTTTTTTTGCCTACAAGATGCAAAGAGACAATTTAGAACCTTATTTGCGCTGAAATGTTGTCCAATTCAGTCCTATTTGTTTTATTTAACAGTACTTAAAACATTTAGTACATTACAGCATAGCCAACTTAATTTTATTTCATTTTTCTTTTTCTGCCAGGAGAAAATGTACATGACACCAATATAATCTAGGAATAAGATTGTTAAGTAATTAAGCTCCCCATTGGGAGAGCGAGTATGCAGAGAAGCGTAATGAGAGTGATATGGAATAACATGCACAAACCAGCATACAGAGACACTGAATAGTATAAAAATAGAGTAGTTTACTATGTAGAAATATAGAAGTATTCAGAGTCCGGTTAACAGTCCACGTCGTTCACGGTTCAGTAATTCAGTTATCAAAATAGTCAGTCTAACACACAAAGTATAGCTAAACAGTAGCAAACCACAATACCTCAGTATACACCGATCAGCTTCTAAGAAAACAGAGAGTTAACAGCCATTCTGGCTCCCTCTTATGGCTGCTTGAGGTAACAAACCAATTACATCTCCTAAGCATTTAAAGTAATAGTACAGTAATCATAGCTTATATACATTGCCAAGCCAAGCCTAGGGTTACATCCCTAACAAAGATAGACCATTGAACTCAGCCAAAACAAATCAGAATGAAAATAATCTAAAATAGTAAACCAAAATTAATGTTACCCAAAAAAATGAGCCATTGGGGGGGGGGGGGTGTCATACATCACACTCCTTCCCCCCTCCCCATGTATTATCAAACAAATACATTCTGGAATGGAGCAGCTCTCTTTGCATATAGTACATACTTGCAGTTAATTTTCTTCAATGGGCACAAAAAAACTGATGTTGAAATCTTTTTGATTAATTATTTTAAGTCTCAAACATTGCAAAATGCAGAGGTTTTGACATTTTTTTGTACTTCCTGCAGGGATGTGAAATTTAGAAACATGAAAAATGATTCTGAATTACTGATCTATTCGTTTGTATCCTGCCTTTATTATTTTTACAAATAATTCATGGTGACAAATATATCCAACACACCTTCCTCTTCCTGTTTTCCTCACAACAATAATAATAACTCTGTGAGATGAATTGGTCTGAGAGAGAGTGACTGTCCCAAAGTCACTCAGCCAGCTTTCATGCCTAAGGCGGAATTAGAACTTAGGGTCATCTGTTTTCTAACCTGGTGCCTTAACGCCTTAACGTCACTGTAAAACAAGACCAAGTTAGAATTCAAACCATTAGTCTTTATAATGTATTATCTGTAGCAGAGGTGGGTTGCTGCCAGTTCAGCCCGGTTCAAACTGGTAGCGACCCAGGCCTGCCACGCCCCCGAACCGGTTCCCTCACTGCCGCTTGGCCGCCGTTATTTTGGATTTTAGTGGCTGCGGGTGCGCAGTTCACTGTAAATTGTTCTGCGCATGTGCGCGGAACTATTTATATTGAACAGCGCATGTGCACACTGCACATATGGCGAGTGCGTGCGCACATTGCGCACAGGTTGAAAACCAGCAGTAATGCTGGCAGAACCCCACCTATGATCTGCAGGGTTTTGGGAAAGAAAGGCCTGACATTCATATTGTGCAGGGTGTACGCCTGTTTGTTCACTTTTGTTCAGTGCATTGTGCAGTTCCCATTGGTTCTCTGGATGAGACAACTTTTTTAAATCATTCAACACTTTCTGAACATGCTGGTTTGCCTGGGGAAACATGATATAAATATTAAAATAAAGATAAATTAGAATCATCATTCCGTTTTCTAGAATCGTCTTTCTTTTACCAAACTCTTGCCATACTTAATAGGCCCTGAAGGTGTGCAAGAATAAATGCCAGTTGTTGCTTTTTAATGATACTTCTTAATTCTAGGCCTGTGACTGCCCCCTTTACTGGAAAGGTCCATTATTTTATTGTGCTGGAGGAGAGCGCACAGGATTTGTATCAGTTCATAAGTTTGTTGCTATGTGGCGAAAGTAAGTATGCATTTCCTGTAAGGTTACTTAATTTGTTTTAAAATATTACTTGAAGTTTTTTTTTAAGGAAAATCTGGTTGTTATTTTAATGAAAAAGACAGTTGAGGGATAGCTTTTAACATTTTCATCCGCTCGCATCCCAAGAAGACACATTTTGGGATCTAAATTCTATTGGAATTGATTATTTAATACAATACAATAGTAGAGTTGAAAGGGACCTTGGAGGTCTTCTAGTCCAACCCCCTGCCTAGGCAGGAAACCCTATACCGTTTCAGACAAATAGCTATCCAACATCTTCTTAAAGACTTCCAGTGTTGGGGCATTTTAATTTTGGGGCAAATTTAAATTGTTTTGAAAGATTTTTTTTTAAGGCAAAATGAATGACATATGATAGAAGTTGGGGAGGGAAAGACATTGCTGAATTTAACTTACTTAACTTTCAGTGTTCCATGTTCATAAATTCTACGATGACATACAGGACAGTTGAAAGAATTTGACATTCAGGATTCTACTGTCCTCTAGGCTGAACATTTGTTCTTCTTTAAACTTGCTTAATTTTGAAGGAGGATGAGGGAAATTTTAAGAGAGAATGAATAGAAACAAAAGGTGAATTATCTCTGAAATCTGAGGTGAGAAGAGAATTTGGCTTACCTTTATAGGGTTTTCCCCCCTCTCTTCAATGGACTTTTACTTTCAAAGGACCCATGCCTGTTCCTAGTAGTACAGGATCAAGACTGCCCATTTTATATGTAATGAATGCTGACAATTTAATATAGCACAGTCAGATAATTGTATATAAATTCAGGTGATGAACAAGGCAATTCCTTTTGCCATAGTGGGAATATATATGAGATTTTTCTTTTTTCATCTCAGTGCTGAATCCTATGTTATGCATGGTTGATCATTATATATGAAAACAGAAGCTGGAAAAGGAAAGCCATTAGTCTGCAATAAGTTTGTAAATTTGAAAACAGACCTCTATCCCCCGTCACCTTTCTTCTTCCAAACTTTTCATAGTGTTCATTCAAAAGGGCCATATACCTTATTTATTTCAAAGGGACTGGTGTTCCAGGTGGCCTAACACAAATGTTATTCATACTTGTGAATATATTTTAAGATTGACAAATAAGATATATAAATGTTCTAGATCTGTGTAAATTAGATAAATTATGCTTTGCAGAATATTACAGACCTGTCATGATGCTGCTGCCAAGTTTGTTCACCTTCTAAAGAGTCCTGGATATAATTATCTGGTACAAGAAGACTTCATTCCATTTTTACAAGTAAATTCCTTTTTTTTTCTTCATTATTACCACAGAAATGCACACCCAATCAACCCGTCTTTCCAGAACTATTCGTTGACTCAGTTATGTTTCATTATTATGTAAGAAATCAGAAATGACTAAATTTAGTCTACCAAGCCCTTGGCGTGGTAGCTGGTGGATAGAAACTTATTATATTATATGAAAACAAGAGAATTCTGTTCACTAAACCAGTGATCTCCAACCTTTTCAACTCAGCAGACAGGGAGGTGGAGATGGAGGGGAGAGTTTTGTTCATGCAAATTTTGCATGCATTTTATTTATTTTTATTTAAAAATGAAACTTAAGTTATATTATCTTGAAACAATTTGAATATTTTGCTTATGATGTTATAAATGTACCCCCTATGTTGTTATGATTTGGCAGATTTCAATTGTTTCATTACATAGTAGCTGATAAAATTCTGAACTGATGCCTCTTTCATCCTTCATACTTAGGATGTGGTCAATAGTCATCCTAGTCTAGTCTTCTTAAAGGAAGCATCAGAATTTCATTCACGGTACATTACAACGGTAAGTATCTTCCGCATAGAAGCTATTTTTCATGTGGATCATCTAAATGCGGTAGCTATTGATCTATTGATCCAGGAGGCAAGCTATTCCATTAATTAGAGATTCTTATAATCAGGAAATTTGTCCTTAGTTCCAGATGGGATCTTTTTTTAAACAAACTTCCATCCATTGCTTCTTGTCCTTCCCTCGGGTGCTTTGGAGAATAAGTCAACCATCTCATCCCTTTGACAGCCCCTCAGTTACCATTAGACAGGCATCATGTCACCCCTAATCTTTCATTTCATTTGGCTAAATAAGCCTTGTTCCCTTAAAAGTTCATCAGCCAGTTTAGTCTTCCATTTTCAAGGATGGCCATAGTTTGTTAGATGCTGCTATTTTCTGTAAATAGTTTGGAACAATGTACAGAGTAGTTGTGTTTTATTTGATTCCAGATGGAAAGGATATAACCTGGAAAAAGATACAAATATTAATACTCTGAATTGATTTAGTCCTCCTAAATGGTAAATTCTAAATATATGTACCCCAAAATATGTATGAATAAGCTGGCAAATTACTGAAATATTTAAGCACTTTGGTAGTAATGTATATGATTAATATAACAGTCACACCCTATATTTTCTTGTAGGTAATACAAAGGATATTTTATACAGTAAACAGGTCGTGGACAGGAAGAATCACTTGTAATGAACTCAGAAAAAGCAGCTTTTTACAGGTATGACATGCAATTTTGTAATAAAATAAATTTTACTGATTAACTATTCAGGTGGATCATTACAAAATTCTTTACAGATTATTTCTATTTAGAAATGAACTTAGGAAATTTTACATTTCTGATGGCATTGCTTGATTTTAACTTGGCTTAATGGAAACTAACGTTAGCTTCTGCTGTACTTTTGCAAATTCAGTAGCAGCAATTTAAAAGTTTCTCTACAGATTTTAATGAGTATAAAATTTATCTCAAGTTGTGATGCTAGTTTAAGGCATCCTAGGAAGTGATGTGTGACTAGGTACAAGCAGAGATCAATTCATTCTTTAGCGAAGGCGTGATTCTCCCTTCATTTAAGGGGGAGGTGATCTGCACTTTCCTCAGGAAAACATTGCTGATCCCAACAACGTCATATGCTTTCTGACCAGGTCCAGCATTTCCTGTCTGGGGAATATTGATAAGAAATTGGTCACACTGCAGCTTCACCTGGTTTTGGAGGAAATAAAAGTAGTTGGATCCTTTCCAGTCAGGATTATCAGGGTGGCTTACAATCAGTTTCAAATTTTGGCATGGAACCAAGAAGGCATTGATTGCACTTGTGGATGTCTTAGGACAGGACAGAAATGATGGTGGTGTGTCCATCCTACTCTTCCTTGATTGATCCATGACCTTTAATGCTATTGATTATCTTTTTGGAGTGGCTCTGGTGATTTAAAGTAGGGGGCCTCATTATTGCGAGGTTCCCTTCCTCTATGGCCCATTGATGGAGTAAGGGGTAGCCCTTGATTTCACTTTGTAGAGGGCCTTAGGGCCTGGTTTCTCCCTACTTCTGTCTAAACATCTATATGAAGACATTGGATGAGGTTCCTATAAGTATACTGTATATCTCAACTCTTGGACAGCCATATGATGCCACTGAAGTTTTGCCTCTGGGAGGCTGTGGAATCTGCACAGAAAAAAAAAACAGATCAATCCTAGCAAGATTAATGGCTGTGGAGTTGGGAGTTGTCCGGATTTGTTGTCGTTGTCAGTTGCAAAGTGGTGTCCAACCCATCACGACCCATGGACAACGCTATCCATGAAGTTTTCATGGCAAAGATAACTGCAGTGGGTTGCCATTTCCTTCTCCAGTGGGTCACGTTTTGTCAGAGCCCTCTGCTATGACCTATCCGTCTTGGGGGACCCTGCACAAGCCCCTTTGCCACGACAAGGCAGTAATCCATGAAAGGGTGTCTGGATCTAGGGATGCATTTATTCATTCATTCCATTGATTTATATAGCTACCCATCTAACAATTGCAATTCTGGACAGCAAACATAGGCTTTAAACCGGTAAAACCAAAATAATAAATAGTAGGAATTGTCCATCCTTATTTCTGGATGGTGTCACACTGCCCACACAAGCCCAGTGCACAATATGAGGGTCCTCCTAGACTGACAGCTTGTGTTTAAAGAGCAGGTGCCGTTGTGGTTCAGAGGACCTTTGTACAAATCCATCTTGCATTGCCAACTGCCCCATTACTAGATCAGAAGGCCCCTCATGGTCACTCATGACTCTGAATTATTGCAGTGTGCACTATATAAAGCTGTCTTTGAAGACCACTCTGAAAATGTAGGTCGTGAGAGTACATCACTGGTTGTTATAGGCAACTTCTGTATGACAATTTAACACTGCACAGGTTGCCAGTAAACTTCCAAGCTAATTAAGATAGCTGGTCATCAGTTATAAGATCCTTCATAAGACAGAGCCTGGTTATTTGTTGGATTGCCTTTCTCTAGTTTCCTCTGTCCATCTGACAGGTTTCACATGCTTTGGGTGCTGTCCCTTAAGCAAATGCTATTTGTTGGGATCCAAGAGATGTGGCTTATTTGTCACTATTTGTCACCTGCTTCATGAAACAGTGTTCCCCATGATGGCTCAGATGCTGTGTACCTCCTGAAAGACTTTGAAGACCTGCCTTGAGGTTTTATGAGTCCATCTTGATTGATGATTTTTTGTTGTTTGAGTTGCCCTGACCACAGTGTGCATTATTATATTTGATTCTTTTGATTCTTGTTATTAGTAATTTGTACTGGTCTATACCATCCTAAGTCATATGTTGAATGACTATATTATTTTGATTGATTATGTATCAGTTACAATACAATACAATACAATAGTAGAGTTGGAAGGGACCTTGGAGGCCTTCTAGTCCAACCCCCTGCCTAGGCAGGAAACCCTATACCGTTTCAGGCAAATGGCTATCCAACATCTTCTTAAAGACTTCCAGTGTTGGGGCATTCACAACTTCTGGAGGCAAGCTTTTCCACTGATTAATTGTTCTAACTGTCAGAAAATTTCTCCTCAGTTCTAAGTTGCTTCCTTCCTTGATTAGTTTCCACCCATTGCTTCTTGTTCTACCCTCAGGTGCCTTGGAAAATAGTTTGACTCCCTCTTCTTTGTGGCAACCCCTGAGATATTGGAACACTGCTATCATGTCTCCCCTAGTCCTTCTTTCTATTAAACTAGACATACCCAGTTCCTGCAACCGTTCCTCATATGTTTTAGTCTCCAGTCCCCTAATCATCTTTGTTGCTCTTCTCTGCACTCTTTCTAGAGTCTCCACATCTTTTTTACATCGTGGCGACCAGAACTGAATGCAGTATTCCAAGTGTGGCCTCACCAAGGCATTATAAAGCGGCATCAACACTTCACGTGATCTTGATTCTATCCCTCTGTTGATGCAGCTAGGACTGCGTTGGCTTTTTTGGCAGCTGCTGCACACTGCTGGCTCATATTTAAATGGTTGTCCACTAGGACTCCAAGATCCCTTTCACAGTTACTACTACTGAGCAAGGTACCACCTATACTGTACCTGTGCATTCCATTTTTGTTGCCTAAATGTAGAACCTTACTCTTTTTACCATTGAATTTCATTTTATTAGATAGTGCCCAATGTTCAAGTTTGTCAAGATCCTTCTGTATCTTAAGCCTATCTTCTGGAGTGTTGGCTATTCCTGCCAGCTTGGTGTCATCTGCAAATTTGATGAGTTCCCCATTTATTCCCTCATCCAAATCATTGATGAAGATGTTGAAGAGTACTGGGCCTAAAACAGAGCCTTGGGGTACTCCACTGCATACTTCCCTCCATGTAGATGCAGTTCCATTGAGGACTACCCGTTGAGTGCGGTTGGTCAGCCAGTTACGAATCCATTTGGTGGTGATGCTGTCCAACCCACTTTTTTCTACTTTTTCTAGTAGTAGGTTATGGTCTGCCTTATCAAAAGCCTTACTGAAGTCCAAGTAAACTATATCAACGGCATTCCTCTGGTCCACTAATTTTGTCACATTATCAAAGAATGCAATAAGATTAGTCTGGCATGATCTGTTTTTAACAAATCCATGTTGGCTTTTGGATATTACTTTGTTTGCTTCTAGGTGTTCGCAAATTCGTTGCTTGATTATTTTTTCCAGAATCTTTCCTGGTATTGAGGTCAGGCTGATAGGTCTGTAGTTTCCTGGATCTATTTTTTTCCCTTTTTTGAAGATGGGAACCACATTAGCTCTTTTCCAGTCCTCTGGTAGTTCCCCGGTGTTCCAGGATCTCTGAAAGATATAATTCAGTGGTTCTGAGATCTCGTCTGCTAGTTCCTTCAGAACCCTGGGGTGTAATCCATCCGGTCCTGGTGATTTGAACTCGTCTAGGGTAGATAGGTGCTCACTTACCATTTTCTTCCCTATTTCAATTTGTGTAGTTGTATTTCAAGTTGTTGAAGTAAGTATGTAAACTAGTTATTATAAATTGCCTGGTATTAAGTGATTGGGACTGGAGTAAATTCACAATGAGGTTAAGATATTGGAAACTTCAACCTGTTATAACTTATACCAATCAATGAGTTTCATGCCTTAATTTTCTCAATGTTTCTCTCTCTCAATAGAATGTGACGTTGTTAGAAGATGAAGTAGATATTAACCAGCTGACAGAATACTTCTCTTACGAACATTTTTATGTAATTTATTGTAAATTTTGGGAGCTAGATACAGACCACGATCTTTACATCGACCAAAAGGATTTAGCTCAACATAATGACCACGGTATGATATGATATCAATTTAGTTCAAAATAAAATTATATTAATGTTCATGGATTATGTGCATATTTTATTTATTTATTCAATTTCTGTAGCCTCCTAACTCAACCAAATGATCCTAAGTAGCTTACAATTCTAAAACTATAAAGCAATTTAAAAAAATTAAAAATTAAAAATGATTGCAAACTTCTACAAAATATGTAAAGACAAATAGCTGAGATGTCAGAACATATTTACATTTCTGATGCTCTTAGTGTTGAGAATTACTCTGAGTTTTGGTAATTTTCTATTTTTTTTCTACTTTTCAGAAAGATGGCAGTATTCTAAAAAGTAGAAATTAAAATCTAAAATTTATTCAGTACAGTTGCACATTATTTCCTAAGGGAGTTAAGACCAATTTTTTAACTATAGTTTCAACTGGGAAAGTGTCAGCATCCTAGACCAAGCCAAGTCCAAAAATGCTAGAAAATGCCTGGAAGTTTGGGCACTCTGATAAATTGGTCATTAACAGGCACATAGAGATAAACCACATCTATATATGATTCAAAAAGCCAAAAAGGAAACAAAAAAAGACCTAAACACTTAGCAGCAATCAATACCCAGATGAGGAGAGATTAATATCAAAATTAACACCAGACCAACAATCAAGATATAAACAATAATCCAAACAAGGAACTACTATGGTAACACAGACAAACAAGTAGCAGTAAACTGCAACCTGATCAAGGAGCCACCAGACCACCCCCACTAACACTGATAGGACAAACCAGTACTTTATTATGTGTCTCTTTAAGAGCAACAATGCTTAAAAATGAATGAACATGAATGCTTGTATCTTTCTTCTTAAGAAGATTCAAATATTAAGCTTTGTTCTTTCAAATTCTGCTTATCCAAAGGTGGTTGTTGGTATGCTAGCCATTTGGCTAGTACCAATGCTGAAATCTTGATTAGTTTAAACACTGGCACTGATGGGGCACCCTGAAAACCACTGAGGAGCTATAAACAGAGATGCTTTCTCTCTCTTTGTTTGTTATTAGGATGTCTGTACTGTTAAAGCACCAGACTAGCTAACACTAGATGCTGAAATGTGTTCTTTAGCAGGAATGGCCAGTGTGCCAGTGACTTAGGGAAAAGGCAGTTTCTTTCACAGAGTAGCGTTTTCATTCTTCTGTTGTAAACTCCGCCTATGTTTGCAATTTGCAAATATTAATAGAATTTGCCATTTGGATTGTACACAAATCCTTCAAATCCTAGCCAAGAATCCTTCAAATGGGGACGGACCAGCTGAGCCAACATGCTATATGTATGCATGTGATACCTACATGTTATATGTATACAGTATATGCAACAACTGTCTTTGTTCCCACAATGGGGATAAAAGCAGCATACCATTGGTATTTGAGGATTTGAGGAGAGGGGTATTGAAAAGGGGCTCATTTGAGGGGGATGAGCATTGCAACAAGCTTTGTCTTGATTTCTCTTCAGGGTGAACTTTTCTGTGCTTAACACCAAGAGTAAGGCAATATTTCTTCCTTGATTTCAAATTCAGTAGAAGCAGGAAATAAGTGCCTGAAGTTAGTTTCACGTACTGTAGCAAAAAAGCAAGATACATTTTAAAATTCAGATTTGCTAATGGGCAGGGGAAAGTACATCCTTATCGCTATACTTATTGAATAAGAGAAATATAATTTTTTCCTAAGTAATTGCTGATGCTGTTTAAAAATGGGGGAGGTTTTTTTTAACACAGTTTAAAAAGTATAAATGAATAACTTCAGACATAACCAAATTGAATATTAGTATTTTCCCTTTTTTCACAGCTATATCTAATCGGATGATAGAGAGGATTTTCTCTGGAGCTGTAACAAGGTATATTTTTAAAAAATCATACGGCATATATTTCCTATCTAAATTATGTGGCAAAGTATACTATAATAAAAAGCCCTTTTAGTGTAAACAATTCAAATAAATATAAATAAATAAATCTGGCTCTCAAGTTAGCTAACAAATTTTTATAAAGTCCACCACAAAAACTACTAATTATACTAGTGTAAAACAGATACTTTAAATTAAATTTTTAGCATTGTTTATGTATAAAATATATGGAAGTGGAATATTGTTTACTACGTGCTCTGATTAAATTACCCCTCGCCACCAATTATGCAGAATTGTGTATATGCTATAATTGAGCAATGCAAGCTCCTGCTTGCAATCTGATATCATTAGCATTGAAATCTCAGTCCAAGTTTTGACTTTTCAGCTCTGTACTATAGTGGCATTCTTGACAGAAGCAGACAGCATCTCATGTCATTTTCTCCATATTTTGCAGTGATAAGAATTAAAACATTTTAATAAAAATATTTTCCTAGTAGAAAATCAGAGGAACATGTAAAACCAATTGAATGCAATTATTTCATACAACGTTATGTATTTATGCCCATTTTATACTGTCTTTATGTACACAGAACAGTCAAGGCAGCTTGTAGTCAAATATTTGAAACTCTAAAATTAAGATGCTGTATATATAACTACGTATTGTCTTTCCTCCCCCCACCCCCCAATCCTTGTTTAAAATCTTAATTTCAAAGGGGCAAGAAAGCACAGAGAGAAGGAAAAATCAGTTATGCAGATTTTGTGTGGTTTTTGATATCAGAAGAAGACAAAAGGACTGCCACTAGGTAAGAAAAAAAATGCTGTTCATAAGATGATGATGTTATGATGCTGTCAAAGTTAAGTCACAAAGATATTATGTGACAATATATTCATTGTAATTGAAATATAGAAAGCCAGTTTGGTACAGTAGTCCTCTCCTACTGACTACTTGTTCACTCATCATTCAAAATTGCAACAGTACTGAACCAGTGGTACTTACAACTTGTCCTTGAAGTTCCAGCCATCTTGTCACCCCCACAGTCATATGATCATGATTTGGCATCTGGCTTGCATTTATAATGGATTGCAACACCCCACAATCAAATGATCATCATTTGCGACCTTCTCTGTTGGTGGTCTACCAGCAAAATCAATGGTGAAGCCAGCAGGGAAGGTCACAAGTCGCTCCAGTAAGTCCTTCCAGCCTGTCCTCATAGCACCATACCATCCTTCCCTTGCCTCTCTGTACCTGGCCTGCATTGGGCCTCCCAGGGCCTTTCCCATAGCACCCATTTCTTACTAGGGACTCCCACTTACTTTTCACTTAATGACACACACATTTTGGGGTTACAACAGCAATCAGAACTGCCAAGATTGGCAATGCTAAGCAATGCAGTGATGTGACATCCCCCTTTATGACTGCATTACTTAGTGATGACAGTCCCGGTCCAAATTGCCGTTGTATCATCAGGCTAGAAACTGGGAAACCATGACTTCTAGTTCTGCCAGCTGGGTGACTTTGAGCCAGTTGCTCTTTCTCAGTCCTAGGAAGTAGGCAGTGGCAAACCACTTCCAACATACCATGCCAAGAAAACTGGAAGGACTAGTCAGGAACCAATCTTGACTTAAAGACATACACATGCACACAAATGCTTATTACCCAGCCATTGGAGAAAAGGGCAAGAGGGAGCATCTAGGATCTGTGGAAGCAAGCATTCTTTGGAGTTTTATTTCAATTTGCAGGCATCTAGATGGGTGAGGTCGGAGAAATGCTTCCTGTATATTCTGAAAAAAACTTCATATATGAGTACAGGGGTAGAGCATAGTGCCCAAAATAACCAAATCATGTGGAACACAATGAAGTTTAGGAAAAATGAAGCCATATAGGAAGTTTCTAAGGATTATATTTTGGTATTGCTAGTCTAAAAGCCTGGAGATAGATGTCTTGAATTCTTAATCATTCACAAATGAGATTTTGTGTTGCTTCTTAGAACACAACTTAGAAATGGACATAAAATAGATTGCTAAATTGTTTAATGATTCATTTCAGCATTGAATATTGGTTTCGATGTATGGATCTTGATGGTGACGGCGTATTGTCCATGTATGAACTACAATACTTTTATGAAGAACAGTGTCAAAAACTGGATAATATGGCCATTGAACCTCTGCCATTTGAAGACTGCCTTTGTCAGATGCTTGATCTTGTGAAGCCAGAGAATGAAGGTGATGGATCTTTTCCATCTATTTGTAGTATCTGTGTTAATCAGGTTAATACAGCCATTCAGTGTTTGGCTTTAAATGTTCTTGTAAAGCCAAGTTTTGTTTATTGCATTTGGCGGGTAAAAAAGCCATCTGTTCATCTAACTTTCTGTTTTAACTTTCATTCAGTCTGGAAATTGAGTTGTGCATGAATCAAACTCAGGCCAAAACTTGCTAATGTTAGAACTTTCACTTTTATCTTGCGAATGAATACCCAGCCTTTGTAAGATGTTGTAAAATTGTTGTTTTTATTAACAGCTGATGAAATTCTTAAACCAAACCCCTTACAGTCATCTTAACTGAGGTGCTTACAATTTTAGGGAACCCTAATCTGTCACTTTCTGCTCAATTATTAATAAAAAGAAGCACTTAAAATTTAAAGGGAATATGCACCACAATCTAAAACATTTCAAAAAAAATTCTGTTTCCAGGAAAAATAACTCTTCATGATTTAAAGAGATGTAGGATGGCAAATGTTTTCTTTGACACTTTCTTCAATATTGAGAAATATTTAGACCATGAGCAGAAGGATCAGTTTTCTGTGCTGAGGGTAAGTGCTGAAAAGGATTTTGCCTATAAAGTCAATCTCAGTTTTTTTATCAATTACTATTAAATAAATGCCTTATGATAATATTTTAGGGTACTGAAAATGAAAATCAAGACATGTCTGATTGGGAAAAATATGCTGCTGAGGAGTATGATGTCCTAGTTGCTGAAGAAGCAGCCAGCGACCAGTGGAATGATTGGTAAGTAGTGTTTATACAATTAGTGCTAAACTATTTGTAGCTCAGGGCTGAACTGTGGGGTCCTTGATTGTTTTCTTGCAAACGTTTCATTACCAAACTAGATAATATCATCAGTGCTAGACATCATTTATCTATCATCACCAAAGAGTTTACATCCTTATCCCTCTAAATTAAATAAATAAAAGTTAAATCATTTGGAACTAACGAAATGGTATCTTGAATGCAGTAGCACAATATTTTTCTGAGTCATTGTTGGTCATCATTTATTGGTTCTGGTTTTTCTGCCAAAATGCCTTGCTGCCAAACAAAATGCTAATTATACTTTTATAAAATAGTATCGTCAATTATTTCTACTATAGAGTTAATTAAAGGTAGAAGTGAACGGAGACAACTTTTGCTGGAGTTGGCTTGCTTCTGCCCTCACTTAAATAGCTGTTACTCTATTCACTTACTTCTTCTTAACACAAGAGCCCTTTTGAGCCATGTCTCATGGGGATTAATCTATCTGGGGAGAATCATCAAGACCAGCTGTCCTCCTCCTTTGGGGATTCTGATGCACAAGCAATTAGCTAATTTTGCTAAGGCTGAAATGGAGACATAAGTAGCAGCACCCTTTCTATAAAGGAATGCCAAACTGGCCTATGGAATATGATGTAATAAATACACAAATTACTTTTACGAATATCTATACAGGAAGTCCTTGACAACCATTTATTTAACTGTGGTTTAAAGTTATGACAGCCTTGAAAAAGGGTCTTACGGCCTACACTTGCCCCTACACTCCTACACACCCTCCCCCCTAGTTACCAGGTTTGAGCACCTGGTAACTACCTAGCATTTATGCATAGTTGCAGCATCCTAGGGTCACATGATTGCAATTTGGGATTTTGTTTTGCCAATTTGTGGCAACAACAAAAAAAAAAGCCCATTGGGGAAACTGGATTCGCTTAACAGCCATCTGATTTGCTAAACAGCCAAAGTGATACATTTAATGACTACTATAAAATTATTCTAAAATAAGGTTCTATTTCACTTACAATCACAATGACTTGTGATGGAAATGTTGGTCTCAATTGTGCCTGTAAGTCGCGAACTGTCTGTCAGTCTGAATTCGTTCCCATTTCTTTTTCTTTTTAGTTTCGAAGCTGAGCTGATTCCTGGTGACCATCAAAAGACCAACATACTAAAATATCAAATGGAGAAAAGACCTTTTTTTGATGTGCCTTCTTCCCATTTGGCAGATGTTGACTTGGATGATTATGACTATGAAGACGATTTTGAATAAACTATATTTGTAGAAGTATAAAGACTGTGTCTGCAGCAGGTCTGCTAAATCTGTGTAGAATTCTGTCTCCCCCCAAAAAGAGTAAAATTGAGTTTCTTGTGCTGCAAAATTAATACTTTCAAAATATCTAAATGGTTACATTTGTATGGAATAACACTTTTTATGTATTTATTCAATGGATTGTTGCCTAGGAAAAAATAAATTATTTATAGATACCTTCTTTAAGGAATTACAGTGTATCTTGTATAAAGTAAAGTACTGGCTTGTTTTTATACAAAATACTAAACTTTTTCTTGATTACTATAACAATGGAAGTCCTTGCTCTTGCAGTCTCCTAGCTAAAATTAACTTTGTCAAGATTCAAAAAAAAAGTGTCATGATTGTGAATGGAGATCGCAGTTCAGAACTCAAGTAAAGCATCACTGGATAAGCTAGATACACACTGGTACATGTAGCAAATTATATCCTGCCTGAAAACAGGCTATAATTTTCTACCCTTTAGCATTCATTTTATTCTACAGACTCCAACTTAAAAACTGGCTTTTATTGCTCACTTAAACAGTTGTGGATATTATATTCCATGTCAAGGGAATCAATTATAAGTTTTACTTGATCAGTGATGTGCACTAACCTTGTATGGGCATTTAGTGTGTTTCTTCAGCGGTTGGTTAATGACACATTCCATGAATATTGTTACCAACAGTGTCAAAGTAGCTGAACAGTCTGATGCTTTATTTGCCTATATGAGGTGAGAGACTGCTTATAGGGCAAGATAGATACTGCTATCCTCGTTTTTAAAAAAAGCATAGCGTTTGTAGTGCCTTAATTATTCTTATGTTCACCCAAGAAATGAAATATAATAAAGCAAATTTTTGCTCTTAGGTTTTCCCAATAAACAAAAAGCTATCTTGTTTGCTGTGCAGATCTGTTAAATATTTAAAATATGATGCTCGTATTTTCAAATAAAGTTTTTTTCATACATGTAACTCAGCAATTTTTTTTTATGTACCAGATCATCACAGAAGGTATTGAAAGTGACTTCCAATTTGAATACCAGAATCATTTTCATATAATCTTAGTAAATGTACATATTTTTCATACTTTGTGATCTATAGCATAGAGTGGCTTCAGTTTGCCTTCCAGAATTGGGGATTATAGCTCCCAATATTCCTCAAACAAAACTAAAATATCCATTTTCACAAATTCAAATATGATTCTGATAAAGACTATGTGGCACAGATAATTCCGTCGTGAAACTACAAGCCACCTTTTTATAGTTGAAAGTCAATGGCAAAGTAGTGCAATTTAAGGGACGTGGTAGATCAGTGGCTAAGACCCTGAGCTTGTCAATCAGAAGTCGGCAGTTTGGTGGTTCGAATCCCTAGTGCCACGTAGCGGAGTGAGCTCCTGTTACTTGTCCCAGCTTCTGCCAACCTAGCAGTTCAAAAGCATGTAAAAATGCAAATAGAAAAATAGGAACTACCTTTGGTGGGAAGGTAACAGCGTTCCGTGCGTCTTTGGCATTTAGCCACATGACCACAGAGACGTCTTCAGACAGCACTGGCTCTCTGGCTTTGAAACGGAGATGAGCACCGCCCCCTAGAGTTGGGAACGACTAGCACATATGTGCAAGGGGAACCTTTATCTTTTAGTGCAATTTAATGAAGACTGAGAGTCTCTATACACATTAGGATGGCTGAAAGATTTTTTTTCTGTGTATGAGGTTTTTCTTTCATACCAGGTTTTCAAAAGTACTCCTTTTGAATTGTTAAGTTTTCTTGTGAAGATTCCTTGTGATGATACAACTATGTAGAACTTAAGGGATGCTGCAAGATGGCATTACAAGGCTGAGGAAAAACCAGAAAAGATTTTTTAATAATAAATTTATAGCCTGCCTTTTCCTGCAAAATGACTCTTAAAGTACCATGATGTGTTTTTTGGCAGAAGTATCTGTAATTACCAATTTCTTTTCCTTTATGTGGATCATCAATACCAAACATTGTTTTAGGATTTGAACCGATTCCTTTGATGTTCAGCTTTTTAGTGTTTGGGCTACAAGTGAAAAAACATATTGCTTGGATCCCAAGCTTATCAACTAAAAAAAGAAAACATTTAAGATTTGCAGTTTTTCAGGTATGGATCTATTTATCTTAATGGAGCAGCCAATACAGCAAATCTAGTGTCAAACTAGTGATAGATATATTTTGTTGCTTCTGGATATTTTTTGTTGTTCCTGTTAAATGTGCAAACAGAGACAGACTCTGTAGCGCCAGGAATGTAGGTCCCAAGAGTGTTGATACAGTATGAATTTTAAATAATGAAACGTCGCAATGTTAGATAATGGAGAAAAAAGCTTTGAACAAGGTAAATTCCAAAATCATTTCCTCTAATTCTTACTACATTACTTCCTGATGTTTTGTTTTTTTTTTTAAAAAAGTTACAGCTAAGTGGTAGAACATCTGTTTTGCTAATTGGCCAGTTAGGACACAACTGAGAAAGGATCTAATCTGAAATGCTGAGAAGGTGTTGCCCACAACAGACCAGTGGTTCTCAATCTCAGTAACTTCCCAGATGTGCAAAATTCAACTCCCATAATTCTCAGCCATAGTGGTACTGTGGATTGAAATTCACATACGCCATAGCTTTTAGGACAGGAAACACACAGACTGTAGGGTTTTGGATGGGCAGGCTCTCTGCCTTAGTATAAGATAGCTTTTTAGAATACTTTTCTCTGTAGGCTCAATAGCTTCACATAACTTAGGATAAATGTGCTGTAATAAAATAGTGAACAGTCTGAATATGCTACAGACTGAAATATAAATTAAGCAACAAATACAAGAGACCTAGATTGTTTTACCACTAATGCTACCAATGTAAATTATAGTTGCAGCCTATATTGCAATTTACCCGTTTGGAAAAGGTTACTATCATATCCATACCTATGCCTTTCCTGGTGCCATGATGCAGTATCTTTTTCATTTTTCCCATTGTAAGAAAAAAAAATGACTTGCTTTAAAAATACAGACAGACAGATTGCTCAGTTTATTTTACAAACATCTGAATATAAAAATGTGAAATGAAATGCCTTTTTTTAAAAAAAATGTGATAAACATGTTAGCAGAGTGAACATTTTGTTGTGATACCTAAGGCAGCACACAAGAAGCAAGTGTATTTTTTCTGATTTACAATAATTTCTATAATTTTGCTCTTCTTTGAATCTTCTGTCTTTGTCTCTTGAAAACAGATTGTCTACGTTATTTAAAGTTTCTTCTTCTTTTCCATTTTGCCATAGAATACTGATCTGCAGCTTCTTGATAGTCTACAACGACATTTTGGATATAAAGTCAAGTGTGCTTACAAAAATTGTGTGTGGGCTGGTAACATCAGAAAGGGTAGAAAATACTGGCTGAAGAAGCTTCCGTTTTATATAAATTTACCAGTCCATGTTGAGTTGGCTTTGGTTCTGGTTGGCTTTTTTAAAAATTTAGTTACACAAAAAGTAGAGGCATTTCCAGCAATCTTCCTCTTTTAGGTATCCTAAACAATATAAAAATAAGACAATTAGTGACAAAGTTTTAAAAGACAAATTTATTAAATTATGCTCCCTTACAACCTCTTACAGTTACTATCATCCCTTGTAGATAAGATACCATACTGGAATGTATATACCTCTCCTGTTTTATAAAACAATTTTAATTATTATTTCATCTGCACTCACTAGATAACATGAGGTCCAAATGGCATATTTAATCTACATTTTCTTTTTACTAAAATTCCCTAGATTCAGTCCATCTTACTCTCACAAAAAAAAAATTCTCTTGTTGAGAAAACATACAGCTCCAGAGATTCATTCTTTTGTTATGAAAATTTCCAAGGGAATCTATTAGTTTGTAAATAAGAAAACAAGTATGCTCTGCCACAGGAAAAGCACCAAACTTAAGCCATGCTCAGCGAGGGCAGAAGAATGATAGATGATAGTTTATCAACTGTGGCCATTTTTTTTATTCCCCTTCTATTGTTCCAATTTCAGAGCGGGTGGGATTAAGACAATAGGAAACTGTTAAATCTGGATAATTCAAAGCCATCTCTTAATATATCCTTTACACCAGTGGTTCCCAAAGTGGGCGCTACCGCCCCCTAGGGGGCGGTGAGATGGCTTAGGGGGGCGGTAAGGGGGGCGGCAAGAGGCAAGGGGGGCGGCAAAGGAGTTCTGGAGGTGGCCTCCTCTAGCGAGCTATTCAGAACAAGTTTGCTCACTCACCCCCGCCCATCCAGAAGCTGCTCGATCGCTCACTTCCCCCTCCCATCTGCACTATGCTAGCCCTGCCCACTCAGATTGGCTGGCTCACCAATCGCCCCGCCCGCCTCTAAGAGCCCTATCTAAACCCAGTTAACTTTTTTTCTGCTTGGCTTTCTATAGATAGGGCTCTTAGAGATGGGCGGGACGATTGGTGAGCCAGCCAATCAGTGAGAGCAGGGCTAGCATAGTGCAGATGGGAGGGGGAAGTGAGCGATCGAGCAGCTTCTGGATGGGCGGGGGTGAGTGAGCAAACTTGTTCTGAATAGCTCGCTAGAGGAGGCCACCTCCAGAACTCCTTTGCCGCCCCCCTTGCCTCTTGCTGCCCCCCGCAAGCAAAAAACACACACACAGCAAAAGTGTCTGGTTTTGAATATAATCCTCCCTAGTGCTTGGGGAAAAAATAAGAGGAACATTTGGATATACATTTTGAATTAACTTGGAAAGAAAATTGCTAAAATCACTTTTAGTTGTGTTCTGCATTAAGAATTCATGCAGTAGCATTTCTTGTTGAATTAGCAGAGTAATATTTACAACAGCCAGCTAAGATAGTTTTATCTGTCTTATAATGTGCGTGGGTAGAGGACTTAGGCATAAGTGCAATATTTGGCTGTGATTATATAATCATGTATAATCACAGCTTATACATTTGAATTAGATGTTATTCAATTCATGTTTAACCTATACTTGATATACTTGTATTCAATACATAAGGTGTTAATTATGTCAGTGGAAGAAATAGGAAACTGCATTAGTGATATATATGTCAATGTGTTGATTTGTACTCAAAATGTTTAGTTTAAAGAAGTTATAAGGAATCACAAATATGAGTGTGGAAAATGTAATGTAGTTGTGGATGACCCTTTGCATGAGTTGTATTGGGAAAAATAAATAAATAAATAAATAATAATAATAAAAATGATTCCCCAAAGAGGTAAAAGGCTACATTTTGCTAGAGTTATTCTTCCAAACTGTTGAGGAGGGGGATTGGACTCCATTGTCTATATTTCCCTTTCCATCCCCATGGTTCTTTAGTGAAAATTATAACCCAAGAACATATAGATCTGTTAAAATGTTCCCATTCTCACTTTCCATATTGGGAATCCCTAGGTACCATGCAATAAACTCATCAAATAATTCAAGCAAATGTTGGTGACATTGAGCTGAAGCCAAAGTTCAAGAAATTGTACCAAGAGTTTTAGTTACAGAAAGAAATTTCTGATCACTATCCTGCACTATGGACAGTGGTTAAGAAGCTCCTTGTTGCATTTCCAACATCATATTTGGTGGCTTCAGTGTGGTCGCCAAGCAAAGAAATCGACTCCAGATTACTGAACATGGTGATTTAAGACTCCTGCTAAGTGACTTAAAACAAGACATTGGGAAACTGGTATCACTTCATCAAGCCATCCATCACATTAAGAATTTACTGAACAGTGAAGTAGTTACTAAATTTTACTGAGTTTACTAAGTTACTAGTTATTAAGGTTCTTGATAAATGACTATCAGACTTTGAAAACCTGGTATCACTGGATCATGTTCAACAATTTTGTTGAATTAACTAACTACAAAGGTTTTTAAATTGGATTTTGAATAAATGTGCAATTAATTGTTACAGTTTTGAATTTTACTGTTACTATCTTTATTCCTTCATGCAAACCACCCAGTCACATGGCTCCCCCAGCCACGCCCATCAAGCCACGCCCACAGAACCGGTCGTAAAAAAATGTGAATTCCACCACTGGGTGGGGGGCACTGAGGATCAGTTTGTAGCACCAAGGGGGCGGTGGGCTGAAAAAGTTTGGGAACCACTGCTTTACACACTTTACACATGTGGCAATGTCTAGCAAGATGCTATTACAGGATCACAGAAATGTATTTATGTAAAACAAAGGTATTACTATAGCAAATTACTTCAAAGGATTAATTGATGTATTCTTTCTATTAGTGAAAGAAAAAAATATTTTAAAACTATATTAGAATCATTCCTAACCTGGTCAGCGCCAACAACATCAATATCAGCTTCTTCAAGGGAAGCCTCTTCCAAATCCTCTTCCTTGACTGGAGCCTGGGTACTAAAATGAAAGAGGGGGGGGGGGGGATTGTTTCTTGTCTTCTAAGTAAAATCATGTGCTTGATTCTTGTTAATTTTTACAATACTAATTCTGAGAAATAAATATTTAATCATAATAATTTAGGAATCAATTAATATAATAGTTTAATATAAGACACAAATTTTACCCCTAGTGTTATCAGTTTCTTTTTCAAAAAAAGATCATTTCTGTCTGAAACTCAAAAGCTGTTGACGTTGTCCCAGACAAAGTAAATGGATCAATAATCTGATTTAGAATATGACAGCACTGTTATGTTCTTCAACAAAGACTCCATTTATATGTCATATCTTTTCTTTCCATACGCTCCACTCCTTTTAAAATAATTAAACAAACCTAATGTATGTAGATGTTTCTAAATAGAACTTTTCTGAATGGAAAAATTTCCTAGATCACACCTGCTTTGTAACTTTCAAAAATGGCTTTCTATTCAGCGGAAAAGACAGGAAGCATTGTAGTGGTTGTCATAAGTTTGAAAACTATGATGGAATTATACAAAACATTAAGTAATGTTTTGGACTGTGACCTGTGGATATTGTTTCAATTAACCCCCAATATCAAATAATATTTAAATTGCAGTCAGACTGATCTCAGGTCACCATAGAAACTTGGATATATTTTGAGGAAAGAAAACACTGCAACTTCTACTGTATCTAATGAACTAGATTTGATCACATATCCTGTTGATCAGAGTTAATCCAAAAACTCTTCTTACCTATGTTTTTTCTTTGGAGTTGCAGAACCCAATGGGAGAGAATATTCTTGGTGATAACTATCATGAGATTTTAGCCTCTTCCTGTTTCTCATTCCCAAAGAAGGTAGGCAGGATGGATAATGAGTCTCAGAAATCTTGTTAGCTCTGTCTGTGTGACTGATCTTAGACCAGGATCCTGAAACAGATAATTTCATCATTCATACTCTAGCAGCATTTAGCCATGTATCTCACTGAACATTGAAGTAGAAAGATACAGATATTACTGAGGCCTAAAATCATCCTACTTGAAGTTGTATATCAGAAATGTTGACATGTCATCAATCCTATGATCCAAATGTAAATTTTTATACATATTTTGGAAATGTCATACCTTCAGATAATTTCCTTTTAAAAGAAGATGTCCTTGTAATGCTAACAGATGGCCACTCTTGTGAGCTGCTGATAGCAGAATTCTCATCATCATCACTAGCCAACAAAGAAGTTCTGTACCAAGCCAGTGAGTACCAAGTATCTTCTTTACAAAGTGCTGTTTCGGGTACATATCTTAGCAAATAACTATATCTAAATGTGAAGATTGGGGAAAAAACCATTAAGTTACTTTTTTCCCTATTTTAATTAACATTCTTTCAGAAATGATGCAAATACTCATGATATTACATTTAAATTAGACTGAAAATGTGACAACCTTGCTTCTCATCCAAAGTGTGACAACAGACCATTGGCACTTCCCCGGTGCTGCAGGATCTTTGAAATCTCCTACCTCACTTCTCATCCAAGGAACTTCCTCACCATTCAGTCAGCACTGAAGAAGCTTCTTGGATGAGAAGTGAAACGTTTTCAAGGAAGAAAACCAAGAAAGTCCAGTTGCCTTTTGGAAAAGCACCTTTGGGACAACCATGACCCGGAGATTGAGAATCTCCATAGACATTTAACTGTCCTGTATTTTAATAACACTGTTTTTAATGTGTGTAGTCTTTTTTTCCCTGTAAACATTATGCACTTTTTAAACAAAGTGGTATATAAATTAATAAGAAAACTTACTCTATTGTGGCTGGTTCCAAATTATATTTAATTGCTTAATTACGTATTCTAACCTAGACATTACATACAGAATCATTTTTCATGACTTGCTCATCAACACATGCTCCTCTGCATGCATAAATACATATGGATATACAGTCATTATTGAAATATGTTCATCTCCATTGATCTATCATTGTCAGAGTTACCAAAAGGTCAGCCTAAAATAATGGAAAGCTCATCTGTTCAGTGTAAACACAAATGTATGTAACCTGAACATGCTCTCTACATGGGGCTTCCCTTGAGATGCACTCGGAGACTACAGTTGGTCCAGAACGCGGCCGCGCGGGTGATTATGGGGAGGTCTAGATACTCCCCTGTAACACCTCTCCTGCGCGAGCTGCACTGGCTTCCTGTGGTCTACCGAGTGCGTTTCAAGGTTTTGATTATGATCTTTAAAGCGCTTCATGGCATAGGACCTAGTTACATGCAGGATCGCATCCTGCCCCACACATCCCTACGACCAATTCGCTCACACAGAGAGGGACTTCTCCGGGTGCCGTCCGCCAAACAGTGTCGGGGGGCGACATCCAGGAGCAGAGCCTTCTCTGTGATGGGCCCAGCCCTGTGGAATGACCTCCCCCGTGACATCAGGATTATTTCCGATCTCCGCTCCTTCCGTGTACAGTTGAAGACCCACCTCTTTCAATTATCCGGCCTGGCTCAACCGTAATTTTTTCATATTCCTCCTGACTGTCTTTTTTAAATTTTAAATTTTTATTGTATATTGGGTTTTTATTAAACGGGGCATGTTAATGGTTTTAATTTGTCTAAATGTTTTAATCTATTACCTCCTCCGTGCATGTATGTCTGTGTATATATGTATGTTTATATATGTCTTAGTGTACGCCGCCCCGAGTCCTGCCCGGAAAGGGAGCGGCTAATAAATCCAAATTTATTATTATTATTATGAACAGTTAAAAAAAAAAACTAAAATCAAATAAAAGATAAAACACAGCTATACCTCTTATTTGGGCACATGTGTTAATTCATTGTTTATATCTTGCCTTTATTATTTTTTTAGAATTAACTCAAGGCAACAAACATATCAAACACATCTATTTTCCCCACAACAACAACCTTGTGATTGGATTGGGCTGATGGCGAGTGACTGGCCAGCCCAAAGTCACCCAGATGGCTTTCATGGCTAAGGCTGCACCAGAGGTCGATTGCTATCGGTTCGCACCAGTTTGGGTGAACCGATAGTGGAAATTGTGACTGGGTCGCAAAACCGGTAGGGATGGCAGGCTCGCCACGCCGCCGAACCGGCTCCCCGGTCGCCGCAGCATATTTTTTTTGACATTTTTAATGTTCCGCACATGCCCAGACCTATTTACAGGCAACTGCATACCTGTGTGCACCGAACCAGCAGTAACACCGGTAGAAACCCACCTCTGGGCAGGACTTAAAACTCACGGTTTTCTGCTTTCTAGCCTAATGAACAAACTGGCTAGACCACTAAACAAAACACATAGTGCAAGAGCAAATGCATCATTCTTGACAATGCCTAGATTTCTAAAATTAAATAATGTAGGTATTTCTAAATGGTTGAACTTACACAAATTTTTAAATATAAAATGTCATGTAAATGGGCATTTCGGGGGCAAAACTGTTGAATACTGTCATATTTTATGTTTTTTCTGTGCAACTTCCTATGGTTGTGTTCAGTCAATCCTCACTAACGTCTTTATATATTGGCTCCTGTAATACTCAACTTGTTTTCCAGAGGACTAAAATCAAAAATAACACTTACACAAGTCTTTTATCAGGCTTTAGAAGCTTATTGGAGAATTCACTGAGGACGATGAGAAAATTTAAGTTAGGAGGTAGGCACTTCCCTTCCATTCCAGCTGCCCCTTGGAAGGCAAATTCAATACCTTCCCTTTCAACAGGAGTAAGAAAGAAATAGAAACAGAAAGGATATTTACAACACGGACATCCTTCAAACAGAAGACTAAGGGACAACATGTAGTTGGCACATACTTGTGTATCATAGCTACTGATTCTCGACTTTTCACCTGGTCCCAGCCAAATGTCAAAGAAAAGCGCCGGGCAAGCTCTTTAATGTTGTTGAAGGAGGTGGTGGAGGAATCCAAGTTATTGCTGCTATTGCTGCCATCACCTTGGCTTTCAACATGCTTCTGAAACAGCTGCAGATCACAGACATTGGTTTAAAGTTTATAGGCAATAAAACAATCCCCAACAGGACATAACTGACATAGAACCAACAGATGCCTTGCTCAGGATGCATGCATACACCAATTTATACAATAATCCAATTATATATTTTAAGAATCCCACCAAGCTTAACAAGAATATGAATGACACAGATGAGAATCAAAAGCAGGAAGTTTAGGGAAGAGAACAAGAAAACAAGATATCATTAGCATGCAAAGACATCTTGAAATATTTGCTGAGAAAAAAATTGTTCCCATTTCAAACAAGGGTTCTGATTTTTGTAATGAGCACAAAATACACTCCAAAAAGAGCAGTTATTTGTCTCGAGTTATGTGCTGCTGATTACAAAGACTTCTTGATAAGTGTATGTTCATTTAAAAACCAGTATATTTTTTCTTTTAATCTTGACAAAGTTCTGTTTTTATTTACTGTATTGCATTACAGCATACTTTACTGCAGATTTAAATTTTAGTTCATGCCCTTAAAAAGTAGAGGACAGAATAGCGTATGTAAATAAAAAAATAGTTGATAAAATTGTTCTCTTCTAAATTTTGCTTTGGAAGTGGAATTTGTAGCAAATTAAATATGGAGTTGCAAATCCATCTTTCACATGCAAACGCATGCCCGGGATGGGATGAAACATTGAAAAATAATTAGGTATTATTGCAGCCACTTTTTCACTACAAATTATTTTCCTAGGTGTACTATTTAGAAATAGTTCATTTTATTATTTACATGTATAATAAATACTTTAATTAAATACTTATCTAAAATAGTTACTGCTCATTTGATGCATTCATTCTGATATACCTCTTTATTGTTTTAATCTGTTTTAATTTATGTGATCTAGGATTTCTGACCCTGCCAAATTCTCCATTGACTTTACTTGTGGGAAACCAGCAGGAGAGATCACAAATTGAGATCATGTGACCATAGGACACTGCAATGGTTAGAAATGCAGGCCAGTTGCCAAGCTTCTGGGTTGTAACCATGTGATTGCAGAGGCTCTGCAATGGCTGAATTTCAACAATTACTCATAAATACTACACCACTGTTTAAAGTTCAAACGGTCACTGGACAAAGACCATCTGTGTTCAATCATGTTCATAAACATATAAAGAAAAATCTATGCTGTAAGGAAATAACGTTGCCAATATAGGTAAATTTCATTATGGACTTTAAACAGCATATTGCAAGTACCAAGTGGACTTACAAAAAATGAGGCCTGCGTGTAAGCCTAAGTATTAATCTATTCTTATTTTGAAAAGCTAATGTGCAAAGATAGTTCCTGAAGTGTCCAACAATAATGGAATTTCTTTCCAATAGAGATCAGGCACACCAAAGACTAGGCTATTTTTATATTTAATTCAAAAACTTAGGAAGATTTTTGGAGACACAAATTAAAGCAAATAAGGAAGACTTTTCTATTGGTTTATTAATTTTAATGCTTTATATAAATATTTTATTATACCGTGCAGTGTTAATTAAAAAGTGCCTAATTAAAAGGTACCAATACAGCCAAGAACATCAATCCACCTATATATCCCAATATAAAAGAGAAGGCATACTCCGTTTCCCCATGCAGATTGGTTAGACGGTTTATTGTATTTTAATCTCCACTATTGCAAGTTCAGTCTAAACTGGACCAGTTGCCTATGCGATATGTAAACAGAGGCTTCTGATTATGCGAGCAGAACTTACTGAATGCTGAGCCCCCTCTTATCTCATGTTTCAGAGGATAGCTTATGAATCTTCTTAAGTTCATTTTGATAATATGTGTGAAATCCAGTGAGGTCATATATCAGCCATCTGAAGAGGGATGTTCTGAAGCCTGGAAGCTGCCATGGATATTAGCTTCACACAGCTCATTCTGAGCAGTTAAGTAGGATAACTGTGTACACTAAAGCAATACCTTCAGTGCAGCTTGCTTGGAAAGCATGTTGCTAAAAGTTATCCCACTGGTTTTGCAGCCTGTGAGATCATAAACTTCTTTCACTAGATCTTTAAAGAAACAGGCAGCTATCACCTTTTCTCCAAAAATATATTTGCCCAATGAGTTTTTGTTGAAAGAGCATTTTTCCCATTTTTTTTGTTTGTTTAATCTTAATTTGTGATATGAAATAGCAAAATAAGACACAAGATCCTGACTTTTGTTATCCATAATCAAAGGTATGAAAGACTGAAAAAAGATCTAACAAAAACAAAAGGAGTAATTCTCCATCAAGGTCTGTGTTCTACCAGAGCATCTAATTCTACTTCCACCCCATGGCTGAGTGTAATTCAGTTTGGCATAGATATCTGTTTCCTGTAAGACCTTCTGCAGCTAAGGATGTATGATTTGGTACAACGTGTGAAAAATGGCTGGATGTACAGTTGAAAGGATGCACTACAATCTCTGTTGAGAAAGGTGGCATCACCTGCTTCCTCTGAGAAATCTTTTTTTTTTTTTTTCAAAAAGTTTTATTGGTTTTTTTTAAAAACATTTATGTGGAAAAGGGTAGTTGGAATTACAAATTTTGGCAGTTGCAAATGCGGCAGACGCCCCCTCCCTCCAAACTCCTAGATTACATCAAAATATCAAATCTTAATACATAATCATAAAAAGTCAGCATCTTAATTCTAGAAAGAATAATTTTCAATCAATTTATATAATTATAATATATAGTCTAGTTATAAATTCATTTTTACTTTCGGTCTGTTTATAACATTGTGATTTTCTTATTTATTTTTGTGATCTGAGCTTTCTTGGTGTTGCCCCTTCACCCCCCGCTGGCAGAGCTCCGGCCCCTCCCGTGTCCTGCGTGACCGTTGTGGTGTCTTCTGTTTTTTCTAGGTTGGCTTTATTTTTTTCCATAAAGGCCTGTGCCTCTATGGGTGTTTTAATTCTGATTCTTGTCTCCTCCCAGAATATCAGCATACCTTCAGGCATCAACCATCTAAACCACACCCCCTTCTGGTATAATTTATTCGCCAATTGCGAATAATTTTTCCTTTTTTCCCTAATTTTTTTGGGAATCTGCTTTAGAATGGTTATCTCCCTGTCACAGTATGTCAATGTTTGCCCCCTTTGCACACCCAGAATTTCATCTCTTGTGGTTTTCCTAAGGAATTTAATGTGAACCTCCCTGGGTACATTATGTGTTCTGGCATATGCTGAATTCACTCTATAAGCTAGGTCTATCTCCCATTCCATCTGCTGTTTATCTTTGTGTATGTATTCAGCTAAAATATTAGTCATAATGTCCCTTATGTTTTCCCCATCTGCTTCTATTACATTTTGAAATCTAAGATAAAAGGACATTCTCTCAAACTCTATTTTCATTTGTTGGATGTCAAGTTCTTTGTTCCCCTTCTGTAAGGCCTCTACCCCCCCCCTCGCCTCCGCCACCCCACCCTCCACAAGGTCCAGTCTCTGTGAGTTCTTAAAGATTTGGGCTTGGTTCTGTTTAATTTCATCTTTCATTTCCCTTAACTGTTTCTTAATTTCCTCCTGGCCCTGTAGAATTTGTTGAAGCATTTGTTGAAAGTCTATCTCTGTAGTCTTGGGTTGCATCAGTTCTGTTATCTTTGACTGTGTAGCTGGGCTAGACGTTGCAGACGTTGGGGCAGAAGTAGCAAATCCAGGCTTTCCAGGAGGTGGTCTTTTTGGAGACATGGTTTTTAAAGCAAGGAAATCAGTCAAAATAGAGACTGGGCAGCTGGAGAAGTAGAGCAGGCAGGCGAATCCAGAAGGCAGAGGATCCAAACAGATGGGGATTTCTTTAGTCAGTCTAGCAATAGATGAAAATTTTTTCCCCAAAGAGTTCAGAAAAGAACAATCCACAAGAGATTCCTCTGGGTGACTCGGAGACAAAGACCGGAAGCCTGAATTTTAAAGGTGGAGTCAGGTTTCACAGTTCATGAAGACAACGGAAGTGTGCCATCTTGCCCTGCCAGCTTTGGGCTCAGAGGCATAATAAAGTTTTAAAAGTTCAGAAAGTTCTCAGTTCACCCATAAGTTCTGGAGCTAAGTCCAATGAAAGTCACTTTTATGAGGGTGAGGCATCATTAGTTGGCTCTCCCCCCTCCTCCTTCCCCTGAGGGCGAAAGCAAAATCTTCTCAAGCCGCTTGTCCAAGGGAGGGGGGGAAATCCCCCTCCCTCTAGCCGCACCTCTAGCAGAAGTCCGAAAGTTTAACTTTTTTTTTAAAAAAATGCTGAAAGGTCCATAAATTCAAGATAGGGGGAATGGAGAAGGGAAGCCTCTCACCACATTGCCGCTGCTTCGTTCAATAGCGCGTTCTCCGATCGGCATGGGGCGAGGCGCGCGCACACGGGCGCCCTCCGAGACTGCTCCCCGGTGCCTAGAACGAAGCGGAGAAGCCCCCGCCAGCCGCCGCCGACGCCAGGACCCTCCGCGAGCCGTTCCCTCGGCAGGACACCTCTCCGGGGCGTCCTGTGCCCCCCCAGAAGCGGGGGAAGCCCACCGGGAGAGCGGGAGCAGGCAAAGGCTTGCCTGTCGCCGTAGCCGCCGGAACCGGAAGTCCCTTCCTCTGAGAAATCTTGACAATCCACCAGATACAGTCATTTACATTCAATCTGGCTGCTCTAAGGAGCCAGTAAGGACGTGAAATAATTCCTTCAAATCAGAAAGTTCTATCCACTTCTTTGAGTTCTATAAAATCAGAAGAATCCCAGATACAAGACCTTATCATTGCTGCGGACTCTGCAAATTGATTTCTAATTCAGAGCAAATTGGAGTGACATTATCTACGAAGAAATTAGCAAATGTACTTGGTATGCTGACAGCCACTGTATCCCATCCATCCTTCCCCCAAGGGATCCAAGTAACACTGAACAGCCTGGCAGTTGGGAATCTGTAGACACTACCGTAAATGTGTGAAGAGCTGACACTTTGCTGCTCTTCTTGCCAAACTATAGCCTTAAACCACAGCTCACATCAGTTCTCGGTCACATTCATTCCTTGATTTTGTAATCCTCACTCCAACCATCTTTTCAAATGTTTCAGTTCCCTAAGCTCCTTGGTAAAACAGGGAGAAGCTTGGGAGTACACACTCTCACAGGAACCATCTTATCTGGGGCGATACAGGTTAAGTCCTCAACTTATGACTATGATGGACCCTGCCCGTTACCATACTAAATCTTGAGGGTTTATGTAAGAGACTTGTCTTTTTGACCCAGGAACACTCAACCATCTGCAATCCCATATACCAGGGGTGTCAAACTCAAGGCTCGGGGGTCAGATCCAGCCCATGGGTTGCTTAGATCTAGAGAGCTAAGATAGATAGAACCCCATAGGGCTGCCCTGGAAACAGCGAAGGACTTGCCCACGGTGCCTCTGCCAATGAAAACGGAAGTCAGTAGGGCTGCCCATGGCCCTCTGGAGCTCCATTTTCTCTGGCAGAAGGGTGGAATCCATCACAGCTGAAAACAGAGCTCACAAGAGCCACAGCCAGCCCTCTGGGCCTCTATTTTCGCTGGTAGAGGGTTGCATGAGGCCATTGCAGCCGAAAATGGAGTTCGGGAGCCCGTTTTTGCTGGCAGAGCGCTCAGGCCATCACAGGTGCCCCGACACAGCTGATGTTGAGCTGGCCAACCCAAACCCCCCGAGGTCAAACATAACTCTGATACTGCTCTCAATGAAATCGTGTTTGACACCTCTGCCATGTACAGTTAGAGAGCTAAAGACATTCTCTAACTCATCTCTCCATTCTCCCATTCCAAGGATTCTTCATCAGTCCTCTCTAGCTCTTACCAGGACTTTCCAACAATATTTTAAAATATTGTGACTACAATATTTGATAATCTCTGAATCAAGTGATTAAAAGAGTGGGATCCAAAAGTGCATGGAGCAGACTTCTATGATCTGGTAGCTATAATGAGTGCAGGGTGAGAAGTCATTTTCATGGTTTTTTTTTATCCCCCTTTTAATCAAAAAAGATTGTCATTAGCCATCATGAATCAGGCTATCTTCTGCAAGTGAAGCTCTTTCCTTTGTAGGCTGCCAGGAATAAATTTTAAACGCAACGTATTTTCTAAGGCTCATTACCAAAACCATGTTCCTGAACTGTTCTCACAGAAAGCATAGCTGTCCAGAGAAATATTCTCACCTGCTGTAAGCAGAGGATCAATGTTCTTGCACTTTGAATTTTGTTGTTGTGCCTTGTCCGGCTCAAAGTCTCTTTAATTATATCTCCAAAGTCATTATATGCCTGTCAAATGGAAAAGAGGAACATAGCTTTTTAGGTCAAGAAACAATGTCCAAAAAAACCTAAGAAATCAGAAGCCTTTTTTTTTTAAAAAAAGGATAGTATTTAATTGATACCTATAAATAGGCAATATTAGAGGCACATAAAATGTTTCAAATCTGAAATACTCAAAACAAATTGTTTAGCAGGAGTGTTTGACCTTCTGAGCTTGAGGTAGCTGTTTCAAAACAGGTGTTTTGAACTCAAAACTGGGTTGTTGCTTGTTGAGAACATTTGGTCTGAACAGTGTTGGAACATTTCCGATATGCCCAGAACAGCTGTCTCACATTTGAGGCAATGTTTCAGGCATGTAATGTTCTGGATACTATTAATATTTTCAGCACAATCTTTCCTATGACTAGATAAAAGTACACAGCAATGTCCAAATTTATGCCTACACGCGCCTGCCACTCACACAAATGGACCGTGTGTTTCCCCACTGCTCGTGTAAGTGGGGATGCGTGCACCCGCCGATTCCAGAGTCTGATTGCACTTATTCCTTTTGCCTCCCTGCCCTCCTATTGCACAAAAACATATGTTTCTCTTTTCAAGCTTTCATATTGGATATAAGGAGCATGCTTTCCATTTAAAAACAATAGATTTCTAGGCTTTAATATGCCAAAGGTTTCCAAAATACATATCAGAAATTGCACGATTTATTTCCATGCAGATTTGTTTCAGAGTGAAACAACAAAAAAGTTCATGAATAAAGTAAACATTTCTCCAGTTATCATAAATTGGTCTCTCATAAAATCTGTAGTCATCTGTTTATATTGTGACCCATGCATCAATGGAATAACATTCAAGTATTTACCAAAAAAATCAGAGGTTAATTTTACAGTGCTTGGAAGATATCAAGGGGACTATGCCATTACCTTCATATAATGCTTATAGATTTCAGCAGCAGCTGTTATCTCAACAACATTACAGATGATCAATTTGCAGTAAGCTGCCAGGAGGCATCGCTTTAAATGCAAAGCATCTAGTTTCTGGTTTTCCTTTACCTTCACATCACTTTCACTCGTATCTGTAGAGAGGAGTTTGATTAGGTTTCATTCTAAAATGATAATGAATGATATATTTTAAAAAAACAACAGACACTCCAGTATTTCATCAGTTCTCTAAACCATCACAATCACATCCCCTTAAATGTATTTCCAATAGAAGTGAATATACGCAGTTGAGGGTTGAACTGTGGAATCCTTGGTGTTCTCTGAGCTTGATGGTTTGTTTGCAAATTGCATCAGTGTGTACTGATGATGTTACCTAATCAAGTAATGAATCTGTAATTGAACAGCCAAGCTCAGAAAGACTCCACAGTATGTATCTTTGCAGACATCATAGTGTTAGTTCTTCACTTGCTATTACAAGTAATCCTTGGGTTACAACAATTGGGACTGGAATTTCAGTCCCTAAGTGATGAGTCATCACACAACCAGGCTTGATTTGACAACCATTTTACCATGGTTGTCAAGCAAATCGCCATGATTAAGCAAATTACATGGCCATTAAGTGAATCTGATTTCCCCGACTGATTTTATTTGTTGGAAGTTGGCTGGGAAGATCACAAACTGCAATCATGTGACTGGGAGATGCTGCAACCATCCTAAATCAGGGGTGTTAAACTTGCAGCCCATGGGCTGGATGCATCATGTGCTGGCCATGCCCACCCCCGTTTTAGCGAATGGGGGGGGAAATTCGCAATATGACACATGATGACAACACGACTATGTGAGTTTGACACCCCTGTCCTAAATGAACAACTATAATGCTTTTGACTCATTTGTTTAATTGTGTTTTCTTCATCTAGTCTTAGGACTTGTGTGGCAAGCAGGTCACATTTTAGATAATATTAAGCAGAAATATGAACATTTCAAAAGTATTCACAAACTTTTAAGCTCTACTTTTAACTATCTCTCTCTCTCTGCTTATCCTGAATGCTGGAATGTAAAGTGAAAGAAGCAAGCATCAGCAGCAAAAGGTATTTACTGAAAAATATTGCTGACCTTTGGTTTCTTCTTCTTCCTCTCCAAAAACATGATCCCGAATAAATAAGAGCATTTTTGTCTGAAGCGATGTACTGGGAAGGTATTCCAGTAACCCAGCAGCATCATTATTGCTTGAATCCTGATGACTTAGAATTAACAGTAGATCACATAGTATCATAAAAGCCTGTAAGTACAGATATAAAAAATGACTTACATATCTTTTTAAAATATTGGTCATAATATTATCCTGCCTTCCTTTTTCAACTAAGATGCAAAGTGAACTAATTCTAAACTAAAATTGAAATTATGGGGATCGCTAGTTTTTTAAGCAATGCATATTGTTTGTATGAATTTATATTCAACATACTACAAGTTTGCATAAATCACATCTATAATCTAAGGCAGGGGTGTCCAAACTTGGGAACTTTAAGACTTGTGGACTTCAACTCCCAGAATTCCCCAGCCAGCCATGCTGGCTGGGGAATTCTGGGAGTTGAAGTCCACAAGTCTTAAAGTTCCCAAGTTTGGACACACCTGATCTAAGACAATGAGTAGCCTAATCAAAATACATATCACAGAACATTGTATAAAGATATTGCTGTTTAAAAGAGTACTGACATTTCCTACAATTCTTCACTTCATAACCACAATTGTGTTTTTTCAGTTAAAAGCAAGGTGGTTAGGAAAGACTTTAAAAGCCAATGAATGACTGGCTCAGTCCAACAATTACAGAATAGTTGATTTTTGTGCATATGAGAAGTTTCATAAAGTTTCTTGGGAATAATGGCCTATTCAGAAATTACTGTGCTCCTGGGTAGACCTGTATTCTCATTTAAATTATGGACATATCACTTTTGCATAACTCCATCCATCATCATGATGTTCCTAGCCCAGCTGACTCAAATTATCTTGGACCTTCAGACTGACTTCTTAGATGATGACTTATTTGTTATCTTGAGTGCTTTTTGGATTATCTCCTAATTATCTGGTTTTCTTTAGGGTTGTTTTTTTTTGCTGAATTATCTAGTTGAATATTGATTCTAAGATACATTGTAGCCCATCCCAACTATGCTTTCAACTCTGCTAAGCCCACTGGGCTGATATGGGACATCTTCACAGTTTTCTAAAGACTTTAACATAGATTGAGATATCCCAAAACTAGGAGTGGGGACGTTGTTTTTTAGATATGTGAACTTAACCTTACTGTCATTAATTCAGGGCATGCTACAAATTTTAAAAGAAACCATGTTTTTACAACAATTACCTTTTCACGTAAGTCTCTGTTATAGTGGCTGAGGTAGCTTGTGCAAATATTGCAGTATTGCCTCAAATGTGTCCTCAAAAGAAGTATATTTTCCTTCAAAAAGTAGAAACCAGAAGAATATTTTTATGTTGTTGTGGTCAAGTATTATTGATATTATTATTATACTTGCACCATATTAGATGTGATGAATTTAGGAAAGGCTCAAGTTTTATTTGACTTTTCTTGGTGCGCAAAGCTGAAAGCCAGGCATTGTTCCAGTAGGTAATGACCAACATAGTTCAAACTGAACACCTTGTCAAAGATCATTGCAAATAAGATGTCTGGCTATCCTTAAGTTAGAAGTACATGTTGCCTACAAGCTTGAGATTTCAACCTTACATTTATTGAAACCATGGGAATAAAACAGGGAGGTTTGGAAGGACTGTTAAGATAGGAAAGTTTCTCTTTAGTTTCAACCTTCTTGCTTTTTACAAGCCTCAGATCTCCCAGACCTCACTCAAATTCTAAAATATCAATATATGTCTCTCAAATGCTCCTCACAGTTTGATCCTAAATTTATTTGTGGTGAAATTACCACAGCCAGATGGCCCTCCCATATTCAGTGATAAATTTTTGAAATGGTGAACCATTTTCAACCACGTATGTCGATTATATGCTCCCTTTTCACACCAGAAAATAACCCTGGTGATTTTTCCTCTTATATTAGCAAAACCATGGAAGAAAAAGCTATTTTCCCAAGTGCTACATATTTCCTAAATCAAGAGGGCTTATCTCCAGGCAAGTAGGCTTAAATTTAAATAATTCTTGTTATCAGTTGCTTCCAAGACAACAAGATGTTCATTGACTATTTCAGTGACAATAGTAAGTACACTTTTCACTAAGAACAATCAGTTCAGTCTAATGGTTCTCACTTTTGAATACTTAAATGAACAGAAACGGAGATGCGAAATACATCATCAATCAGGTGGAAGGCATTGTTAGGCACATGCATCCTGCCAAATGGTAACTTTTACTTGCATGAAATCTCATCATTATGGCAAATCATTATGAGACGTGCTAACTAAAACCATCAACTAAATATCAGAATGCCAAGTTTGTTTCCGAAAGGAAAACTGAAGCAGTATCTGGAAATTCCCTTTGAACTATTCAATACTTCATTTTTGAATGTTACTAGGTTAAAAAAGCTCAAACGTATGTTTTTCAGAAAATTAAAGGGTTGATATACTGTAGGTTATGAGAAATCTTAGGAAGAAATATGTGACAGCCTGATTAATGTCATTCCTCTTTATATTCTGAAAGTTTCATTCCAAAATTGTTTTGATTGGTACAAAAATTCAACAACCTTTCTTCTTATCCTATATTTAATAATCTGTTACAAAATCCAGACTGCTACACCAAAGTATGGAACTAACTGGACAAGAAGTTCCACTTTAGTTATTTTCCACAGAATCCCCTATGCCTATTAACATACCTCCTTGGAAAATCAAAGTATCCATTCTAAGAACCAGTAATTTATTTAAAATATCACAAACACTTGCAATATACTTAATTGTTTTGGATACAATCTCATAACAAGACACATGAAAGAAATTGTACAAATATAAAGCACAGCTTTAATGGGATTTCCTTACTCTCTCCATTATACATCTACAGACTGGATACCCCACCTATTGGGACATGCATGTTGCAAACTAAAGCAGTTCGTAAGAGCAAACAATAAATTAAGAAATTAATAATGTATATCCCAAAACTGTATACTTTTTAAAAATACAGATTATATTAAAAAGCAAACCTGCCATGACTTTCCAAAGTTTGCAGCCAGTATATGTACGATCAAAAAATACCATGATCTTATCAAGGTTACACTGATTTCATAATTCATAGGTTATCTATACCTAAACTTGTACTCCTCCAAATTAAGATCAGTCCTGATATTATACATTGAACATCATTCTATTGAATTAGCACAGAACAAGTGAGACAGAGTATATTTTGTACAAAAAGTTCTAATCTGAACAATTGTGTCTATGAACGACCTCCTGTATTAGAAGTATGAGTTTGAATATTATTATCATTCTATTATTATCATTCTAAATCATGGGTGTCCAACTTTTTGGCTTGCCTGGGCCTCAATGAGTGAAGGGGAATTGTCTTGAGCAGCATATAAAATATATTATACCATATTTTTCAGACTCTAAGATGAACCTAGCTTTTGGGGAGGAAAACAAGAAAAAAAAGTCTGCCTCGGCCTCTGCCTTCCAGCAATTTGCCTCCCTGCAGCAAATAGCAAACAACCTGGTCAGCTTCAGCACAGCATGATTTAGCACAAGCAGCTGATTGGAGGTTGGATCGGCCTTCCGTACTACCACCAATCAGCTGTGGAGATCACCACCGCCCATCGCCACCGCTGCCTATTGCCGCCTCCGCGCACCCCATTTTCTGCTTCCATGTGTCTTGTTTTTGGACCGTTCCAGGAGGCGGGAATCGCCCCTGCCTCCGCTTATCCCCACTGCCCGTAACGGGCTGAAAAAGGAGCATGTGGAGGCCCAAAATTTCTGGGAGGCAGAGGTGGGGCTAGTGGGTGAGTCAACATTTGCTCTATAAAATACACAGGCATTTCCATCATTTTTGGGGGGAGGAAAATACATCTTATACCCCCCAAAATGCAGTAGTTAATGTATATAAATCACGTAATAATATTAAAAGTTTACTATCTTGTGAGGCTCTATTACTAGCTGTCCAGGGTTGCAGGTTGGACACCCCTGCTCTAAACTGACTAAGATAGATATGTAAAAAAAATCTTTGTAAGTAATTTCTAATCATTGTTATGAGCCCAACCTTGGAAGACGGAGACTTTGCCATTGAAGGGAGCTGCCAAAGTAGTGCAAAATAAGCACATTGTAAAGAAGGCAAAAGAATCTGCAAAAGAGACAAGCAAGCAAAATCATGATCATAATTTAAATATGTCCTATCTAGAGCCCACAAAAACCTGTATTATTATGATAAATCTAATTTTTAGCTGCAACAGATTACCATGAATAATACAAGCTCAATCACTGGATTAAGAATTTGTTTTGCCAAATTAATTAATTAGTTATATATCAGCTGAAATTCACTCTAATAAAATGCAAAATTAGGGATGTTCAAATTTAACAAAGATGTTCAAACAAGAAATATATTTGGGAGGGAACAATTAAAATTACCTGAACAGGTAAAGGTCTCTGTTCCAACTCAGAAACAAGTAGTTTATATATCTTGTCATACAGGTTCCATTTGGTGAGATCATGGGCACTACATAATCCAGAAAGAAATAAAACATAAGCCAAAATACTTTCAAAGAGTCTTAACAGCTTCATTTTGAATATTATGTTCCTATTGGCATGTCTGTTAATTCACTTAATTTTATCTGCAAAAACTCTCCAGAATTTTCCAGGCTAGCAATATTGAAAACACAATATAGATTAAATTAGCTTTTTTTAAAAGAAATTATTTGTCTCAGGGAACTAAACGGAAGTGATTTATTTAATCAGTACCATTTATAGAAAACTAAGATCTCTCTTAATTTCAGCAATCACATATAGATATTTGATTTAACTTCTCCTAAAATATTTTTGTTACCAAAATTTTGTATTAGAATAAGGTAATGTATTGTGTTGATCATACCATCTAGGGACTGAAAGGCTCAACAGGACATTTTTTAAGAAATTAAATTTATCCCAAAGAACAAATATAAGCACTCATAATTTAATGCATCAATGGGACACAGAATTTTGAAACCTTTGACATTTTTCACATAAACTCTTTGCACATTGAAAAGCAATTTTAATTCTAACACCAACATTTGAACCAGGGAGCTGCACTCTCTCCTCTCTCCTTGTGTTTTGTCTAGGGATCACTGATAGCATGTTAAGAGACCACCACAGTAGAGGGGGTCAAAATGTTTGGCCCAGTTTTCCAGTGCGCTGAAAGGGAGAAAATGGATGCCATGTCTCAGAAGGCTCAAGCCAAAAAGTAAGCCAAGCAGACAATGAAAAGGAACGTATGACAAATTTACAGAAGAAAAGCTTTTCATGAAAAGCTTAGCCTCCACTCCTTAGCCTGAATTTCAACATATGGTATGACAATCTAGCCTTAGAAACCAGAGCTCTCTAGTGACAGCAAATCACACCTGAGCTATTCTCAAGTACCCCGTTAGTCTTAAAAGATTTTTTCCCCGCAGCACTGTGCATTTTCTTATTTCAGCCTTTTGATGCTTGGTTCTGGATCACCGTACTCCTATGGACACAGGGATTATGCCCCAAATTCTAGACTGCTATACGAGAGGTTGGTTCTTCCCAAATAACCTCATGGGGCCTTGGTTTCAATGGTTTCCCAAGCCACCCTTATAAGATCCTTTTTCTCAGAAGACAAGCCCTTTAAAAGTACTAAAGTTATTTTAAGGGTTAATAATAATAATAATAATAAATTTGAATTTATTAGCCGCTCCCTTTCCAGGCAGGACTCGGGGCGGCGTACACTAGGACATATATAAACATACATATATACAAAGACATACATGCACGGAGGAGGTAATAGATTACAACATTTAGACAATTAAAACCATTAACATACCCCAATAATAAAAACCCAATATACAATAAAAATTTAAAATTTAAAAAAGACAGTCAGGAGGAATATGAAAAATTACGGTTGAGCCAGGCCAGATAATTGAAAGAGGTGGGTCTTCAACTGTACACGGAAGGAGCGGAGATCGGAAATAATCCTGATGTCACGGGGGAGGTCATTCCACAGGGCTGGGCCCATCACAGAGAAGGCTCTGCTCCTGGGTGTCGCCCCCCGACACTGTTTGGCGGACGGCACCCGGAGAAGTCCCTCTGTGTGTGAGCGAATTGGTCGTAGGGATGTGTGGGGCAGGATGCGATCCTGCATGTAACTAGGTCCTGTGCCATGAAGCGCTTTAAAGATCATAATCAAAACCTTGAAACGCACTCGGTAGACCACAGGAAGCCAGTGCAGCTCGCGCAGGAGAGGTGTTACAGGGGAGTATCTAGTCCTCCCCATAATCACCCGCACGGCCGCGTTCTGGACCAACTGTAGTCTCCGAGTGCATCTCAAGGGAAGCCCCATGTAGAGAGCATTGCAGTAGTCCAGGCGAGACGTCACTAGCGCATGGGTGACTGTGCGTAGGGCATCCCGGTCCAATAAGGGGCGCAATTGGCGCATCAGGCGGACCTGATGGAACGCCCCCCTCGCCACGGCTGTTACATGGTCATCCATGGACAGCCGGGCATCTAGGAGGACGCCCAAATTGCGCACCTGTTCCATGGGGGCTAGTTGCACGCCCCCAATGGCCAGAGATGGAAGCACCTGGTTGAACCGGGGGGCCGGAAGCCACAGCCACTCCGTCTTGGAAGGGTTGAGTTTTAGTCGGTTGAAATGGGTTTTAAACATTCATTTTCCCCCACGCCCTTACACTCTTCCAATTCAAAACCAAAAAAGGGGGAAAGGAGACTGAATTTTTTCAACCTTGTTCATTCCAGAAGGGAGTCTGTGATCTCCTAAATGAGAGAGGTAATTCAGATCACTAGCTACAGCTTGGTTCTTTCTCTTGGACTGTGTAGGCAAAGCACCTAATTCTAACTATACTTGGTTACCCGGCACCAAAATGTGAAATGTGCAATTGGAATTTTAAAAAAATTCTCACTTATGAAAAGCAGCTATTTGTCTCAAAGAGGTGGCCAGATGCTGAATTCCTTCTTCTTCTGCAGAAACACCGTCTTCCTAGAAAGGACAGAAAAGGATGAGCTCTGCACTTGAATAGCTAATTGCCTATGCTCATTGGAGGCTTGCCATAAATGTCTTTCTATTGCTTGCAGCTATTTAACATTTGAACAAAATGTTAAAAATCTTAAGAGCTGAAAGGGAAAGAGCTGCATCTGTGTCTCCTCTTCTCTCACACACCCATATCCTTGCTCCATGCTCCAGAGCTATGTACGGTCCCCTTCCAATTATTTTCATTTCAATCACTGTTGGTGTTACATGCAAATTGCCTTAGTAGAACTGAAAGGGAGGTTATAAATAATTCTTAAAAACAGAGAAATTGTAATAGTACTAATAAAGTCAGGCCTTCAGGGTAGACCAGACCGAAACCAAAACCATGTGTGAACAATTTATTGTATGGCTACAGTAACAGAATATTGCAAATCTGAAACAGTTTTTCTCCCTCCTCCGCCCCCCCCTTTACTGTCCAGAGAACTAGGGAGTTTACTCCTGAGACCCTTTTTCCACTCGCATTCCTCCTCTGACTGATTTTGTTTATCAATCCATTGTGTAGACCCCTGATGGCGAACCTATGGCACTCACATTGCATTTTGGGGCCTCATGCAGTGCCCCGTGCCCCATTTTCACTTCCAGGTTGGTGCAGGAGGCCTTCCAGGCCCAAAATGGGCCCCGTTTTGGGCCTGGAAGGCCTCCTGCACCAACCTAGAAGCCAAAAGGGGGCCCGGGGACATAGCACAAAGCCCCTCCCACATCCCATTTTGGGCCTGGAAAGCCTCCTGCACCAACCTGGAAGCCAAAAATTGGTGAGGGGGGGCGGGGCGCATGTGCAGGAGGAAGGGAAGCACAGGGGTGGTCGCATTACATCAGCACACAACAACAAAAAGATTAGCCATCACTGGTCTAGGCTATACCTCTTCCTCCTGTCTCCCAAGAATATTCTCACAACCCATTACAAATAATTATTGTTTCTTTGGTGCAATTTCACCTCTTATGATTTTTAACATTTTGTTCAAATGTTAAATAGATGCAAGCAGTAGAAAGACATTTATGGCAAACCTCCAATGAGCAGGTGTAGGAAACCCATCAAGTGACTTATTTGATTGACTGATTGTTCTCACCAGGGGATATGGTATTGATTTTTATTGTTTTTTATATTAGATTTTTATCTTTGTAAGACACCAGGAAGTAATTAAAGTGATTTGGGCAGCCAATACATTTTCTTAAATAAACAAAACTCTACTAACAGATAAGCAGTTCTCTTGCAGTAGCACTAGGAAAACTAGTCAAATCCTACAGAAATCCCTCCTATGTGGTTTCCATCCTAGACAGCTGATGGTTTGTTAAGATATGAGATACCCCTGATTAGGAGAATATTAAATCCCAAGAGAGGTAGTGCTTCCTTTCCTCTCCCTGTTATCACCTGAATGGTGCAAACGCCTTCGGGAGATCTGTACTCAAGAACTACAATACATCTAAGAAAAGTTATGCATCAATAAAATAAAACAAATGATCCTCCTTCCCTTTGGGGAGACCATTCATTTGATGATGCAAATCATATATTTTGGCTGACTAATCACATTGGTCAAAATATGTATGTCTCTTAGTCATACGAGTTATTCCTAAAACACTTTTTTTAGTCATACGAGTTATCCCTAAAACACTTGTTTAGAAGAGAGACTGGTTACACTTGGGCTGCACAGACAGAAGCCTTTGAATTCCAATCTTCTAAAATTACAGACATACATAGAATTTTAAAGATCATGGAAAATGCAGTAGTTATCAACTATAAAATAGCTTAATGAACTACTAGGCAATTTTATTAAAGTGCCCTTTTCTTGCAGTCTTAGAAAAAGCAATGTCCAACTGCTATCTAATTTTCACAACTAAAATTGAAGTCCTCTTTATTTTTTCCCATTCTGTTTCTGCCCTTGGTTCCTGAAGCTGACATATGTGGACATGCTACATCTCTTTAAGAAAAATGCCCTCGCTAGCAAGACGCAGATATAGATTTTATAAATAATTTTAAAGTTAGGAGAATTAGCAAATTTGAAGAACTAGAAGGTAAAATTAAAAAATTTAATTTTAACTTATAGTTCTTCAAATTTGCTAATTCTCCTAACTTTAAAATTATTTATAAAATCTATATCTGTGTTTCCTTTAACTGCAATTCCGAAATGATTATGTGACCAGATTAGAGAAACTAAGATGTACAATACAAACATTTGCTGACCTCACCAAATAAACTGCAACACTAATGCAAAATGTATTATTCTTTATTATCCACAGCCAAAATAAATACGGTGTCTGATTCTGCCTAATACATTTTTAAAAAAGCTATCAGGATGAACTCTTACCCAGTGGAATGACATCTGTTAGTCATGGCACAGTTGATCAACTGTTGTTGAACTGAGTCTGCAAGCTATTCATATTTCCAACAGCTGCTCTTATATTCTTAGAACTAACTAAAACCTTTTCAAGTATTTTTGCAGTCCCCTCCCCCAACATATGCACAGAAATGGAAATGCAAAAGCCATATTTAGCATTTAAAACATCTTACAAATATTTTCAACCAGCAATTTACACGTACAACAAAACTTTAAAACCAATGCAAAAGAATGTTCTTATAAGCCACAATATGAAACAGGATCTGTTTTATTTCCAAATTAATTCTTCTTTTAATCTTTTCTAGGTAGATTGAAGTAGGCAATCAGCAGAATGCAGGCTTTTAAATAATCCAATAATAAAATATAACTTCTTCAAAAGGAAATAAATATAAATCTGTTCTTTCATTTTATTCTTATTTTTAGCACCAAGGGGAAGAAGTGATTCATAAGGGTCTTAGTTGATTTAATGTGCTTTTAACACTATTGTATATACTTTTATATTTTTATAATATGCTTTTATTTTGTTATGTAACACTGAACTATTTCTTTCAAGAAAGGAGTAGAGTAGGAAAGTCTTAAATAAAATATTTTTTTAAATGTAAATTTTGGCAAGAATATTCACACTCCAAAGAAGCAAATTAAATGCTAACTTTTTTTTTCCTACTGAAATATGTAATTACATAAACTACGGACTTTCCTTAACATGTGCAACACAGATATCTTTACTAATTCTGAGGTAGCAATAATGAAAGTAGCTAATTCCTTCATGGGCTGCCTGAGTTATCCTCATAACTGGACAGAAGGGAACAAATAAACTACAGAAGGGACAAGAATTTCAGTATTGTGACTGGCAAACAATCATATGTGCAAAATATCAGATAACCTTCGCTTTCTATTGCCGTATAGGGAGTGCAATGACTCAGCAGTTAAAGATGCTGAGTTTGCCAGCTGGAAAGCTGACAGCACAGGTTCAACATCCAGGCGCCAGACAATGGGGTGAGTTCCCATTCTTGCTCCAGCTCCTGCCCACCTAGCAGTTTTAAAGCATGTAAATGGGAGTAGATAAATAGGTACCACTTCAGTGGGAAGGTAACAGCATTCTATGTGCCTCAAATTGTCTAGTCATGCTGGCCAAAGGACCATGGAACTTTCTTCAGACAACGCTGGCTCTCTTACAGAGGTGGTATTGAGCCGGGCCTCTCCGGGTTCAGGTGAACCGGTAGCAGTGGCTGCGGGAGGCTCCGTCCACCTGCCCCGACGTAATGCACGACCTCTGCGCATGAAAGCGCTCACATTTGCAAACCGGTAGGGAAGGGAAGTAAATCACACCACTGCTCTCTTGGCTAAGAAACAGAGATGAACACCGCCCCTAGAATTGAACACAACTGGAAAGGGCAAAACCTTTTTACCTATTGACATAATTGGTTTTTTTCCTAGTTTGTAAATTAATCATATACAAAGATGGCACTTGTTTTATGCCTCAGTTCTCTTCAATATAAAAAGTGTATTTAACATTTTAGGAAAAAAATCACTATTTTGTTCCAGATATCTAATTTTTGCTTCTGATTAAATACAAAGCTCATATTTACCTTATGCCAAAAAATGCCTAGTAATTGATCTAATTTCTCCACCAATTCATTCATCAGTTCAGCTCTAGCAAAAGCCACTTGGTTATGAATGGTAAGTTCTTCTCTGGAAAGAATACTGTATACCCTGGAGCAGGTCTCTAGGATATTAGTGTTGGAGTGTATCATGACAATGGCTTTTAGCTCTCTCAATAAAGCATTGAGGTTCTGCAAGAAAAGGAATTATTAATATCCTAAGCAGTAGTAAATTACTTAAACCAGTGCAGTCCACAATAGTACTGAACTTAGCTTTTAATTTAGGAGCATATTTGTTTATCCATAAATGCACTATAAGCCTCGAACAGTATAAAATAAGAAATATAAGATCTAATTCACAAATCAGTTTATCCTCAAACCTCACAAAGCATCTAGCATAGTTAGATGTGCAGAAATAAAAGGCGAATAATCAGGAAGATTCCATATCTGCAGTCTGAAAAATTACCCTTCAAATTATTTCAAGTGAAAATGCTTTTGTGGCAAAGGCCGTGTTTTCTAATCGTGTCCGAGGCATCACTTTTTAAGCAGGGTGATGAAAACAACATAATGGCATTTTTTTCAGTAGTTAAGATGAAGCGATCAATGAATGACATTTTTTTTACCACATTTCTCACAAATTCTCTATCTTTCATAAAAGTGAATTCACCTTATTGAATGAGCCAGTACTGTACTGCTCTAAATCGAAATACTGTGAGATCTGCAGAAGGTTTGTCACTTTTTCTGTATCTAGTGAATACTGCAAAGGAAAACAGGATATTAGTGTGCTGCTGAAATTCAAATTAGTTATTGAATATGCATTCACAAGCGCAGCTGCACATTACCTTTGCCAAGAGTCGAGGAAGCACCACAATAAAGTGTTCAGTAATTTTAGCACAATCTTCCATTTGTATTTTCTTCTCTTTGGTAGACAAGATCTATAAACAAAGCACTTTGTTGTAATTATAATCATGCCACTGTTCATGATTGAAACGAGCTGCACGATTCAAATTCTGTGTGGCAAATTGCTAGGTATGAAAGTATCAAACCGCTTGAATTCTGTGGCTGATTTATTTTAAAATGTTATCATTATTTCTTTTTTGAGCGTGGCTATGTACTGAATGGAAAGTTAGCTGCTTTGAATCCTTTTTCTATTCTAAGGTATGTCCATGTTTGAGCACGGGAACAGAGAACACAGATAAAGAAACCTCTAGGCATTCCAAACATATCAGTGGCTTAGAAAGAGTTCAGCACTTATAGGTTCTAAGAACAAGCTGTGCATATCTCACAACTCTTTCAATAGCAACAAGTTGGTACTCTTTAAGATCATGGCTAAATAAACTGTCCCAACAGCAAAATAGAACTGCTTTGAACTTGTAGTTAATAAACAAATCTTAGAAGGTCAGAGTGATTTGTAGTTGCAACACGATCATGTTTTGTTTCCTGTTTTAACATATGCACTTAAACTTGCATATTATTCCACATAACAATAAACTGTGATTTCATCCAGTTGGGAAGCATTCCATTAAGTTCAAAGAGGGGAGGGAACCTATAAATATAGGAAATGTTCCCAATCCCCTAAAATATCCTTCCCAACTCAGTGTCTTTAAGTTGTGTTGACAACATTCCCAACCAATAAGACTTCAGAGAAATTACAGCATATTTGAAGGACCATTCAGATGAGAAATATAAGTTGGAATGGAGAAGATGGATTGACTATATTCAAAATAAATATCGGACTAAAAAATTTCAATTAGCTTATAAGTGAAGGCACAAGGAATGTTACAATTTACCGAAAGTTAGCTTAACAAAAGGGGAATTAAAGCACAAGAGGAGGTAGGATGTTAAAATCAGTTAGCTTATGTTAGCGTATGATTGTTAAATGTTTATACCCTGTATTTTGCTCTTGGAGGTTTGGGGGGGGGGGGGGGTTTGGAGGGTGGGAAAGGGAAGGGGTAATATTTGTAAAATTTGTTAAAACCTTTAATAATAATAAAAAGACTTCAGAGAAAGATTTATTTTTTCTCAAAAAGTAATCGTTTCCTTTTCAATGTGCTGGTTTTAATCTTTAAAGTCCTTCATGGCATAGGACTGAGCTATCTGAGGAACTGCCTCTACTTGGTTATATCAGCCTGCATCATTAGATCTGACAGATACAACAAGTTGCATGTTCCATCACCTAGGAATCTACATTTGGTGGGTCCTAGAAGATAATCCTTGTGTTCCGCGAAACCCACCTGATGGAATACGCTTCCCTACAAAGTCAGATTAGCTCCACCCCTTTTGATAGGATACCAGAGACTTTCCGAGATGGCTGTATTGTTGAGATGACCATTTTATCTCTCTCATTGCCCAAGGTTTGCATCTTTAGTTTTCATGATATTTATTAATATGGATTTTTATATCTATAGGTGTGATTTTTTACACTGTTATTTTGTCACTATTATGCACAAATCTCTTTTGGTGAGATGGGCTGCTATATAAATTTGATTAATAGAGAAATACTAAGGTTCTATGGGTGTAACTGTGGTTTTTTCCCCCCTGCTTTGGAAAGTCAAGGTATCATATTTGCTCTTCACCCACCATTTGGTTCTATCATTGCAGAGAAATGAATTGCTGGCACTATTTAAGGGCAACATAAAGCAGAAGGTTTTGCTACCAACAAAGTAAAAAAAATAAAGCTTTACTGACTTTCCTGATTCCTCCCCTGCCTGTGGGAGGCCCTTCAACAGCTTGTCGGACAGTCGCTAATATTATTTCAATGAGGGCATTCTCCTGGACATCACTCAGTGCTGTAAACAAAACAATGGAGAATCTATTCAGTCTGTAGAGTTCTGAGAATCTGGAAGGCCACAGTAGCTTTAGATAATAAACCTAGGAATGTTTAAATGTAACTAAAATATACTCTCTAGGTCTATTTCTTTTCTTCTATAAATTATTTTGGGTTGTCTGGTAGAACTTACCCTACAGACTAAAATAAGAGACAAAGATCTAAGGGGTTCAACGAATGTTTTAAAAAAGATCAAATAAGTAAGATAGATAAAACTAATAATCATTGATATGCCCTACGTAGACATACACGTCTTGTACTTCAAGGTAAGCCTTAAAGCCTTAATCTGCTTCACTACATTTTATTAAATTAAAATACATACACACAATGGTGTCACAAATAATTGTACACAACACACTAAGTCAAACAAATCCTCTTACTGCCTTCCAGAATTCATGAACCAGTGATGTGCTGCATTCTTTGCTCTGACATAAAACAGAGATCAGATTGGCTAAGCTGCTCAGCCAAATTCTAAGTGGAGGTCTTCAGATCACGCAGCCTTTTAAACTAGTGTCTCTTTATTACAAATATTTCCTGCTCCTGAAACTCTCATATTCAACTTGGGCTCATATCGCTGATACTCTGGGTTGCCCTTTCAAAGCCAGAAGGTAGCAAAGCTTTATGGCCCACTTACCTCTTTCATATTCTCTGGCATCCTCCAGTAACAGAGCTGTCATGCACTCCCAATCTTTCAATAAACTCACGGCCCAATCCCACAGGCTGTCTATAAGATATGTGACGTGGTTATGCAGCTAAAAAATAAAAGAAATAATCCAAAAGGACAAGCTACCATTACAATCTTAGGAAGCTGTAAGGTCAAGCAGAAACCTGCATGTTTTCAATATCTCCTCAAAAGTAGAAACTCCCATGACACCAATATTTGATCTATAAACATATTTTCTCTTTAGCCCTGGAATATCCCTTCTATGATTGTAGCTTGTCATATTACTTTGCAGTTAAAAATGTACAACAACTATGCTAAAAATAGGAAATGCTTCTTTGTTCACTTTAAACATTCATCATTTCAGTGATTAGAATACATTCCGAAAGAAGCATATTTTGCCAATGTATAAACAAGCCTAACTTTGAGCTGGTCTTAAAATAGCCATACCCACATTAAAATTGTAGACATTTATGTTCAACAGGAGTTTAACTTAATAACAGTGAAACAACTCATGTGACAAGTTAGTTGTCTGAATACATTATAATTTATCACATTCCTTAACAAAGAAAATGAACTACCTTGGCTGTTTAGAAAATGTATATGTTGAAAAGTTAGCCTTTCAACATTCATTTCAATAAATGATGTAATCAAATGTTTATTATTAACTCAATTGTTTACCTTCTTCAGGCATATTTCTCAAAACAAATTCTAATTCATTATATTCTTCAAATCTTCCACTATAACTACAATTATCCTAAACTAGTAAAAACAATATGAGACAGTACTTTCTAACACTTTGTTTAATAACAAATTAACCCAGTTAATATTCTCCTACTCTCAAATCTTCACATTTGCCCCTTAATTGTATTAGTTGTCTTTATTCAGCTGTTTCTCCTTTGTAGGCTAAGGGGAAATTTTACCTCACTTTCCAAGAAAAAAACTATTAGTGTTTTCAGCTGGCTAGTAATAAGTTCCTGGTTTTCATTTGTTTTGCTGAATGATTCTGTCTCAATTTCCTGGATAATCAATCTGTCAAAGAAACAAAGAGTAGATCAAAAGCAACTCCCAAATTCTGATTTACAACAAGCAACTTCAATCGATGTTAATTCCAGTAGGTGGGTTTCAGATTGTAAAAAAACTTCCAATTTTTCAGTCTTAAAAGAAAAGTATTACTTGGGATCTTAGAGATAGTCTTGAAAACATGAGGGCAATGTCATGCATACTTTCAGTCTTCTTCCTCTACAAATTGTTCTCTTTGGTTGAGTACAAATCTTAAATATTCTATTTCATTTCAACAGTGCAGGCTTCATATAATAGGCAACCTGAATAGTATGGTAAACTATTCCAATATTATAATGAAGCAGAATTTTGTTTTCTAAGAAAAATCTTGCCTTGAAGTATTTTCAATTAAAGGAATGGTATAATTTCAGCATCATACAAATGGACTATAATTTTTTCTAGGGCTTTGCACATTTTGAAAATGATTCAGGAGTGCTTCAAATTGTATGTGAACACCACACTTCTTTTCAACAAAAGAAGTGCTGTTTTAGTGTGAGGCAATAAATTCACTGTAATTCAAAAAGAATCCACAGCATTCACAAAAGGTCTATAACACTTCTTTTAAATTAATATTTGTACAGTCCTTTTTCTTATTAGGTTACCAAGGGCAGTTACAGGGTTCTGCCTGGGTAAACTGAATTTTCATGGTTGAAGGGAGCAGGTGTTTTATCCCATTTTCACATTGATAATCCCAGTTACTTTATTAGTAGTAGAATGTGGAAGAAAAATCCTGTGCGATTAATCACAAAGTATAAATTTTTCAAAACAAGTCAAGCAAAAGTAGTCTGATGGGGGGGAAATACACAACCAACAACGCAGATAAAGAGAGGTGGATGCAACATATTTGGTTCTTGTGAGGCTATCCCTGAGTCATATCGCATTGTAGCCATGACTTCAGTAATTGACCTTAGCAAAACATTTCTCTTTTATTTTCATTGCTGCATCTATTGAATGCTAGTAATTGGCCTGCTGGTTCTTTTGGTGAAATATATAAAGATTTTAGTTCTGTTTGTTTTCTATTTTTGATGTAGCTATAGCTCTATTTTTCTCAGATCTTACGGCATGAGGCATAAGATGCCTTGGAACAACTTTCATACCTAGAAGGAAAGAACATGTCTTCATTCAACATCCCTGCTTCTAATGAGACAAATCTCTCAATTTTTGCACCATACATGGATTAAGTTTTTTTTTTTTATCAAGGCAACCTAGTCTACCTAAATATGGGACAGAGCATACTGCTTCCGCTTTCCGCAGTATGCTCCGTCCCATATTTGGGTAGACTAGGTTGCCTTGATAAAAAACACTTAATCTCTCCCCTAGTATAGCCGACAAAGCTAGGAGAGCCCATGGCTTAGAGGTTAATACATGTAAGCAGCCCAGGTTTGAATCCCAGAAGGGCATGGCTAGTTGAAATAGTTCGAAATAGATCTATATCTAGGTCTCCTTCTATTTCTTTGTTGGTAAATATAAATTTAACACACCATACATGGATGTCAAAATTAAGTAGGTGTCCACAGAACAAGGGTTTGCTTCAGTACATTGCTCTTCATCCCTCCAGTCTCTCTCCAGAGCAAGATATAAGGATTTAACAGTTTAACTGGATTAGTTTATATTGTGCCAGTACCAGTGCAAGTGCTAAAGAAAATATACATAAGACATTCTTTTTTATTAAACCACTGATATGATTCTTGCATTAGTTCATAAATGTATTTGTAAAAACAGGTATCAATCTCATTACGAAAAGATGAATGATGGAAGAGAATAGAATTACTCAATAAGAAAAAAGCAATGGCACTTTGCTTAAAGAGAACATGAAAGTAGTTTTGAAATTCCATTAAAAATAAAAAGCAGATATCCTCAAAAAAAGTCACTGAAATGTCTCGCAGATGAATTTAATAAATAAATAACATACCTTTTGTAAAGTAATTCCCCAGCTGCTACAGCCAATGGTCGGTGGGAGCTATAAACAAACTGGTACAAGTTTTCACAGTCTTCAGATGATAAGGCATCATCACAGTTCCTGTACAGAAATCTAATGTTAAACACGGTTTGCCAAAATATATGTTTGGTATTCTGACTGCATCATATGCATGTATTCTCAGAAGAAAGTCACAATATATTCAATATGCTTTAGCAATGGGTAAATGCATGCAGAAGTGCAGTGTAAAACTCCAACAATTGATATTTTCTCTGCCTCATATTTTATTCACTTAATTGCAAAATAAGCTAAATGTATGCCATATAATTAAAATTGTACATTAATTTAATGGAAGAATTTAACTCTTCCCCCTGTGATTTTATTTAACAAGCACTGAAAATCAGTTACTATCATATATTTGATGCTGGTGTCTTTGTGTTGCAAGACTGTAAACATATTTGACAGAGTTGGTTCTGCTGCAGATGGTCCCAGGATTATAATCAGAAGCATTTGTAGATAAATTACTTCATACAGCAGAGTATGATAATCACCGTTAGCAAAAAAGCAAAGTAAATAAATAACAGGGTATGTTGAGAGAAGTAAACACAATTTTTTAAATTGTCACCACTGGTCAAACTTGCTTTGAAAAATGAAAATAATTTTTTAAGTTTTCCTGAGCTATAGATGTAATGAAAGGTCAACAGTGCGTATACACAGGCTGTCCTGTTTAAGTTCTGTCATATTTTACATGGTTTTATAAAAATGACAAAATTGATATTCTGTAGTAGAACTTAAACATTTTGCAAACAAAGCATCTGACATTCTATTATGTGGCCTTTTTATGATAACTTCTTATCCTTAAAGGATAAGAAAAGGGAGGGAAGGAAGGGAGGGAGGGAGGGAGAGAGGAAGTTTTAACCTAATCTAATTTTTCTGTGTTCTGATTACTGGTGGAGAAGTGCTGGAGTCTTTTTCTCTTTGAGGCTGGATGGTTATTTCTTTTGCATAGTCTATAGATGTTGTTAATGTCTATGTGTCTATTTTCCTTTACTGGTGCTCAGTGTTGTTTATTTATTAGGACCGTGAAACTTATTGAAGGCATGTTCAATCACAATGATTCAATTGGGTTTCGTGAAATTCAACAGCCTTCCCAAACTAAGACCAAGATTATTGTACATAATGCTTCTGTGTAGCTGTGCCTACCTTGTGGAAGTCTCCCCCACCCACCCACCCAAGGTAAAGAGCTCCTACTTCTTTTGCTTTCTGAGAGGCTGTGAAAACTTGTTTTTACCCCCAAAGTGGAGGTAGTACGAGTTTTATATTGTTATTTAATTTTCACCTGTTATTTTATTTAATATAGGTGGCCATATAAATGTTTTAAATAAATAAATAGACCCCAGGAAAAGTTTTGTGCATAGACATATAAGTGCACATTGCTTGAGGAGACTCTCAAGGCTGATTCTTTGATTCTTTGGAATGATGAATGATACAATCAAGAAGTAATAGTACTTGATTAAAGCATCAATTCAAATAATTCACACAGGTCTAATTGAGGTGGGCCCTTGCTTAACAATCACTTGTTGAGTAACCGCTTGAACTTACAAGAGCACTGAACCAGTGGTACTTATGACTGATCCTCATACTTCATGGATCACAGTGTCTCCATGGCCACATGACTGTGATCCAGCAAAGACATTGAAGCATCCTGCGCTCATGCGACCACCATTTGTGACTTTCTTTGCTAGCTTCTTACAAGCAAAGTCAATGGAAAAGATGGCAGCAGATTGCAATTGCCATCATTTAATGGCCTGCCATGATGCACTTCATGACAGTAACTGGAAGTACCAGAATTTTCATCACTAAGCAACATGGTCGTGTGATGTCATACTTTACATCTGCATTGTTCACGATGGAAAGTCTGACCCTATTACTATTGTTAAGTGAGACTACCTGTACTTAGTTTCAGGCTGCAGTCCTCTGGTCTACTCCTATCCAGAGGTAGACCTTTTTAACTTGAACAAGATTTACCTGACCTGATAGACACGAGATTTATTTCTAGACAGGACATTAGCTAATCGCTTGTTTAAATGAACAACAGAACAAATGCAAAGACAAAAGTGCTCAGCAGCTGCAGTGCCAATGCAATATTTGTCAATTCAGAAGTTGAACAAGCGTAACATTAATGGATACAACAACATTGTATGATAACAAAAGCACATTACTCCTCCTAGTACAGGATCGACATGAGTACAATGATAAGTGAAATGTATTTTGTTCTAGTTTCTAACTGCTAGAAATTAATGCCATCTACAGATGACATAATGCTGCTATTTTCACGGGTCCTCTGTCTCCAGTAGAAATTGCCAGTACAATGCTATCCACATCTCAACCACAAAGCAGAAAAAAAAGAAAAATTGTAGCAAGAAACCAATATTATTCATTACTATATTTCTAAAAGTGCTCTACTTTATGTTAATACTTGACCAAGCAAAATAGTAATCAAACTAAGAAACCACAGGGTATTATTTAAAGAAATTAAAACTCAACTTGATCATATTCAATTATGATCTATGGGAAAATCAATATAGTAATGCAATAAATTCAGATAGCCTCATTCTGAGGTTTAAAGCAGCAATATATGCTTCAGGTACCTTTGGTGTAGTGACGTATTCACAGAGCTAAATACAGAATATAGCAGAAGCATACAGATGATGTTTCAAAACACTGTTGTAAAGAATCATTGCAGACTTTTTAAAAAAAGGTAAAAGCAACTTGTCTGTTCAACCTATCTGATTGAAATCTAAGAGCAACAAAAGCAAGTTAGGGCAGTAAAAAAATTAAATTGCAAAAATCTTGTGCACATTTTTTTAAAGTATTTGCCTGCAAGGCATAATACTTAATAATGTATTTGCAGAAAACATTTGTAATTCATTGTGTTATTCCATTAGGGTTCAGGTTTTGAGCAAATCTCAATTATGCAGTAAAACTTTACAATGATCTAAGGCAGGGATGTCCAAACTTGGGAACTTTAAGACTTGTGGACTTCAACTCCCAGAATTCCCCAGCTGGCTGGGGAATTCTGGGAGTTGAAGTCCACAAGTCTTAAAGTTCCCAAGTTTGGACACCCCTGATCTAAGGCAAACTGCCTGTTTGGCATGCTAATAAGGACTTAACTAGTTACAAAACTGCATCTTTCATCCATTAAATATCTCATCATATTTAAGTGAAAAAGTTATTTACTGTGACATAACCATCAAGAGTTTCATGGCTTGAACCGTTACTTCATGGTCCCTGTCCAGAGCCATGGACACAATTCGATCCTAAATGGATATAAAGCAACAAGAGAGATATTGAATACTTTCTATTCAAATTGCTTTGTGCTACAGAAATGTATCCTTTTGACATAACGCTTCGGAATAGAATTAACTGCTCCTTCAATTTTACTAAGTTACAACTAAAGATCATAGTTGGGGATTTCAAAAGAACCGTACATAGCAAAATAACTCATTGCTAAGTCGTATCGGGGAGAGGGGGGAACCTTTAATTGTGTGAGGTAAAAAAAAAAGAACCCGCAACTGTTCTTTTATTTTGTTTTAGCTTGAATGCTGATGTTTAGAATTTGCAATGGATGGATTGTAGCACCCCCTACAGGCTTGGAATATTCAGAGTCCTGGTTCAAATAGACACAAATCTCAAGCTATTGATTCCAACGATATTAGGTGAAACATATTGCTGTAGAAATGTTTGAAGAGATATTGGTTCTAATAATTGGAACCACTTACAACAAAAATTGGTAACTCTTCTTAATTAGTTTTATAAAGCATGCTTTGGAGAAACAGTTTTTATTTACAGATGAAATTCCAGAACAATTTAATAAGTGATTTTGAATTAACTGTAATTTTTTTCTTTTTTCTTTTTTACTAAATGAATCATATCACCACAAGATTGAATGAGAAAAGTTACCAAATGCGTACCTTCAAAGGACAAATGTTAATGTACAGGAACCTAATATATTAAACTATTTGGCTCTGTCAAATTGTGTGTTTCTGTGTGTGTGTGTGTGTGTGTGTGTGTGTAGAGTGTAAGGCATGGTTGGTGATGGTTGATGTTCTGAGGGTGTTCTCTCCACTTTTAAGAGTGCATGCTTAGTTTTAATTCTGTTTTTAAGTTTATTCTTATTATGCTTTTATATTCTGACAAGTTTTTATTGTAAGCCACTCAGAGTCATAATATGGATGGCAAAGAAATGTAATAAAAATATGCTTATATATTAGTAAGCATCCAAGCCCTGAAATATGTCTTTGTGCAATGGAAAAAAAAATCATACTGAACACTCACAATGAAGGGATTTGGGTTTCTAACCCCCCTCCCCCCAAATCTGAGGGCCTGCGAGTCTAGTTTGGTTCTAAAAACAATCATCCCCTGATATCATCAAGTTCATATTGGGAAATGCTGATTTTAACTTACCTTGAACCTGCTAGTAAATAGATCCATTTTACAAACAATCTCTTTTTGACTATATATACCCTGTAGTGCTTGAAGGCACTTCAGCCGTACTTCAGGATGCTACAAGGAAAAGTAAAACGGAGTGGGAATTGCAGGCATAGGTGAAATTATACAGATATCAGTATTACTCAGTAGGCAATGGCAGGAAACTCATTCCTCAAGTGCCAATCTTTTGATAGCAAAACCTGGTCACACCAAAGAGAAAATATTTCAACATACTGCTTTGCTTATGATTCTTTGCCTACAACTTGGGAGGCAGCTTGGAACAAATTGAGATATGTGTACTTTTCTGGGTAGTTTTTTAAAAATATACGGACATGTATGGCTTGGGAATATTTTCTTAGCCAAGATTTATATACATGTCATTAAATTTGGGATAGCAGGGACACGTGCCTTTGAATTCTCAATTTTTTTGGCATTTGCAGTATTGGCCTATACTCTTCCTTGTACTTGATTTTTTGGACATGCAATCTGTCTCAAGAGTAAACCATGGAAGTGTAAATAAAATATTGTGAATTTGGAACACTTTGAATTTGAAATGGACTATTCTAACCTCACGATGCCCTTCTGATTTTTAGCAGCAGTGCTCCAACCTAAAACCAATCATAATATCAGTCTTGTAACAAAACTAGACAATTGTCTCAACAACAGTTTTGATTTAAATTTATATTGTTTTTCTATTTGGTTTTTCTAAACTGAAAAAAGGAAAAATCAGAATAACATAAAATGTGTTCTCTTTAACTCCATTCTTCAAATTTAGTTTTGTTGTTCAACAGAAGATCATCATGTAAGCATGTATAAATGAAAACACTAACAGTCTTTGAAAAAGGAGATTGATATTTTTTCCAGTTGTTAATAAAAGAACTCACTTTATCATACAGCATCCATCCAAGATATTTCAAGTAACTATCATTTAGGAATGTATCAGGATAAATTCTCATCCAGATGCCCATTTCTTCAATGCAAATAGCCCGGATTTCTGGAATAATATCACTTTAAACAAATGGAAAAAAAATATTTGTGATCTTCCACGAGCTGTTCATACATTCTTACATATTCTATACTTGGTACCATCTGCTATAAATAATATTTATTAAACACTATAAAACTGTATGAAGTGCTCTGAATATTCTTGATGAAACCAGTCAAATATGCAGATACTATAGTCTTGTTCAGGCACTGTATTTCAATATAATACCTGAAATCTGCAGAAGGCTCTTTTTACCTAATCTCTCAACTGCATAAGGATCAGGAGAATGAATGCAAGCTGAAAACGGATGCCATGGGATGTCTTGCAACTCTTAATACAATTTATCCTAATGCTTGAATATTGTTAATTTTACATTGCAACTTCAAATGATTACATGCAAATAAGCTTCTCAGTCAATCTATTCTTAACAAATTAGACTCCTTGGAAACACATAAACATTCTTACCGATAACGTGGCAAAAAGGTCCCCTTAAAAATCGCATTCATCATATTTTCTACTTCCAGAGATTTCTGTTCATACTGAAATGAGAAAATTTGAGGGTTTTTTTTCCCATATAGGAAAAGCTTTAATCCAGTGATTTTTTTTTCAGGCCACACTTTCACTTCAGAGGATTTCATCACTGGGCTACATTCCCAAAATGTAGTTATATCAGGATAAAAAAATGAGGTTTGAGTTCATTGTAATTACATTAAATTAGTCCATGAAATGTTTTTTAATTTAGTTTACATTTACAATAAATGTACATTAATATAAATTTATATTAAAGTAATGCTTTACTAGTTTTTCACATCTTCATTTTCTGTCATCTTAAAAGCTACAATTTGGCAGAATCTACGGATTGTGGAAGCTATGTTTAAAGCAGACACCCTCTTAGGGCAATTTTCTTTCTCCTTCCTTCCATTCTCTCGTGATCCCCACCTGTTAGGCTATATTCAATTTGCTGGTACCAACAGAGCAGTCATATAGTAATCTGAATACAATAGACTACAATTTCCATCAACATCAGTTAGGCTAGCTGAGGATAACAGGAATTTACTCCAACACACCTCCCAGAGGTTACCAGGCCAGGAAAAAACTCCAATAGACTTAAGTTAGAAAAGCAGTATATAAAAAATCAGGAAACTTTGAAGAAGTTCTTATAGTTACCATGTTATTCAATATTTCCTCCCTGGACAGTTATCTATAGCAGAAAGCAAGCTCAATTTCTTTTTCCTGTTAGCAAACTATACTTGCCATTTCGTAGTATGGAAAAGGGGGGAAAGTCACAATCCTCCCAGTGGATATTAATTTCAGATATAATGGCTCAGTGCCATATAGATCTTAACACCTGCATTCCTAACCATTCTTCAGCTCTTATAGCATCATATGAGAGCATAATTCTCCAATAAATGGCAGCTTTTGTAACCAGGGATGGCTGTGCTATACCAATCTCAATCAGATGCTTAAATGCTAATGGCACTGAATGGCAAATCTAGTAACATTGTCTCAGGTTCATGAATTACATTTTATCTCCCCTTGAAACATTGCCCCACCTCTCTCTTTTTTCTCTCAAGCTGGTCCAGTCTAGAATTGATTTTCTTTCCCACGATCCTCTTCTTTTCTACCTCATATAATCTTTCCAGGTTATCTTTACTTACTTCGAGATTTAGATTTAGATTTACAAGTGCTGTAAGAAGCTTCATAGCTGGAAACAAAAACAAAAAATACAATACCAAAATCAAGCCTAGAATCTTAACATTACGAATTTAGAAATCTAGAATAAAAAAGAAAGGAAAGCTCAGGAATAACTTACTTTAACTGTGAGCGCCACAGCTAACTTACTTTAGCTATGACTATAGTTTTTGCCTATCACTGAATTATTATTTTTTCAACAGAAGTTTGACACTACCTTTTTCGCTGTAAAAAAAAACCCTATATGCATCTCTATCAAATTGTTTAATTTAAGAACTTGTCACTAAGTATCAAACCCATAAAATTCTAGCAAAAAAAACAACCATTCACAAACTAGCCTCCCCAAAAACATTATTATTTTTTCTGCCTTAAGCCAGTGTTGACTCCTGGAGATTTCCCTAGATTAGTCTCTGCAGTTTTCTTGGCAAGGTTTTTCAGGTTTGCCACTGCCTCTTTTCTAGGGCTGAGAGACAATGACTGGCCCAGCTCACCAATTTGTATTTGTGCCTAAGGTGGGACTGGGACTCAAGGGGTCTCCTACTTTTCACTTTAGACTGCCTTAGCCATTATACCAAAAATTAAGAAACTAATATTTTCTTATCAAATATCTAAAATTATTTTAAAGTACTAATTAATTATTGTTTAATAATAATTTTAATGCTACAGCAAAGCATTAATTAGAACCTAATGTCAAGACTCCGACTAATGAACCCAAGCGAATCAGGACTCCGAAGCTAGGATTTTCCTCAAAGAACTTCTTTATTGGGTACATCATATTGGCACACTTAAGGATAAAATCAACTCTAAACATTTTCTGTGGTTTCTGTATAATTAAAATAGGAAATAACTCCCTCCCCAAATGCCACAGGTCACATTGGCCAATTAAGTCAATTGGCGGGCTCTCCAGACACTCCACCCCGACTTTATCCATCGCCTGTAGAGATGACCTTGGTTCCCATGAGAAAGTTCTGTGTTGTATCTAGCAAAGTATACCAGCTTCCTTCCCCCCTCCCAACTCTGTAGAATAGGAAAATGGCTTCTGCCAGGTTCAGTTCGAAGTTGACAACGAGTTTTATCCTGGTAATATTTATAAGGGGTCGTTATTTCAGAAATTATTACAATAAATAATCATTCATTATTAAATTATTATATACTTAATAGTCCGTAACCTCTTTTTCCACTCAATTGATGATAATTGGGTTGATTGCCAAGCTTTTTCCAACATAAGCCTTGCTGCAATTAACATAACATAACATAACCATCACAATACATTCTCCAGCAATTGAAGTTTGATAGGTCCCATAATCGTGCTGGTTATTGTAATTGTAAGTCTATTATTAATTTAATATATATTTATTTTGGTTTCCTTTTTTATAGTTTTCAGTAGTTCCAGAACAAATTTTTCATTATATGATCCGTCATCTTAGAATGATGTTTTGCATCATTTCTGGCTACACCTTCAACTTTTTTTTTCTTATCTACTATTCAACTTTTTTTATCTACCATTTTACAGAGTGTGAAAATAATCAGTCAGCCTAACAACCATAACAGGCTGTTAGCAAATCCAACAGCCTTCTTTAATATGGAAGAACTGGAAAGTACCTCCTAATTAAGTGTTAGTTCTAGAGGGTGAATTCATGACACATGAAACTGAGGCCCATAGTTTGAACCACCGGTCTCAACTTCATTCTCTCTGGAATAAAACACACAGGCATAAACCCCTCAAAGGTGCCAAGAGAAATTACACACTGGTTGGAATAATATCAGACATATGCAATGCAAATCTACAGAAACTGGGATGTGAAGCATTCCAACTGGATGCATTGTCTAGCTCTGAATTTTTTGAAATGCATTCTGAGATTTCAGGATCAAAAATGGCAATGAGTCCTAGCTAAACCTGAGGTTATAAGCATTTTTAGGCAGTATGAGATCTTCCATTAGTCAGAAGGCTGTTTGAGAAAAAGAAAAATCAGAAAGAGTTCAGGTATGTAGCCTGAAGGTATGGCTTTCTTACTATAAACTCTGCAAAAAGTCAGCAAATTACAAATTTTAGAAAAATCTTTTGGTTAAAGACTAGATCATTTTTCATATTTTCCACTAAAGGCTGATACCATTTTCCATGTTAGCACTATATTCCTTAATTTTTGAATTGTATAAAGTTCCACAAATAAAAGCAGATTTACAAAGTGCTACAATGCTCCTATTAAAGGGTCACTTGATGGATTCTTTTCAAACTGCTATGAACCTGCCACCAGAGGTGGGGGGGGGGGGTTACTCTAACTTTACCAACAATCTCTATGTTTTCACCATTTCAACAGTGCAGAGTATCAAACTTCCAACTACTAAATAGTAACAGTACTGTTGTCCATACCTGCCAATGTACTGGTATGCCTGAACGCTCTGACCATGGAATCTGCCAAACCCGTAAGGAGAGAGATAATTGTGTCCATCAAATAACTGTCATACAAAATGCTGCATTGACATTGTTGAACTAGTACTGCAGTGAATTCACAAAAATTTGTTCTGAACTTCTTCCAATAGGATCCTGGTTTGATGAGTGGATAGTCTTCATTGCCCTGCAAGAAATGCAAAAATATACTATGATCTGAGAACATTTGATACAAAGCTGTTCAATTTGATGGAAGAGAATCTAAGGCATCCAGGAATAGTGCAGAGGACAATGCTTTGACATGGAAGTTCACGCAGAGCTTTGACATCTGGAATCACACGTGAAAGCAATTGTATACAGTTTGATGGGGCTAAAACTTTATAGACACTGAATTTTAGAAGATTCTCGTAGTTGGACTTGCTAACGGCCTTTAATAACATGCAAAATTATCAATGTACATAGCATACAATTCTTTCCTGAAGTGACAGTGATCACCAAAGTCAGCATAAACCATGACTGTAATGTTAAACCCAGCTTTGTCAATCAGTTCAAGCTTTCCAACCAATACTCAGTAGTAAAGAAGAGCTTCTTATATTCACAACTTAGCTCCTTCATTTAGCAGAAGATTCACACTTGTGACTAGATGAGTTATACGATTAAGCTTAAACTGCAGATGAGAAAGAAGTCATACGGTTGGCTTCTCATTGCCAATTTTATATCATGAGATTGATACCTTTATAGCAACTGGATGTATGCCCTATATGCCTGGGAACGGTAGTGTATTTGTTAGATTGCCACTGTCCAATTTATTAGAGAGAAGGTTGTTATCTGTGTCAGAGGGTGCCCTCAACCCTCACAATTAGTTCTGAGAAGGCTCACTTCAGCTCCAGCATTTCATACCTTTCCTACCTCTCCAAACTGTGAGGATATGAGGTGGAATGAACAGTACAGCAAGGCAGTGATGGGTTGCAGGTGGTACACCCCGGTAAGGGCATACCAGAGCCTGCCCACAGCACCGGATACTGTTCCGGTACAGTGCTCCGGTGGGCCCACCCACCTGATCTCCTTACTGGTCTTTTAAGTCTTCGGCGCTTCTGCGCACACACACGGTGTGTACAGCGCCTGCGCGACGCTCCACTGAGCAGCTGGAACGCCGCGGAGGCTCGCAGAGGCGCTAAGACGCTTGCATGTGCACTGAGTGCATCCATGTGGCCGCCGCCGGGCCCGTTCCAACAGTACCGTTTGGAACGGGATCCGGAACCCACCACTGCAGCAAGGTAAAATTAAAGAAGACTGCATGAATTTTTCTTGATTTTGTTAGCAACCGACCACATGTTGCCAGCATACATAAAAATAATTGCCTTTGGTTCAAGGGAGGAGGAGAAGGTGCATTAAGCAACATAATTCTTTTAAGTTAATAGAGAAACATAAAGAATATCATTTGTAAGAATTACATTTTAAAATACATTATAAAAACTGACTAACAATAAAACTCCTACTGGTATTTTAGAAAATGCAAACCTTTTTATTATATATTGAACAGGTTCTGGAATCTTGTGAAAGTTTGCAGCAATCTTGGTTACTGTCACTACATGTATTGCATGCAGTCTAAGAACCTTATTTGGTATCCCTACATAAATTCCAGCAAAATAAAGGGTTGTGTATAATTACCATGTCCACTGGCCAAGTAACAGTCAAAATCCAGGGATAAGCCATAAACCTTTTATATTGCAATCCTGTTTCCTATAATACATAAAGGCAAAACAAAACTTAAGCAGTGATGTTTAACAACATCAATGTTCTCATAATAATTAAATACAATTATAAACACCCATAGCTAAGTTCAAACAGTTTTTGTGTATGTTGGCATTTCCGTATAAGTAAGGATTTCTTTATCACCTCCAAGGTATTGGCAAAATCCTACATATATCTTCAGTTTTCATGAGTGAAACTGCCATCAATACTTAAGTCAATGAAGAAGCACACAGCTGAGCTGTTATATAAAAACATTCAGAATCATTGAAAATTAGGGTTTGACTAGGGTGCTTAAACTTCTGTATGTGTATCATGCTCTTTTTTTGAAGCAAACCAAAAGAAATATGGTACATAGCGCTTCCCTGTTCATTTTTCCCACCACAACGCTGTGGCAGAGATTAGCCTAAAACAGACAAACTGGTTCAAAATTATCTAGTGAGCTTCCATGACAGAGGGTTGAATCTGGATTTCCCAGACTTATTTCAACACGTAAACTACAGTGCGCCTGTCACAGGGACGTTACAAAGCTGCTACTTTTATTTATTCTGCCATTGAAGTCTTACCTAAATGCAACTAAAAATAAAAGCTATGTAGTAAATTAAATTACAGATTAAAAATGATTCTCAAGAGTTTTGGACTATAGCCTTCTACATGCCTCCCCATGTGTCCCTCAAACCAATGAAGCTGTGCTCTCCTGCCTTAGGAAAGGAAGGACCTACTTCATCAAATTTCTCTGTCATTTTATGCATCACTTCACAGTTCTGTAAACTTTGGAACATCTCTGCAGTAACCATTCCTATGGAAACAACAAAAGGAAATTTAAATGAGCCTTTAATGAATTGCAGTAGTATGCACATAAACTTTATTTTAAAACAATGATGAGGTCACAGTGTCAGAGATTCAAAAGTCAACAAAAAACTAGCATCCAGCATAATAGATATCCTGCACCATTGTAGTATGTTGCCTTTTATTTAACTTTAAGATTTAATTACAATTGTATTCTCATCTATGAATAATCGAATGGAATGCACATCCAGGTGAAATACGCACAGGATTGATAACCCTTGATACAATATTCATAAGAATATCTCAGATATGCTTAGCATCTCAGAATTTCCAATGTTTTCAACATTTGCCTTCAGGATTCAGGATTTTGCTTATAATACAAGGTCACCAACAAACATAGCTGGATAACTTGTTTTATTGCAGACAAGATAGAAGCCATACAGGTGCAAAAGTGCTGCATCTGACAGAACCCAGACAGTGCCCTAGACTTGTTTGCTCCGGTGTGTAAATTCTGTAGCTCTTCTTCCACTTTTTTAAGTCAATAGAATTTGGCAATTCCTTCTGGGAAGCCTTGAAAAAAATGCTTTTCAACATACAAGCGCTAATTGCAAACTTGGAAAAAAGGATTGATAAATTAACAACAGGTTTAAATCAACCCAAAGATGGCACTCAGATGCAAGTAATAGCAGTTAAACCAGACTTACAAGCAGATAGATTGGAATCTAATTTGTTGCTAGCAGATTTGAAGTTTGGAACCTGGTTTGAGAATTACAGGCTTGTTGAAGAAGGCTGAAAGTGGCATGAGTTCAAAAGATTTAGAGGTGGCAAAATTGATGAATGATGAAATGGGCTTTCTTAAGAAGATTGGTAGAGATTGGGGAATGTACTTATTATATTCCGTCCGCTAAACAGTGTCGGGGGGCGACACCCAGGAGCAGGGCCTTCTCTGTGATGGGCTCAGCCCTGTGGAATGACCTCCCCCTTGACATCAGGATTACTTCCGATCTCCGCTCCTTCCGTGTAAAGCTCAAGACCCACCTCTTTCAATTATCTGGCCTGGCTCAACCGTAGTTTATCCTCCTCCTGACAGTCCTTTTTAAATTGTATTTTATCATGGGATATTTTAATGGCTAATTTTGATTTTCTATTTTATTATTAATGTGATTTATGTTTGATTGCTACCTCCTCCATGTATGTATATGTATGTATATGTGTGTATCTGTATGTCTATATGTATGTATGTATATTTTTATTGTACGCCGCCCCGAGTCCCTTGCGGAGAGGGAGCGGCTAACAAATTAAAAATTTGAATTTGAATTTGAATATCCAATCAAAAAACAATTTCCAAGAGATGTGCATTTCAACTTGTAAAAAGATTCTTTGAACAACAAATGCTGTAGAGATATTTACAACAGATTTATGACTTTGGGGAATGAGATGCAATTGTTGGAAAGATCCCAGTTAAAAATGTAAAGAAAAGTTTTATCAATAAGAAGAATAAAGAATAGTCAATCCTGGAGTAATCAGAGTTGATGATTGCAGTGATTCATGGTATATTAGAAGCCATTGTGGACTTTCTGGAGTTAAATATAATAATAGATTGTTAAGGGGACTTTATAATGTAACTTTGTGGTTGAGTTTACCTGATAACTGGTTTTGTTAATACACAAGATAGATGCCAGGTCAAACTAGCTGAGTTGTAGAAGTTCATAACATTGTGGGCCTGTTTCACAAGGGGAGGAAACTATTATTGCTGAAATATATTTATCAGTATTCAACTAAGGGCAACATTGTACGTGTATGTGTTGGGTTTATTTATGAACATTTTCCATGTTTTGTTTTATTTTTATATTTTTTTCCTTTTGTTTGGAGTTTGTATTTTAACTTTGTGAACAAAAAATAAGAAATTTCATTTTAAAAAAGTAGAAATATTGAATTTTTCTTCCCAACCTTGAGATTAGGAAACATTTATTCATGTATGTATACAATAGTGGTCTTCTAGTCTAAGAATGGATGCTTCCCATTTTTGCAAGTTTCCGTCCACCCTTATGTCTACATGGACCAATCATCAACAAATATAATCCTGCATTGTAAACAAGAATTGAATGTCTCTCTTTGTAATGTAGAAAAAGGATTTTTACCTTGACAGCCTGAACACTGAATGAAGAAGTTAATGAGATCCAGAAGTGCCACATCTCTATCTTTTTTGTAGGCTTCAATCCAATCATCTACCACAGGCTGAACCAAATTAAAAAAAAAAACAGATAAAAAACTTAAAAATGACATATCACAACAGTGAAATAAAAGAGAGAAAAGCAACAAGTTTTCATAAACAGTGTGATTTATAGATGTCCAGTCAATCCAAAAAATATGTCGAGGTACCTGCATAGATCTTTTCCCCATACTGACCACCTCAAACAATGTAACGGCTTCAACCACTTCTCCATTTTGCAGCTGGCTTGATCGTCTACTATTGGAAGAGTTTCTTCTTCTGTTTTCACATTGTTCTCGGACTTTTCTTTTCCCTTTCTAAAATGATAAAATGAAATCCACTCCATGAGACAGGAACAGTATACAAAGGGACAAATTCCTTGACAGAACTGTTATAAAATAGATACAGAGGTACCAACTACATTGATCCAGCATTATCAGCTGGAGGAGTGCTCAATTTCACTGGGAGGGTGTGTAGATATAGGAAATACATTTATAGACAGTCCTCACTTAAACATTCGTTCAGGAATTTTTGTAGTTACAATGCTGTTACCAGAACTGCTATTGCTAAGTGGTACAGTCAGGTGTTTCACTAACAACCGCTTCACTTACTGAAGGAAAGTTGTATTTCCAATTAGTGTCCTTAAGTGAGGACAACCTATATGGGCATTTACAAAATGTAACCATTTCACATTAATAATAGTATAGGTCAACTCCCCAAAATGGTTTTAAGCTATAAACTGCACCCATTGAGGTTCAAGATCAAATCCCATTTTTTCCCATCTAATTTTATGAAATTAGAAATCATAGCACTTACAAAAATTTCAGTGTTGCTATTTCTCAAGCAATTTCCATTCGGTGTAGTGGTTTCAGAGGCAACCTCGTCTTGGATTCCATTTTCTCTGAACATAATTTTAAAAACATAAGAAAAACTCATATGAGGTATGAACATTTAAGAGAGTAGAGCATACTATTCTGTAATCTTGTTAAAGAGATTGCTAGCTAAATCAATGTATCCACCAAAGAGAAAAAATACATTAGAAGCAATACTCAAAAGCTAATTTCTTAAAACAAAAAATGTATCAATATTTGCCTAGAGTAAAGCTGTATACATAGCAAACATAGAGCCAGAACAGATATTCCACAGAACATGCAAATAAATTTCTAACATTTGTTTTAATGAAAATTAACTACAGAAAGCTGGAATCAAGTTTCCCTCTACTGCTAAATATCTGTGAATGTGATTTTTCTCTCTATGAGAAATCTGAAAGAAATCTTTACCAAACAACTGGCACTTTTCCTGTTATGTGATGCGCCTATATTTTATTGAAAGTCAAATGCAGATAAAATAAACAGGAAAATATTTTCACATTATCTGTACTGTTTAGTTCTTCAAAAGTCATTGCAGCAAAGCCATTTTGAAATCTATCAAACAAGCACTTATTCTTTTACTATACATATATATATAAAGTAAAATAAAATAAACTCCAATTATATAAATAGTATTGTTTCCATAATAAAACTATAAACAGTGTTATGTTAGTATTTCAATCAAATTTCCCACAAACTTGTTTAACATAGGCTAACATGCAGGTAACAATCTTTAATTTGGGCTTGATTTCCTTTTGGGGAGAAAAATGAGGCAGCAATTCTAAACACTGTCTCACTGTCCAATTATCTATTTACTCTGAAGAAGTGCTTATATACATTCAATCAGAATAAATTAAGATAAGGTATGTCATTTGCATCTAGAATGTCTCAAATTCCATTCAGCTGATTTCATAGTAGGAATATTATAATTGATGCTTATTCAAGTTCTAATTTACTGTATTGTTAAAGACAAAAGCAATGACATATATATGCAGATGGTAAAATCCCAAGAGTACAACCAAATATAATTCTAAATCTGAAGCACCTTCAAAATGATTTTTCCCAATCCATTGTTTTGAATGTGCTAGAAAAGTTTAAGTTTCATATTTATTTCCCAGTATGCTCAAGTGCCACTATGTGGAAACTTAAAATAGTATCTGGGATTGCTTACAGTGTTGTTCTTATTGCAAATGGAATTGGTCGCTAGCATCAGGAAAATTAATAATGAGTTATCACAATAAACTAGTGCCAAATTGAGGATCTTTTCCACATTCCCATTCAATTTAGGCCTGTCTTTCATCAAGCTATCTGATACATTAAATAACAGATACAGATAGTCCTTGATTTATGACCAGAATTTACCCCAAAATTTCTGTTATTAAGTAAAACATTTGTTAAATGAGTTTTGCTCCATTTTACAACCTTTCTTGCATTCATTGTTAAGTGAATCACTGCAGTTGATGTTAGTAACCTTTTTTTTAAGTGAATCTGGCTTCCCCATTGACTTTGCTTATCAGAAGGTTTCAAAAGGTGATCACATGACCTTGGAAGGGTCATAAATATGAATCGGCTACCAAGCATTTGAATTTTGATCACGATTATGGAGATGCTGCAAAGGTCATAACTGTGAAAAATGGTCATAAGTCACTTTTTCAGTGCCATTGTAACTTTGAACAGTCATTAAATGAACTGTTGTAAGTCGAGGACTATTTGTACACAGGCTTTCGCAACAGGCACATACTTCACAATGGAGAAGCAGTGCCAGGATGCTAGGGCTTAACATTTTTGGTTGACATCAACTACTTTTATGATTTACTTCTATTCCAGCCCTATAATGCATTTGTTTTCAGTGGGAAAAGTGGTAGGCACAGGAAATCTTTCACTTAACTTTTGTTAACATTTCTCATAGCTCTATAGACAATCATTTCTAGCCTTCCAATCCTGTTTCCCTCTCACCAAACTCCTCTGCTCATCCATATATCCCACAAGGAAAAAGAAAAATCTAATTTGACTTGTTGTTTATGTTGCTCCGTGTGTGTGTGTGTGTGTGTGTGTGTGTGTGTGTGTGTGTGTACCTTTTTTTTTTTTTCCCAAAAAATTTTATTGGTTTTTTTAAAACATTTACTAGGAAAAGGGTATGTGGAATAATATACAAATTTTGGCAGTTGCAAGTATGGCAGACGCCCCCTCCCTCCAAACTCATGGTATACATCTGGATATAAAACATTAATACATAATCATGTAAAATCAGCATATAGGAATAAAAGTTTTCAATCAACTTATATATTATAACATATTTTCTAAATATAATTTCACTATTACTTTCGGTATGTTTATAACAATGTGGTTTTCTTATTCATTTTTGTGATCTGAGCTTTCTTGGTATTGCCCCTTCCCCCCCCCGCTGGCAGAGCTCCGGCCCCTCCCGTGTCCTGTATAACCGTTGTAGAGTCTTCTGCTTTTTCTAGGTTTGCTTTATTTTTTTCCATAAAGGCCTGAGCCTCTATGGGTGTATTAATTCTAATTCTTGTCTCCTCCCAGAATATCAACATCCCTTCAGGCATCAACCATCTAAACCACACCCTTTCTGGTATAATTTATTCGCCAATTGCGAATAACTTTTCCTTTTCTCCCTAATTTTTTTTGGGATCTGCTTCAAGATGGTTATCTCCCTATCGTGGTATGTCAATGCTTGCCCCCTTTGTACACCCAGAATTGCGTCTCTTGTACTTTTCCTAAGGAATTTAATATGAACCTCCCTGGGTACATTGTGTGTCCTAGCATATGCTGAATTCACTCTATAGGCCAAGTCTATCTCCCACTCCATCTGTTGTTTGTCTTTGTGTATGTATTCAGCTAAAATGTTGGTCATAATGTCCCTTATATTTTCCCCATCTGTTTCTATAACATTTTGAAATCTAAGATAAAAGGACATTCTCTCAAACTCTGTTTTCATTTGTTGAATATCAAGTTCTTTGTTACTCTTCTGTAAAACTTCCACCACCACCCCTCGCCTCCGCCACCCCACCCTCCACAAGGTCCAGTCTCTGCGAGTTCTTATAAATTTGGACTTGATTCTCTTTAATTTCTTCCTTCATTTCCTTTAGTTGTTTCTTAATTTCTTCCTGGCCCTGTATGAGTTGTTGAAGCATTTGCAGCAAATCCACCTCTGTGCTCTTAGGTTGCATCATTTCTGTAATCTTTGACTGTGTGGCAGGGCTGGATGTTGCAGATGTCGGTGCGGAAGTAGCAAAGCCAGGTTTTCCAGGTGGTGGTCTTTTTGGAGGCATAGTTTATAAGACAGAGAAGTCAGTCAGTGTAGAGACTGGACAGCTGGAGAAGTAGAGCAGGCAGATGAGTCCAGGAAGCAGAAAATCCAAACAAGTGAGAGTTTCTTTAGTCAATCTGGCATTAAGAAAAGGTTTCCTCTCCAGAAGATTCAGGAAATAGCAATCCACAAGAGATTCCTCTGGGTAGTACGGAGACAAAGACCGGAAGCCTGAGTTTTAAAGGTGGAGTCAGGTTTCACAGTTCATGAAGACAACGGAAGTGTGCCATCTTGCCCTGCCAGCTTTGGGCTCAGAGGCATAATAAAATTTCAAAAGTTCACAAAGTTCTCAGGTCATCAACAAGTTATAAAACTAAGTCCAGTGAAAATCACTTTTATAGGGGTGAGGCATCAGTAGTTGGCTCTCCCCCCTCCTCCATCCTCCTAGGGGCAAAAGCAGAATTTTTTCAAGCCGCTTGTCCAAGGGGGGGTAAAATCCCCCCCCTCTAACCGCACCTCCAGCGAAGCTCCGAAAGTTTAACTTATAATCTTGCTGAAAAGTCCATCAATTCAACATAAAAGGAATGGAGAAAGGAAGCACCTCACCACATCGCCGCTGCTTCCTTCAATTTCACGCTGCCCGATCGGCATGGGGCGAGACGCAGGCGCGCCCTCCGAAACTGCTCCCCGGTGCCTAGAGCAAAGCGGAGAAGCCCCCACCAGCCGCCGCCGATGCCAGGGCCCTCCGCGAGCCGCTCCCTCGGCAGGACGCCTCTTCGGGGCGTCCTGTGCCCCCCCAGAAGCGGGGGAAGCCCACCGGGAGAGCGGGAGTGGGCAAAGACTTGCCCGTCGCCGTAGCCGCCGGAACCGGAAGTCCCGTGTGTGTGTGTACCTTCATCCAATCTGTCCCTACCCATGTATTCTGTATTTCTTCCTTCTTCTGGCCATAGGTCAGAAAACCAAAATTGCTTGTGCCCTATATGTAACCATCCCTCTATCTCCTTTCCTGCTGCAAATTCAGGATTGAGAGATCTATTCTAAGTGGTGTGGCAAATGTTCACAACCAGGTACAATGTGAGTGTAGTGTTGGATGTAGGCAGGGAAGTCATTTCTCTTTTCTCCTTTGAGAAAAAGCAATAACTTTGGATGGTTGGTTCTCCTACTTAAAGTAAAATAAAGTAAATAAAGTACTTTTTTAAAAGAAGAGCTTTATTTTTTCCCCTAGCTGAATAGACTGGTGTGTTTAGGCATCAGGGTTGGCTAAGTACTCACCCATGATCCTCTCTGACATCACTGAACTGACATCTTTCTCCTGGAGACATTCACACTCGAAGTATGTAAAGAACAGTCTTTGAATGTATGGAATTGTGAGTGCTGGCATTCACACAACTTTACAATAGCAAAGTACCGAAATACCTGGAAGCCAAAACACACACAGTATTATTCACCACATCTTCTCTACTGTAGAGCAATTTCAGAGATGTTGATGGGATTATCTGAAACATTAACTGAAAAAATTCTCGTTGTGTAACAAATGAACAGGTCTATAAATAGATGTACAGACATTTATCCACATTTCCAAACCATAAACATAACTTAATGAAACATAGTTTTAAATAAAAATACCAAGGTAATTGTTTGTATGCTATTGTTAGAAACTTACTTGTGGTTAGAGAAATTGGCAACCCGAACCAGATTCTACTTCCATTACCACTACATCCTCTCAGCAGGGCAGAAAGTAAATCATCCAGGGCAGACACTTCAATATGAAAAAGAATATAAACAGAAGAAATTTCAGTTTATTCTCCATAGCATCCCTGTGAACAGCAGTAACAAAACTTCCAACACTGAAATACACAATCCCATGAAACATTTAAAAGATACAAAAGTAGCAATTCCCAAGGAAAATGTATAATTAAATTTTAGCAAAATTAAACTTCAGTAACATTTTAATCAATGGCATTATGTGTCAATGATCCTACAGATATCACAAGTAATTTAGCAACATTTATGATGAAAGCCAGTTATCTAACTGCAGACAGCAGTCAGTACACACATGAGGAAAAATACTACTGGTAATACAGTAGCTCACACTTTGAGGCCTAGAGTTGATGTGTAGGGTGTTTAAGGGAACACCCATTTAACATGTATTTAATATTGTAAGGAAAAACAGACTCCTTTTGCAAGGATTATAAATATACTCAAGCAAGATGCTCTGATTCTACGATCAATTGATATATATAATTTGTTGACCAACATATACATATACATATATACATATACATATACATATACACATATATACATACATACATACATACATACATACATATACACACACACATATATATATACATACATACAGTACTGTGCAAAACTTTTAGGAAGGTGTGAAAAAATGCTGTAAACAAAGAATGCTTTCAAAAATGGAAGTGGTAAACATTTATGTTCATAAATGAACAAAATGCAGTGAATGAACAAAAGAGAAATCTAAACCAAATCAATATTTGGTGTGACCCCATTTTGCCTTCAAAACAGCAGCAATTCTTCTAGGTACACTTGCACACAGTTTTTTAAGGAACTCGGCTAGGTTATTCCAAACATCTTGGAGAACTAACCACAGATCTTCTGTGGATGTAGGCTTTCTCACATCCTTCTGTCTCTTCATGTTATCTCAGACACACTCGATGATGTTGAGATCAGGGCTCTGTGGGGGCCATGCCATCACTTCCAGTACTTCTTGTTCTTTATGCTGAAGATAGTTCGTAATGACTTTGGCTGTATGTTTGGGGTCGTTGTCCTGCTGCAGAATAAATTTGGGGCCAATCATACGCCTCCCTGATGGTATTGCATGATGGATAAGTATCTGCCTGTATTTCTCAGCATTGAGAACATCATTAATCCTAAACCTTTAACTATTGTACAGTAAACTACTGCTACCTCCTCCTGCCAGACCTATTTATATTTATATTATGTATATTTATTGTTTTTGTTTTTAATATGACTGTACACCGCCCCGAGTCCCTTCTGGGAGAGGGGCAGTCTAGAAATCAAATAAAAGTTAAAGTTAAAGACCAAATCTCCAACTCCATTTGCAGAAATGCAGCCCCAAACATTCAAGGAACCTCCAGCTTGCTTCACTGTTGCCTGCAGACACTCATTATTGCACCGCTTTCCAGCCCTTCGACAAACAAACTGCCTTCTGCTACAGCCAAATATTTCAAATTTTGACTCATCAGTCCAGAGCACCTGCTGCCATTTTTCTGCACCCCAGTTCCTATGTTTTTGTGCATACTTTAGTCGCTTGGCCTTGTTCCCACATTGGAGGTATGGCTTTTTGGCTGCAACTCTTCCATGTACACCACTCCTGGCCAGACTTCTCCGGACAGTAGATGGGTGTACCTGGGTCCCACTAGTTTCTGCCAGTTCTGAGTTGATGGCACTGCTGGACATCTTCCAATTTCAAAGGGTAGTAAGCTTGATGTGTCTTTCATCTGCTGCACTAAGTTTCCTTGGCCAACCACTGCGTCTACGATCCTCAACATTGCCCGTTTCTTTGTGCTTCTTCAAAAGAGCTTGAACAGCACATCTTGAAACCCCAGTCTGCTTTGAAATCTTTGTCTGGGAGAGACCTTGTTGATGCCGTATAACTACCTTGTGTCTTGTTGCTGTGCTCAGTCTTGCCATGACATGAAACTGTCTTTCACAACCTCACCTTGGCAGCAGAGTTTGGCTGTTCCTCACCCAGTTTTAAGCCTCCTACACAGCTGTTTCTGTTTCAGTTCATGACTGGGTTTCAACCTACATGTGACATTGATGGTTATTAGCATCTGTTTGGTATAATTGGTTGATCATACACCTGACTATAATCCTGCAAAATCCCTGACTTTGTGCAAGCATACCTATGAGAATGGATGCTGGTTTGAAGGCAAAAGGTAGTAACACCAAATATTGATTTGATTTGGATTTTTCTTTTGTTCGCTCACTTTTCATTTTGAAAATTGAGAAAAATAAACAATCATTATTTATATTTCTGAAAGCATTCTTTGTTTACAGCATTTTTTCACACCTGCCTAAAACATTTGCACAGTACTGTGTGTGTGTGTGTGTGTAAGTATGTATGTATGTATGTGTGTGTGTGTATATATATATATGTGTATATATGTATATATATATATATATATATATATATAGTCATACCAGGGGTTGTAACACAAATACATACATACATACATACATACATACATACATACATACATACATACATATATATATATATATATAAATTTGTTGAGGTATGGGGGGGAGGCTGGAAGAGGAAAGACTGAGAGGGAAGGAAAGAGAAATAAAGGGCCCTATATGAGGTAAATACTCTACAGTACCTTAAAAAAATGCCATACCAGCTTTCAATCACACATTTAGTTCTTTGTGTACATGGTTGTTTTGCCACATCCTCTCCTGAATAATTGAAGATGAGCAATGCATCTAATGCAAAGAGCATTAGATGATATGACAATTTGTCAAGGGTCTCCAGCAGTCCTAGGGGTTTGAGACATTCTTCCTTTGAAATAAGCAACATATATTCCTTGGTGCTTATCTGAATTTAATTAAAATATGGGAAAGTATATACTGCTGCAGTCCACCTCTGTCAATCTGTCTCAGTTTTCCTTTCTGAATTAAAGCTGCTTACTTTTTCTTCTATTATTGTTTTCAAACCATGTTGCATCTTTACAAATTGTAGCCCTTCCAGAGGTTTCTCACATCATAGCACTTTTTAAATATAAATTATTTTGTCTACTGCTAGTCTTAACTGCTTGTCTTAACCCAGGTAAGGATGGGTTGAGTTCTCATCTCCCCCCCCCCCCCGCCGCAATGTCCTGTTTAATTCTCCATTCAAAAAATACAAGCAAGCACAGTCTCCATTTCATAAAGTCCCTTACCTTTTGACTTATATTATGACTTGAGCTGATTATTACATCCCTTAACAAAAATCATTTCATTTTATGGTCACAGGTTTAGTCCATAAACATAGTCCTCTTTTAAAATAAGCTCTTGCTGGCAAAGTTACTTGATATGTTATTTGATGTGTTATCATAAAACACTACTGTCAAGAAGTTTCCTTTGCCATATAACATCAGAAAGTAAGCTGCTCAGATGTATGTGTGTGAGAACAATCCACATAATGACTAGGGCAAGGGTTCCTAAGCCCTGGGCCATGGACCAAGACTACCAGTACAGGAACTGGGCTACACAGCTGGAGGTGAGCAATTGAAACCATCCCCACCCACCCCCCAGATCTGTGGAAATATGGTCTTCCATGAAACTGGTCTCTGGTGCCAAAAAGGCACCACTGGAATAGAGGACTGTATGTTCAGACTGAAGCAAACTTACTACAATCTTGCCTTCAGCAAATTACAAAAACATCAAAATGATGTGCATTATGACAACATCACACAAATGCTAATAGTATGTATTTGTATCCTAACATCTGACACAAGAACATAACGTCTGAATGATGACATAATCAACATGTTATTTGTCCTTGCAGATGTCCAAGTCTCTTTGCACTTCCATTATTTAGTCATGTGCTGACAATGTTTTAGGTTAGAGTATTATCTTGGTAAATATGTACAGTCCTCACATGAACCAAGCATAATTAAAGGGAGTTGGAAAAATGACTTTTTGTAATGTTATTATTTCAAAGTGTCCATATCCTCCCTCACTGTCATTTCTGATGCACAAAAGGTGTAGTGGCTGCTTTTTGCAGATATAAACTAATTTGTAATACAAGGTCAGACTTCAAGACAACCATAAAGAAAACATCTGGACTATGTAACAGGTATTCCCAGAGAAGTAGAATTTTAAGATACTGTGGAATATTTTTATTAAGGAATATTTTATTAAGGAAGCCTCCTTGGGAATTCATTAATAAAATCAAAATTAGCATGTAAATATTGAGTATTTTAGGTAAACAAATCTGTAGAATTTAAAAAAAAAAACAGGAGAGGTAACAGTTTTAAGCACTCTTCTGGATAATGCTCCTGCTCAGGAATGAAGTGTAAACCCCACTGAAACAATAACAACACTGTAATGAAATGTGACATAAAGAGTGGTCCTACAAGTTCTGCCCAATCACATTTAACAATGGTTTTCAAAATGGAAATAGCATTATTAAAACAACCTTGCAATGAGGATTCTAAAAGATTAAGTCTTTTAAGAAAATATGTTTTACTTAAAACCATAGTAATAAATGCTCCACCAGAAGGTACTATACATTTTAGGAAAGGCACCGGTGGGTATGAAAGCCCCCCAGTGTGGTTAACAGGCACAATCAATGAAACTGTAAAAGGGGGGGGGGGAATTCCTACAACAATGGAAGTCTTGTCCAATGGATACAAAGTAAGGCAAGATGTTTGCCAAGTTAAAAAAAGATATGGAAAAATAAAAAACCCAAGTACACTTTGTTAATAAAGTAGCCAAGGAATAAATTACCTAAATTAGTTTGTGTGTTCTATGGAATAAAAAGAAAATTCAAGTTAAATATTGTTATAAAAAATATTTAGGACTAGGGAAAGGATTAAATCTAGAACAGGGGTGTCAAACTGGCAGCCCAAGGGGTCAATGCGTCACGTGCAGGCCACGCCCACCCGTTCCGCAAAGGAGAAAGTCTTGAAACGTCACGTGACGGCAACATGACACCGCGAGTTTGACGCCCATTATCTAGAACATAAGCCATATAAAGATCATATATAAATCCACGACAACATTTGGAATATTATATTCCATTCAACCCTACAAAAAATTGTCCAATATATAGGAAACAATGACCAATAAAATATTACTAGTATATGTCACCTAGAGATCATGCAACCACTGATATACAAATTTAGTTTAACTAAAGCGTCAGCAAATACACACATACACACAATATAATACAATATAGGAGATAATATATTAAGTTAAAATCATAATAAAATCACCATAATTTGGAGCCATCAAGTTGCAATGTGATAGATGTTATAATATGACATCTAAGGAAGCTAATACCTTTCATATGAATAAAGTCTAAAATATTTGGAGTTTTGGGGGACAGAAGACTAATGGTATGAATGAAGATTTTTTGTTCTAACTGTCAGGAAGTTTCTCCTCAGTTATAAGTTGCTTCTCTCCTTGATTAGTTTCCACCCATTGCTTCTTGTTCTACCCACAGGTGCCTTGGAGAATTGTTTGACTCCCTCTTCTTTGTAGCAACCCCTCAGATATTCATGTTCAGAACAAAGAAAACATATCTTCACTGAAGGTACTATTCTTAATGGTAAAGTATTTTCACAATGTCTCAATGCTCACAAATATAACCACTGTTAGTATCAACAGTAACTAAAAGGTGTTTCCAAGTCATTTCGAAGCAGAATGTCACTAGATATAATATTCTCAGAACGGAAAACTCTAAATCAGCAGATAGTTGGTCTAAAGCTTTTTCCCCCTGCACTCACATTCTTAAGTGAGTGTCTATTGGAAATCTCTTACCACAATCATCCTAATAATTGTCTATGGAGATTCTCAATCATCCAGGAGGTCATGGTTTTCCCAAAGGGGCTTTTTCAAGAGGCAACTGGACTTTCTGTTTTTTTCTTTGAAGATGTTTCACTTCTCATCCATGAAGCAAAACATCTTCAAAGAAAAACCAGAAAATCCAGTTGCCTCTTGAAAAAGGACCTTTGGGACATCCTAATAATTTGTTCTTGATGAAATACTCTTAAACACAGTTACAGTTACAACCAGAAAATGCCTTGTTACCGATTTCATCTATATTGTGAATCATCAAAACGCAAGTAACCAGATGGTCAAACCCTATTGGGAATTGAACTCCCAACTGAATCTTTGCATTTGGTATCTTAGATTACTATAAATATAGAAACTATGCCACACAGGACACACTATAAAAACAGATACATTTCCCATTCCAAGACAGAGGGAATGTGGAAATTATGTAACTGTATGTGGTGGCTTGACATAGATAGCGTAGATTGTACAGTATATAATATTCTAAGACCTGACAGGTAGGAAGCTCTTCCTCTTCCTCCTTGCCTCTGAAGTTTAGATCATTACTTTGTTATTTTTATTTTATTTATTTATTTATCAAGCATGTATTAGATAACATATATAAGTATAAACATAATTTTGAATACATGAAATGGATACAAATAAAAAGGAACATTAGGACAGGGATGGTAGGCACATTGGTGCGCTTATGCACGCCCCTTACAGACCTCTTAGGAATGGGGTGAGGTCCACAGTACACAGTCTAAAGGTTAAAGTTGTGGGGGTTTGAGGAAGAAACCACAGAGTCAGGTAGTGCATTCCAGGCATTGACGGTTTACCTTGACTTAAATATTGTTAGGATGCAATATAGACCATATAAGATTGTGTAACATGAAAATAAAGTCCTTAACTGTTGTGCAAAGCTGCACAAATTATAGTGCAGACAGTGCAAGAAAGAAGACATTTCATATCGCCATGAGCGCAAATCAAAGACAAACATACAAATATGGCAGCAAAGTACATGAAGGAAGGAGTTTACCCTGCCCTGTCGAAGTCGGATACAAAAAAAAAACCCTCCCAAATTTCAAAGTCGCTCCCTCCAGCTTTTTTAAGCTTTGAGCGCAAAGAACTCACATGTGGCGTGAATGGGAATTAGACAAAGCCTCCGCCAAGGAAGTTCTGGGTTTGCAAAAGAAAGAGGAAGGGGGAAAGGGGGGGAACCATCAAGGAGGGGGCTATACATTACGAGATACTAAAGCCAGTGGAAAGGAGAGCGGCGGAGCAGCTATAGAAAGACACCGAGGGAGGAAAGCTGCAGGGGACGATTGCAAACCCCGCGGGGAACTTCAGCCCCTGGGAGAAGCAAAGAGGGAGCAAAGCTCTGTCCACGGCCGGCTCACCCCCTCCCCAAACCCAGCCACCAGCCCGGACAGGGACCACGCGCGCGCCCCCTACCCAGCGGGCTGCGCCGGTCCAGAGAGGGAGCCGATTCGGACCCGAAAGAACGAAGCAGGGCGGTCCCAGCGCTGATTCAATCCCTGGCTCAGAGCCAGCGCCAACTCCCGCCCTCCTCCCGTCGCTCTCCCTTCACGCGCCTCGACCCACCCAATGAAAAAGGAATGTGGTGACAGCCGCCCGGAAAAGATTATCGGCTCGTTATCTGGAAGGGAGAAGCATTCGTCAAACCCCGCCCCTCGGAGTTTTTTTTTCCCCTCCTTTGCCGGGAGGGGAAGAAGGGCGGGGTTTCCAGGCGTGCTGCACCAACCGGTGGGATCCACAAAGAAGGCATTTCCGTTCCGCCACAGATCTTGTTCTTAACTGAGGCAGAGCCCCTTGGGGAATGTAATGAGTGTTGCACGTATTGATTGCCATGGGTTCCCGGTGGCGCCAAATGCAATGCTTGGTTCAGATATTTCGCCCAGAGGTTCGCCTGCTGCCAGCTAGCTGTCAGGGGCGAAATCCCGTTAGGTTCTGGCACAACTCTGCTGTCAATTATCGCCAGCCGCCATCCGGTAATGGACCGGCTCGGGGAAAGAGTGGGGCTGGTACGCTCTCTTCCTGGGGGACGGAAGACAACGAGGAGGGGGACTTGGTAGAAAACGACGACGATGAAGAAGAAGAAGAAGAAGACCTGGACGACGACGAAGACCTGGATGTAGAAGACGAGCTGTTGGAGGAGTCCAGATTACCGTTTTTCTCGCTGGAGGCCCAAAGAGTGTTTATTGTACACCCGGCTGTGAAATGGGGACCTGACAAGCCGAAGCTGACCACAGGTGCGATCAAGATTGTCGCCGTGGCTGCATAGAGGGGCCAACCCAGATGCAGCTCAGTCTGGCTGTGTGCATGACCCACGCTTGGTGCATTTGGATGCTGTGCAAATGCTGAGAACCTCTGTGAAGCAAAAGCCCCGCTACTAAGGGGGGGGGGGTGTTAATAAACTGCAATTATGTAACACGAGATCGTGATAGGGTAGAACTCTTTTTTTAAAGTAAAAGTTGCAACTTTCTCATAATGAGGGTTTTCCCCAAAGTTGTATATCCATAATGTTTCCAGTAATAGAAAGATGGTGTTACTATGATGATGCAGTGGTTTTTGTGCATATTGTAGGTTTTTTGTACCTCTGGTTTAGAAAATGAGGCAATTTCAAGGAACACCAAGGGTAGGACTATGACAGTGAGGGCTAACCTTTTTGTTGTCACGTGCTGAAAGTGCAATGTATGTGTGACACCCCCCCATCATGCCCCACCTCCCCACACATGTGTGCGCAACCCCTGTATGTGCCACGCCCACACACATGCATGCATGACCCCCCCCGTGCTTCCTGCCCATGCTGTGCTTGCGCACAATCCCCTCTGTGCACGCCCCAGCCCCCAGGCATGTGTGCACATCTCCTGCATGTGCCCCATCCCTCCGTGCATGCGCGGCAGAGACCCGAAAATCAGCTGGCCAGAGGGAGAATCACGCACATGCACAGTGGAGCTAAGCTGGGGCGACAGCTCACATACCCACAGAGAGGCTCTGCGTACCACCTATGGCACACATGCTACAGGTTCACCATCACGGGCCTATGACTTCTGAGGTGCAGAAATCCAGAGGATGCCTAAAAGACAGTATACTTTCTAGTGATCATTCCCATTTTTTTGCAGTAGATTGACAATGATCTTTCAGTATTGAAAAGAGATATCAAAGAAACTTTCATTTAAAGTTAATATTTAAGAAAAAGCTAGTTAACATTATCCTATTGTGATTTAATTATTTTATCATGTTACATTTACACTTCAATCATACTTAAGGTCTTTGGGAAAAGGGCATCGTTTCATTTGTCCCAAATTCTTCAAAATGGACAAAGCATAAACTTTTTATAACTTTAATCTAATCCAAATGTGGTCATACTCTTCACCCATTCTCAGGTACTCTACAAATGGCAGGCCAAAAATTAACATTTTTAAACAATTTTTATTTTTTAAAGATTACTACAGGTAGTTAGTGTTGATACCCAAATATACGTGTTTTTAAAAGGGGGAGAAATATTGAGATGTCAAATTTTAAAAGATTTGGGATTTTTACTTTTTGCTACTATTATAAACAGGATAGGAACATCAAAATCGAATGAAAGTTGGTGATTTGTGATTTCAGCCATTTCATTTTTTTAAATGTAGCCATTTTTATTGAATGTTGGTGTTCCATGGGCATCATCTTTAGGAATCATATGCCATGTTGCCAGACTGGTTTATATGGCTGTTCTCAGAAATTTTTGTTACTGTTAGAGTGCTTATAAAGGAAAAGATAGAAAACCACTGATCCAATTTACGTTTTATCATTTAATGCATTCAAACTTGAATGAATATAATTGACTTTTTACTGATGCCTGTGCTATTGATATATGGAAAGCCTGCTAATAAAATTCTATATTTCTGTAGTACTTCCCCTTAATTAAAAAAATAAATATTACAAGGTATCATTACATCCATTCTAATACAGTTGCTTATATATAGGCAAAGTTAGAAGTATGTGATGTGTGATTATTGTTACCATTAATTTTTTCTCCAATATTATAGCTGAATTGCAGCTAGCTGAAGCTGTTACTCTAATAAACACCCTTCAAAACTGGACCGTGATAGATAAAATCATTCTGCCTATACAAATTCCTGACAAGAAATTTATCTTTCACAAAGGAAATTTTCAACTTCTAACTGGTAAGAATGTATCTCAAAACTTTTCTTAATATATGTAATACTTATATAGGTAATCCCCAGATTACAAGCGTTCCCTTAGCAAACATTCAAAGTTACATGATAAGAGCCCCCCAGTGTTTACATACAAGTCCCAAAATTACAAATGTTGTAGCACCACGGCAGTAGTTCGCCCTTACAAACAACCACAGAGGCGCTGCAATATTTGCCCTACCTATTCACCACCACCACCCCGGGTCTTCACAGGCACTCCCACCTGTGGTGACTCACCTTGCAAAGATCTCTCTGTTGCAGTTTCTTTGCCTACTTCATTGCTTCCAGGTTTCGGTGCATTTGTAGAGAACAGAGGTCTAATGTACCGTGAGATCATGTGAGATCAGTAATGCGAGATCTCGTGCTACTAATCTTTCATGATTTCATACTTTAAAACTCTATTCACTGCGAATTGAGGCCTGGACATTTGCAAATGGACGGAAGACTTCGGTCCTTCAGGCCTTCCCTCTGTTTGTCGTTTCCTTGCCAAACTTACAGGGAGATTGCGTCCCTGTAGGCTTTGGCAGCCCCTTGCAAAAAGCCTTTGTCGGCAGCAGCGAAGCTTGGGAGGAACAGATGTCTCCCTCCAAAGCTCTGTTGCTACTGGCAAAGGCTTTTTCCAAACAACTGCCGAAGCCTACAGGCAAAGCCCACAAGCACTTCGGTGGCAAGAAAGGAGGCCTGGAGGTGCGTGTGTGGCCCTCCATGCCTTTTTCATTGCCAAAGCGAAGCTTGGGAGGGACAGATGCCTCCCTCCAAAGCTGTGTTGCTACTGGCAAAGGCTTTTTCCAAACACCTGCCGAAGCCTACAGGGTCCACAAGCGCTTCGGTGGCAAGAAAGGAGGCCTGGAGGTGCATGTGTGGCCCTCCAAGCCTTTTTCATTGCCAAAGCCTTCCTCAAGCAGTTTTGGGGCGAGAAACGAGGCCCAGAATGGCATACGCAGCCCTCCATGCTTCCTTTTTCATTGCTGAAGCCATCCTCAACCAGTTTGGCCGCAAGAAAGTAGCCCTGGAATGGCACACACAGCCCTCTGGGCCTCCTTTTTCATCACCAAAGCGGTCCTCAAGCGGTGCAGCGGTGAGAAAGGAGGCTCAGAAGGACCTCCAGGGGAAGGAGAATGACATATTTGTGGGTCAGGGAAGACATTGGGTGGTCTGAAGCAGGTGGCCTGTTTCATCACTACCTCCCCCCCCTCCATGCCTTCCCCACCCCAAGATACCTCACCTGCACTTAAGGAGCTGTGCTTTCGATTAGCAAATGCATGGGTGAAAGGAGGGCGTGATCACTTTCAAGGTACAAGATTCACTCCTACAAATCCTCGGGTTACTAATGGAATGGGCAAGCTCCATTCCATTTGTAACTTGTGAACTACCTGTAATTAAGTTCCTATGAATATTTCTATTTGCATGAAATCTGGATCAAATTCTTGTTTGCAATGAAAATACAGTATTGTCATATTTTAATGTTTTTTCAGATAAATTAGAAATCGTGGATATTGTACTTCTTAATTTTTTTTAACATGAGTGATGCTACACCTTGCTTAAGCTATCAGAGATTTGATTCATAAATATTTGAACCATGGCTTGACTGAATAATTGTAGTTTTCAATATCATTTCATTCCTAAAAACAAAAATAATTAGATCTTACTTTCCAAATATAATTATCTTAATTTTTCCTTTCAGAAAAAATTAAAAGTTTGCCCTTTTTATCATCTGTCTTTGTAAATGTAGAAGTGCTCTCTCCTGTAGCTAAAGTAAGTTCATTTTAGTTTGAAAATATCAATTCTTTTAATTCAACTTTTTGGAATTTTTTATATGAATATGGGGTGCATGTTTCCAGTAAACCTGACACCAGCCATAGCATTAAACAACTGAAAGAAGCCATATAAGATTGGAAAATGTGGAGAGGCTAGGCCCATAGAATTGTCAAGAATCAACATATTTGAATGGATAGCATCATCTTTATAATAAATGCTTGACCAGTAATAATGGGAAATGCCAACCATAACATGGCTCAGATTTTCTGGTTGTAGAGAGATAAGCAATATGATAACATAGAAGTCAGCACTAGTTAGTTTTTGTGGGTGGTTACTTCCTAATTCCCACTTAAAAATACAAGTGCTGATTTCAGATGACTTGCGAACCAGCATCTGCAACTGCTTAAATAAGCTATTCAGGAAGCTTTCTTGAGTTCAGGGGTTTTCGAAGTTTAGAGGTTTTGGTTCAGGTATTTATATTATACTCCCATGATTGAGATTACCAATAGAGAAAGCAGAATTCATGCTGGTGCTATTTTCTGCCAACTCCAAAATAGTAACAATTTAAATCAACCAAAGGGAAAAATCCTACAGCTTTCTGTTGTTATCAGGTCCAAGGTAACTGATCCTCTTGCATCTTTCTCCATCATCATTTCTTTCATCCATAGGGGAAAGGGGGCATCTGCAAGATAAGTCAGGAATTTCCTAGAAAAGCTCTGCATGGCACAGCTTGTCTTCCATCAGATGCCAGGCTAATTAAAGTCCTCCATCATGTACCTTCTGGAAGAGTGTGTAAACAGATCTGCTCAGTAGCAATATTTTATTTGGAATAGTTTCCCCACAAAGTGGCCTCTTTCCTGTTACCAGTTTGGAAGACTGCCAAGACCATAGCTTTCCAGTGGCCCTTGAGGTTCGAGAGAGAATTTGTATTATAATAGAAAATATTGGGAGTAGGTATTTTGTCTATCTCAGAGGCTACATGATTTATTTGTATTTATTGAATATATTTTAAATATTACGCTCAGTAGTTGTTTTATTGTCAGCTGCCTAGAATAAGAGGAGGTATATTCATGCATGTAAATAAATATTTAATTTTGCATCTGTAATTATTTGATCTAGTTTGGAATACTTTACCTTTCTGTGTTCTTTGTAATTTTTCACCCTCAGATACTGCACTTATGAAAAGGGGTCACCAGGCACCCCAAATGTTCCTTTGTTATTAGAGCGCACTGTATGATGATGAATTATCCCCACAAGATGCACTTTGGCTTTTATTCATCATAGGCTAGAGCAGTGGTTCTCAACCTGTGGGTCGGGACCCCTTTGGGGGTCGAACGACCCTTTCACAGGGGTCGCCTAAGACCATCGGAAAACACATATTTTTGAAAAAATACGGAAAACATAAAATAATTTTATGGTTGGGGGTCACCACAACATGAACTGTATTAAAGGGTCGCGGCATTAGAAAGGTTGAGACCCACTGGTCTAGAGAGAGGCTTGAATGCAAGTAAATTTGCAGACATATTAAAAATTTCCATTTCCATTATATTTTTATAGAAAGAACTTGAAAAAGCCTGGGGTGTGAAGGTTTTTGACAGATACACCATTGTCCTTCATATTTTCCGATGTAATGCTCAAACAAAGGAGGCAAAAATCCAGATAGCTTTGGCTGAACTGCCACTTCTAAGGTACACAAAGTAGCGAAAGTAATGTTAGTATCCACGATATGGAAAATATATTTTCAGGTAATAATTAAAACAATACGTTGCCTACTTGCATTAGATTATATGTCTATACATTTGTACAATGTTTCACATAAGCAAATTTAGATCAAACATGGAAACCTGATTATTATAATTCCACATAATAATACTTTGTTTTATTCTATGGCTTTGTGTTTGAAGATGTATGTGTGTGAGAAAGACAGCTTTTGGAAATCCTGAAATAACTTATTAGTTTCTGGACTAGTTCTCAATATACTGTATTTCTCACATTGAAAGCATCATTTGAATGTCAGTGTTCTCCAAAATTAGATTTTATTCCAAATTCCAGATTTATTTTAAATTATTATGAATGTCAACTGGCTGCAATGTATTTATTGTTAATAGTAACTGGAGTTCCATACCCATAATTATATTATGTGAGTATTACTTTCTATATTAAATAGTATTTGCTTATGTATTACTGTGCCTTAAATGCTGCTCTGCTCTACTTCCAAGGATTCCAAATGGCTTATGATTAACAGGATTTAAATTACAATATAGGAAATCAATAACATAATTCTAATAGCAACAAGGCCCTTATGTACCATAATTTGGGCAACAAAATATTTAGGAATATTTGACATTTTATATTCATTTCAATCAGTTGAGCTTAATAAATATATTACCAGAGTCGGGGCTTCAGATTGTCTTCAAATTACAACCATTAATTTAACCATTAATTTAACAATTCTTTTAATTCAACTTTTTGGAATTTTTAACATGAATACGATGTGCATGTTTCCAGTAAACCTGACACCAGTAAATGGTTAAAATTACGTTGGTGTTGAAAAAAGTGACTTATAACCCATCTTCAAAGTTACGACCATCATGCCACCTCTGTGGTCACATGATCATAATTTGAGCACTTGGGAACCAGTTTGCATTTATCTTCTCACTGAGCTTTCAACAAGCAAAAGCAGTAGGTAAACTGACAGGGAATGTCGCTAATTGATACCATTTGATGTCTCAATATTGGTGGTGATTTGCTTAATGATCATGTCAAAAATTCGTAAAATTGGTTGTATTCATAAGGTGCCTCACCTAATGGCCATACCATTTTGCAACAAATTTTCTGGACATAATTTGTGAACGTAATTCAAGGACTGCCTGTATTATCACTACATTATAAACTTTCAGGAGACTAATAGATCGCTTAAAATGTTCCTTCTGTCTTTTCCCAGAACCAATGTGAGAAATGAGGTTGCTCAATTAGATCAACAGAGAGGGGGCTCAAGATACATTATGGGATCAGGTAGTATGAATAAGTTGGAAAAGAAAATATCTCAATAACCAATCAAAACCATTCAAAAATATTTTCTCATAAAAGAGGCTGTAAATCTTTCACTTTGCTTCAAAACAATAAATGTGTCTGTTTACAAAAGTATTTGACCTTGTACTTAACTGACATGCCTTTTTTTCTCTATATGATAGCAAACATTCTTGTTAAAATCTAACTGACTTGTAGATCGAGACAGTCCTGTAGTATTTGGCCATCTACATGTATGGCCCTAAAAAAATAATTCAGAACTACTGTAAGTCATTTCCATGTACTATGTGTTTTTATAGAACTCTTCTTATAATGTTAGGCAAACATATATTAAAATATTTGTTTGGATCTGATTCTGTGGATTCTCCATAGAAAACTCTAAATAGGAATACAAAAATATTTTTTATTCTTTCCATAGATTGGTGATTATAAAAATGTCTTAGTGTAAATCAGTTAATGTTTAGAGATTGCTATAGCTTTGAAAGATTGATGATGGCATAACTAGCCTTAAGGTATAGGGAGTATATTTAAGGAATATACATCTTCTGTGGTATTGTACAGTGGTCCCTTGGTACTCATCGCTAATTGATTCCGGGAGGCGTGATTAGTACCAAACATTATGAGCACCAAATATTTTTTTCTCATAAGGACTAATGTAGTAAGTCACAAGGCAGCTGACACCGACAAGTTCTAATTTATACATTGAGTAACAAACAAATGATGAGAACCAGGACAAAAATTTTGTGTCAAAATGCCTGGAGTACCAAATTTAATGAGTTTCAAAACAGTTGAGTATCAAGGACCATTGTATTTTATCAGCTTTTGAGTTCTTGACTCCTAAAATTCCTGATTTCCATAGTATACATTCAATTTTAATAATTATCAAAATTTATAAGATATAATTAGTATCTAGAAAGTGTAGTTTTAGAAATATATAATTTTTGACATTTTGAGAATGTTTATTGTCATCAGCAGAATTGCTGCAAATCAACACAATACCTCGTTATATGCTCATTTACTCTGATTAATGTAAATATTAGACTACTGATGGCACCAAAATATTGGTGCAAAATATGATTACTGCATTTTTATTCTTACACTGTATATAGGTATAAAAATAAAAATGAAGCAATCTTAATATTCTGTTTTGTATATTTTTGATAGGTGAAACCTTCATGGAAATTCAGCTTCGTCTCTTAAAAGACAAAGAAGTTAAAATTCGAAAGGCTCTAAGGAAGCTTAAAAAAAATAGAAGTTTACTCAGAAAACAACGGAAGAAGAATGAATTTCCAATTATCTCAGTAATAGGCTATACTAATTGTGGTAAGGACCATCATGCTGGATATTCACGTAAACATATGTATGCCTTTGTGTTGTGGCCCAGCAGAATCCGGTGGAGCTGCTGATGGACTCAGATAGCGAGGAACCATATGAGTCTTCCCTGGACGATGTGGAGGACCCTGTGCAGGGTTCAGACTCAGAGCAGGGACCGGAGAGGCTGGTTGGCCATGAGGAGGCGCCTGAGGCATGGAGCAGTGGGGAGGATCAATGGCAGTTTGTCCCTGATGCTAGGGTGAGAAGGGCAGAGAAACGGAAGCAACAACTCCGTAGGCAGACTCACAGAAGATGATTAAGCACAGGTGGTTGTGGATTGGCCCCTCCCAAGAGAGATTATAGGTGAAGCATTGGGAGGGGACATTTGCAGGAAACAACCGTTCAAATTAGTAGTTAAGAAAATCTATGTATTCTAGTCGTGTCTGCTCATTTTGACTATCTGCATTGCTTCAAGAGAGATTATCTGGGTTACTCTGTTGAACATGAGTTGTTTGGGCCCACAGCCAAAGGATTTGTTATCTCAGTAATTAAACAGTGGCAAACAGCCAAGCCTGTGTTCTGGTTCATTCACAGGCGTGGAGAGGGAGTTCAGAACACCTTTGTATAGAATTTTTAAATTTGTGGAAAATATGATGAGAGATTTCCTGAATGGAAAATTGGCATGGACATTCTAAATTGTAGTACAACTACAGCTTTTGCTGTCCTTTCCACCTAGAAAACTACAGGAAAAATTGGGTTTTCAATTGGGAGGGACTTTCTGAATTTCAAGTAAATAACACATGCCTTGAAGCTAGAGACTGATGTACTACAGTATATATCAGGGGTGTCCAAACTTGGGAACTTTAAGACTTGTGGACTTCAACTCCCAGAATTCCCCAGCCAGCATGGCTGGCTGGGGAATTCTGGGAGTTGAAGTCCATAAGTCTTAAAGTTCCCAAGTTTGGACACCCCTGGTATATATGCATTCAGTAGTGATTTTCTATGATTGTCATTGTTTATCTCTTTTAACGAAAGATGACATGAAGCAAACTGTTCAGTTTATATCACTTCTGCCTTTATGTTAGGGAAAACCACTCTAATCAAGGCCCTCACAGGGGATGCAAAGTTACAGCCTCGAGATCAACTTTTTGCCACATTGGACATTACAGCACATGCTGGCTACCTGCCATCTCGATTGACTGTTCTGTATGTTGATACCATTGGATTTCTCTCTCAGTTGCCCCACAATCTTGTTGAATCGTTTTCAGCTACATTAGAAGATGTAGCTTGCTCAGTAAGTACCACAGCAATTACATATTTCTTTGTTCATTCGTTCCTTTTATTGATTCAAAAAAGAATACCAGGTCTGCTTCTAATTTAATAGTAAAAGGAAAGAAAACAAGTACATAATGCAAACAGTAGCAAAGCATCATTTGGCAGAACTAAATGTGGGCTTTTGAAAGACAGTATCTTTAATTTAAACTATGTTTCCCACTCATGCAGCGTTACCAGTCCTTCTGTAACGTATGGTTGCTGTGAAGAATTTAACCTTTTATTCAAACACCTATAGGAGAAGCTAGTATTGTAGTATATTTTTATAAGTTTAAACTACACATTTTTGGAAGTAATAATTGACTTCCTGGGGGTTGGCATGATGCCATGGTTAAAAAGCTGGACTTGGAGAGAGAAGACTCAGGTTCTAGTCTTAGCTTAGTCCCAGAAGCCAGCTTGGAAAAATCACTATACCTCAACTCTTGATTGGAAAGTTGAAAAACTGCAACATACATACAACATCTACAACATACATTGGAGCAATCTGGTAGATTATGGTCCATAACTTTCAGTGAAAAGGACTTCATCCAGGAGTTGACTTATTCAGGCTGAATCATCATATTCATCATTTGCATAGTAGAATGCTTCATGATACCATCTGTAACCTATCTTTTTTTCCTTCCCATCAAATCCCGGAGTAATTTTTGTGTGTTATTTGCTGCTAGGATTTGATTGTTCATGTGAGAGACGTTAGCCATCCAGAAACCAGCCTCCAGAAGAAAACGGTATTATCAGTTCTCAAGAATCTTAATATTCCCAATCATCTACTTGAATCCATTATTGAAGTACACAACAAAGTGGATTTAGTAGATAGGTAAGAGATAACCTAACTTTCAAAATGCTATTGTAGATTATGTCTTGACATAAAGTTCACAGCAAACTAAACTCATAAGTGTTTGCGTAGAATTACTGTGGAAACCACAAGCTTATCATTGAAGTAGAAGAAGCAGAACATTTTGTATCCCAGAATTATTTTCATTATAATGGGCAGCAGGAATTTCATTAATCTGATCAATGATTCATTTATAATTTGACAAAATTGGTTTCTGAAGGATACATTTTAGCCTAAGGATGCTTCTAAAATTGATATAGTCTCTGGAAGCATAATTGGTGCTGATTACTAAGTGTGCTATTTTGCCAGCTTTAGCTCATGGTATTACTTATTTCGTTATTTAAATTTATGTCAGCTGCATTCTTCTACACAGAAAAGGGATCAGTTTACATGGTGCATTTAAGACTTATTTAAAAGAAATAAAATACTAGGATTCTACCCAAAGAGCAGAAAGTAATAACAATCTGGAGTGGATCTGGGATGGAAGAAACCAATGTAACAAGTTTCTGAGGTGACTGTTACCTGTCTTACTTCATCCTACATGGCAGTTGGTGTAATGGTTCAGATTTTGGAGAGGGAACCACGAAAAACAAAGACTCCAAATGAACATATCCATGGCTTCTTTCCCCCTTCTGATTCTCTTTGGTATTTTTAAATTATTTTCCAAACAAAATTGCATTAGTATGTAACACTATTACACATTTAGTATGTAATGTAGGTTGTTTTCCTGCTACGTGATATTAACATGATATTATAAATACCCATCAGAAAACAAATGTTTCTTACTTATTTACAACAAACTAAAATATGAAATCTATAGTCCTATAAAATGCGTGTGTTATGTAAACAAGCTAAATTTCCATAGTTATTACGTAATTGTCTCCTGTGCCAAGGTCTATTTTTATGATGTCTATTTGCTGCTAGGTATCAACCAACAGAACAAAATGTTATCGTCACTTCAGCTCTCCTTGGACATGGTTTAAAAGAGCTGAAAGAAGAAATTGAGGAAAGAGTTTTGAAAGGAACTGGGAAAAAAATTATGACAATTAAAATCAATTTATCTGGACCGCAGCTCAGGTCAGTGACAACTGCACCCCAGCAATGGCTGGAAAATCATGCCCATTAGTATCAAAATTCTACTTTTTAGAATCAGTTTGCTTTTGGTTCTTTTTGCTGTATTGATTCTTTTGACAAGTTTAATACTACTTGCTCATCCAATTTTTTTTCTTTGCTAAGCATATTTAATATCTAAAAATAATTTTTCTCTGTTAATTTATTGGCTGTGCATTTACACGACTGCTGCCCTGCCAACAGCAAAAAAACAAGCTATAGATATGAGCTGTAGAGCTGTGGTCACGCATTGTTAAGCTATTCACTGTGGTGCTGTTTTATTAAGTGCCAGATGCTGGTTTTCTGCAAAACTATCTTAAAACATGGTCACAGGATTGCAGGATGCTGCAAATGGCCATAAATGCCACCATGTTCCTGAGCCACCAAAAAGCAATCACATGACTGCAGGGAGGGCAACTATTTGAACTTAGGATCTGAGTTGTAAGCCCCCTCTTTGAGGTAGGTGATAACTTCAAATAGTTGCTAAGTGAATGGTCATACGTTGAAGACTACATATCAATGATTTGGATGAGGGAATAAATGGGGAACTCAAATTTGCAGATGACACCAAGCTGGCAGGAATAGCCAACATTCCAGAAGACAGGCTTAAGATACAGAAGGATCTTGACAAACTTGAACATTGGGCACTATCTAATAAAATGAAATTCAATGGTGAAAAGAGTAAGGTTCTATATTTAGGCAAGAAAAACGAAATGCACAGGTACAGTTTAGGTGGTACCTTGCTCAATAATAGTAACTGTGAGAGGGATCTTGGAGTCCTAGTGGACAACCATTTAAATATGAGCCAGCAGTGTGCAGCAGCTGCCAAAAAAGCCAACGCAGTCCTAGCTGCATCAACAGAGGGATAGAATCAAGATCACGTGAAGTGTTAATACCACTTTATAGTGCCTTGGTAAGGCCACACTTAGAATACTGCATTCAGTTTTGGTCACCACAATGTAGAAAAGATGTGGAGGCTCTAGAAAGAGTGCAGAGAAGAGCAACAAAGATGATTAGGGGACTGGAGACTAAAACATATGAAGAACGGTTGCAGGAACGGGTATGTCTAGTTTAATGAAAAGAAGGACTAGGGGAGACATGATAGCAGTGTTCCAATATCTCAGGGGTTGCCATAAAGAAGAGGGAGTGAAACTATTCTCCAAGGCACCTGAGGGCAGAACAAGAAGCAATGGGTGGAAACTAATCAAGATGAGAAGCAACTTAGAACTGAGGAGAAATTTCCTGACAGAACAATCAATCAGTGGAACAGCTTGCCTCCAGAAGTTGTGAATGCCCCAACACTGGAAGTCTTTAAGAAGATGTTGGATAGCCATTTGTCTGAAACGGTATAGGGTTTCCTGCCTAGGCAGGGGGTTGGACTAGAAGACCTCCAAGGTCCCTTCCAACTCTGCTATTGTATTGTATTGCATTGTACCTGCGTTTATAAGACTCAAACCTCAGGAAACCCATTTCAAAAAGTCTTCCATCTATCCTTTCAGATTAAAATTATTGCAAAAAGAGAAAACATGCAAGCTTGAAATATATTTCTCATCCTCGAAACCATGGGATTTGTGATACTATGATTAATAATGTTATTTCTCTAGTAATAAAACACAGTTGTATTGTATCATTGCAGCTGGCTGTACAAAGAAGCAGTAGTACAAGAAGTTGATGTTGCTCCTGAAGATAACACGGCTAAAGTAAGGGTCATCATAAGCGACTCTGCCCTGTGGAAATGCAAACGACTATTTCCTCGGTCTAGTTATTTGTCTTGATAGCCACAACCTGCTTTGCTTCTGGGAGAAAGATCCTCCAGCAATTTTTTAAGAGACAAGAGCTCCAATTACAGTGATGAGACTGTAGACACAACATGGACTACAGTGGACTTAAAAATTAATGTAAACACGGTTAATAAAAATGTTACTCCTGATATAAAGCTTCTCAGCTTTTCAACACTGAGTTAGTGATGACAATGAGAAGAAAGCTGTTCCAGGTCAATTTTAAATATTTGTACAGGGAGTAGTTATCTATATGCGACAATTACATTTGAATAGAGATTGAGGTGTTTCATTTATTAAATTCATATGCCACCCATCTCATTGTCAGGCAATTCTGGGCAGCTTGCAACTTCATAAAAACATTAAATACATGTTTTATACAGCAATATAACGCATTAAAACACTGGGCATTAGCATAAAACTGGGTAAACCAACAATCTGGGGTGTAGATGAGATTCTCTTCTTAGTCTACTAACCACCTATAGCAGGGGAAGCTAATTGGCAAAGCCATGTTTCCACCCCTTTCACAAGATCAAGAGAGTTAGAGTTAGTTTGTTTAATGCTGGAAAATATAATATATAAATATAACGTCATTTGGAGTCTCTTCAACTGTTGGAATAATGTGTGATTGCTTTACATGAGATGCAGAGTCTTAAAACTAAAAAAAAATCTATGGCTGAAAAGGGGGAAAAAATAAGCAGCTCAAACAAGAAAAGCACAGCTCAAATGGAAATATCTAGGACATTATGCTGTATGCTTATCCACGTAGGTTGGAGGTCTCAATGCATAATATTACCCTGTAGTTCAGGCATGTCCAAAGTCCGGCCCGCGGGCCATTTGCGGCCCAGGGGCAGTTTAATACAGCCCTCTAACAGCCCTCCCTGCTCTGTGTAAATGCGGCCCTCCCACGGCCCTCCCTTCTGATTGAGGGTGGCAAGCAGAAGACTGTCTGCCACAGGAGGAAGGGCGGTGAGAGGGCCTCATCAGAAGCTGGCTGGGGAATTCTGGGGGTTGAAGTTCACAGGACTTAAAGTCGCCAAGGTTGAGAAACTCTATCCTACAGCAAAGGTACCTGTCATCCACAGGCCAGCCTAAAAACAGGCAAGGCAACTTGCTTGTAAACTGGTCGGGCCACATTCGTACCAAAGAAAAGGGGAAAACTTCTGTCTCCCTGGGGGGGGGGGGGGGGGAGAGAAAGGGTGCCTTTTGAGGAAACGAGAGACCAAGCCTCACGGGTATCGCCGAAGAACGCGCGCCGTAGCCTTCGCAACACAGGCTGCAAAATGGGCAAACTACCAGGCGGTGCAGGCACAGTACGTGAAGCACGGGGCCAAGGGATACTTGTAGCTTCTCTGCCGGGCTCGGAGAGGTCTGGCAGGCGAAAAGCAAAGAACCTTCCCCCAAGGTAGGTTGGTTTTTTGTTTTTGTTTTTTTTAAGGAAGGAAGGAGGAAATATTCAGCCATGCATTAACTTCTCTGCTTGAAGAGACAAAAGAAAAAAGAGGAGATGGCCCATTAAAGCTCACATGAGCCGCTATAAACAAATATCGGAAGGTTTTTAAAGGGTATCAATAAGCGTACGTGTGTGCGTGCTCGTATATTTGCCGCGTCTAAACTCTGGGGAAGTTTATTAACATCTTAGCGATGTAGAGAATGAAAGAGAGGTGTGGGTGAGAAGGAATTGAAGGGGGTAACTCAAGTTCCCGGTTTCTTTCCTTGGGCACAACAACAACAAAACTCACATATTTTGCTTCCGCTTTAACAAAATAATGATTCATTAGGAAAATGGGGCATAAATCTTCATTTTGGACGCAATTAAAGTGTTGATTTCATTCATGCCCCTCATCTGCGTGACATTTTACGCATCAAAACCACTGCCTTTGTACCAGACCGAGCCTATTTGCTGCAATACAGATCTCAGTTTCACCCTTCACATTAGTGCAGGTAAGTTTTTTTTTTAATTTATTTAAAATACATTGTGAAAACTCAGCTGTCAGTTGATCTTAATGTTATGAAATGAAAAGTATGCCATTTGCAATTAACTTGGCATAAAATAATTCATTTGCATTTAATTGTAATTGTTCAAAGAATGTTCGGAAAAATGTTCGGCCCTCCAGCATGTTCACTTCATCCAATCTGGCCCTCTTTGAAAAAAGTTTGGACACCCCTGCTGTAGTTTAATTCTATTTTGGGGGTACAGAAGTCGTTGTCACTCCTGCTACAGGTATGGTGGAAGATTCTCAGAGCAAACATTGCCGCAAACAATTATTTGGGATGGTAGATCAAGAACGTGGCAGGGGGGGTGCTAGTCACAGTCCACTTCCCATTCCTAATTCACCGCCTGTGAGATAGGATAGTATGCAACCTCATAAACCTCAGCCATCATTTTCCTTTCTTCAGCACAGTTAAGTCCTGGTTCTTTGTTCTTTCAAACAATATTCCCAGGACAGTGCTGAACTGAAATTTATTGACCTTGATCCAGTCCAACATTTTTGTAGCCCCCCCTCTTCACCCACTGAAAATGTAAACCACTGAAACCCATGCAACATAGGGGCATGGCTTCCAGAGTTCCAGATGCAGCTTCAGCATTCCTCCAGAAATCACTACTGAATTGCTATGTTTCACTGCTCCACAAAAGGAAAATGATTAAATGTACAAGAAGTAATAATATGAACTGTAGCTAATGCAATATTAATGCAAATTAATTGGTTTTTAAATGTGGCATTTGTCCTGGTACCGACTCTTTGGGGGGTGTTATCCACAGGATATCACTCCAAAAGCCAAGGGTGACCTTGAACTGAAAAGTGCTGACCAAAGAAATACTTAAAATTTAAAACTGGTTGCCCCAGAGATTTTTCTTTCTCATTTTATAGCTTCATTTATAGAAAGTTGAGTACAATTTTCTATTTTACAGCTGCCAAAACAGCAAGAAAATACCCTGGAATCCTACCCTTTTTATACTTGAAAAAATTCACCAAACCTGAGAGAATTTTAAAAATAGAATTAAAAATCAATGTGTTTTGCTTTCTACACCTTGCATACTGCTAAGTCTCTGGCCTCTTTAAACACTTACAGTTTTATAGTATACAGCTAGTGCCACTAAGTATTTAACTATATTTACATTCAAGTCATTTGGCTTGGTTTTCAATTCTGCCTACGATTATCCTTTGTATGTAAAAAGCACACACTAAGCCTTCCCTCCTTTGTTCCTAAGAGCTCATGAGAGCTCAGGAAATGTAGCTCATTCGTACTAAAACTTTGCATGCATAGTTCCATATTCATCCCATATTCAATTATTGGAATCTACAAATAAAAGCTTGCTTAAAATCCTAACTGGTAATACTTAACATCAACTCGTTTGGGGATAGAATGCATAAAAAAATCAATAATACTCAAGCTTGGCAACTTTAAGGCATGTGAACTTCAACTCTCAGAATTTCTGCTGGCTGGGGAGATTTTGGGAATTGAAGTCCATATGTCTTAAAGTTGCCAAGTTTGAAAAACACTGACTTGACTTAAGTGGTTGAGTTCACTTACTGTACTAAATTACAATTTTGTCAATTAACCAGAAGCGGCTCTGTATGTTTCGTTATGGTATGCCAAACTATGGTTTGTAAATCACAATGACTGAACCAAAACTATATTGCAGCTTTGTCTACATTCTTTGTACTAATTCAGATTTGTCAAGCTATTACAACCCAGGTCACTTAGGCAGAGGCAGGTTTCGATAGGGTCCTTTATTGCTCTGTTAAGTCCACAACAACTTGACCTACAACGTTCAGCAAAGCTCCACCCCAAACTTCCCTGAACGCAGCCACTCACAGTCCCATAAATAAAAGCCAATAATCACCAGAGCTAAATCACAAAGGCAGAGAGGAAGTCCAAAAACAAGGTGCAAATCCACAAAGCAAGGTCCACGAGTCATACACAAAATTCCAGGTGCACAGGATAAGGTTAAGAGTCCAGAGGCAAGAGTCGAAATCCATAGGCAGAAACCCAAATCAAAGCAAAAATTTTCCAGGGAAGTACATGCCAAAGCAAACAATTGTTCCTGGCAAAGGCAGCCTTCCTGGCCTCTGCTTAATTCAACCCAAGCCAGGTGTTCCTTGTGAGGAGGGGCAGGGTGACCTTGCAAGCAACCTCACAGACCTCCTTTGAGTTTGCCTCTGCTCCACTCTCCATGCCCCTGGACTGAGTGGGGGAGGCAGCTGTTCTTCATCAGAGGAGAACTACTGCCTCGCAACACCACTGCCTGTTTGCAGCTGATCCTTCCCCATGTTTGTGAGGTCAGGGAGCTCCCCATCCAGTCGACCACCTCCTCCAATGCCTGATATACCTGGGCAGCAGCTTTCTCAGCCTGTGGCCTCTCCAACCATCTGAGGGGAGACATGCCATCCCTGTTGGATGATTCTGGTTCCAACTCATCTTCTTTCTCTCAACCAGGATTCAATGGGGCTATGACACAAGTGTATATGAGGAAAGCATTACTTACTAAAATTCACAACTTCTTTTCAAGTATGATCTTGGAAGGTATGATGACATCCCTGGATGTGTTACCAGATTCCTTTACAGATGTCAGTTCGGAGAAGGGTGTACCAGTCCCAGGCACTATTAGGAGGGGAGTTGGTCAATGTCTTCAGGCAACTGTTGAGAAGGATTTGGCTGAAGTGTAGCTGCAGCATGGCAGCCCTCAGGCTTCAGGTAGGGAAAGCATGCAACTGCAGCCAGTTAGTGATGATGATGAGGAACTGCCTTGTGCATCTAATCCCAGAACACATAGGAGAGAGAAAAGGCAGGAGCAGTGAAGGTCAGCCTGATTACTCATGAGGAGGTAGCCTCATCTCTCTTGATGGGCTGCACTATTTGACACAGCAGGCAGATGGAGACGATGGTGGAGACAACATGTTTATTTCCTAGCTGCGTATTTCCTGGTTGTTGTGATTCCTGCCTTGCATTGGACTGACACCGTGCCTTGACTTTGGATCATGCCTTGTGAACTCTGGATTTTTCTCGCCTCATGAACCCCCTTGTGTTGTGGATTTAATTTTACCTGGTGGATTTGTCTTGCCTGGGAAACTTTCAAGTACCTTGTGGACTCATCGGTTATTGCTCTGTGGACTAACATAGGTCTTCTTTTGGCTGGACTTAATTGGGACAGTTCTGAAGTTTTGGTGAAGAAAATTGCCAGGGAACATTAATAAACCTACTAAAGCACCGTTACATGTGCATGCGAGTGAACGGGACAGCACAGAGGTAGTCAAACATCAGTACTAATTAGATGATCAAAGTTCTCCATGTTTCAAAATTCTGTAGATGCAGCTGCACGTTTTGCAGGAAAACCAATGTTTCCATGAAATATCTTTTTTAAAAAAAAAAAACTTATGACATTTTCTACAGTGCTGCATAAATACAGTTTTTAAATAAGGACTTAACTGCAGGTTAAAAATATGAAGGTGAATTATTTGCTGTATTACATCCTACTTTATCCTTGCGGTTAGTCCCATCATCTCCTTTCAAAACATGATCAAAATGGAGTTATTGTAAAATCAGTTTGGTATTAAGGTTTATCACATTCTCCACAAAATTGTTCTTCTCTATAAAGTCTCCAGCTATGATGTTAATGCAGTCCTTTTTTGATCCAGGATGCTGTTTCTTTACCCACAAATTTAGTAACGGAAGAGCCTTCAGAGTCATTTTTTTAACAGAGCTGTTTAAATTTGCCAAAATATATCCTAAATCTGCAGTAAGATTGATTCCTGCGACAAATAATCCATCTGGAAGAGGGCAAAAAAAAAAAAAAAGGAATAAGAATTGCCATTTGATTCTTGTAACAATTACCAACAATTTTCCAAAGAAGGGAATGTCTATCCATTTATTTTAATAGGGTATGATAACTCGCTTTATTTGCAAACTATATGTATTATGAGCATCCCTCAGGTGACTTACAACTAAGGAGCAGAAAGAATATACTTTTCTTACATCTTATTTTGGATGAATCCCAAATGCAGTCTAGAAATGTCTGCCTGAGTAACCGCAAATCAGCCCAAATTAAAACAGGTGTTTCAACATCCTTGTTATTCAGTATACAAACGTTGCTCTGCTCATATTAAAGCTTTTTTTAATATAAAATCATTTCTACATATATCCATCTGACTGCAAAGATGGGAACACATTTCTGAATTATGTGAAAATGTGGGAACCTTGTTTCCAGCCAAAAAAAAAATGGGCTGCTGGAAATCTCATCAAATTGGTGGACTTCTTCTTGATCTGATCACTAGACCTAACGCAAACCCTCATAAACTGAAGATTGCTTGGCTTTTGTGATTTTTTGGTCTATCATCACAAAAGCTGGTTGCTGAGTTTTTGGTGGATATATGTGGGAATGCTCATGGAGGGCAACTCAGGAGTTGATTCAGGATATACACCATATAGGCAGAAGGGACAAATACCTGGGCGACCGCTTTGCTTCTTTTTTTCCAAAACCTCAATAAGCTTTCGTGCTGTATCCTTATTTCCCCACCAGTACGGAATTGCAGGCCACAATTCAATATGATGCACCACTTGCATTATTTCGTCATAAGACACAATAACTTGGTAGCCATTTGACCACATATTGCGGAGGGTTGGGATAATCTGAAAGGAAGAGTAAAATAACATTTTGTATTTCATTTATTTATATCCCACCTTTATTATTTTTACAAATAATTGAAGGCAGCAAACATATACAACACACCTTCCTCCTCCTAGTCTCCCCAAAACAACAACCTTGTGAGGAGAGTTGGGCTAAGAGAAAGAATGACTGGTCCAAAGTCACCCAACTGGCTTTCATAGCTAAAGTGGGACTAGAACTACTTTCTAGCCTGATGCCTTAACCACTAGAGTAAACTGGTTCTCTATTATTCATATCAAACAGACTTGGGATACAGCTGCAATGAATTCTATTGGACAGGTTCTGCAGGGGACATTTAGTATTACCCAGGAATTGTTCAAATTTTGCCAAGTATTACAGTATCACTCAGAGTTGTATATGATCACTCCACATTCCCTCAGTATAATATCTGACCATGCCAATGTGAATTAGTGATCTCATAGTCTCAAAATCTTAAGACTAAGTTTTCTAAGCAACTCACATTTCTAGGACACAATCTGGAACTGAAGATCTTCTTTATGCAGGAGACCAAATGATTGTGATGAATCTCATCCAAGCCATCAAAATTTCTGAAAGCTAGAACAACCACCTCCCAAGGATGGTCTTTCAGCCATCGTAAAATGTCCCACAGAACAACCTATAAAAATCAATGTAAGATTGATAACATGCAGTGTGAGACATGGCTTTGTGACAGAAAGAAAAGGAATCAATTATAATTGGCAAATATCTCAGAAGGGACACTTCACAGGTGGCACACTTCACAACACACATTTTTAAATAGTGTATTTCACTTAAAACAATGATTTCAATAGAATTCAGTTAAGAAAATGTACCTCTACTTCCACTGTTGTATATAACATATGAACAAAGTATAATTTCATGGAAGGGTCATCAGGTTTGTGAGCTATTCTAAAATCGAAATACCTAATTCCAGCATCCAATTGTTCCAACACAGTCAGATCCTGAAAAGTTTTAAAAAATCAAAAGTTTCTAAAATGTTTGCAACAAAGATATATTTCATTATGTTTCAATGATATACATTTCCTAAATTTCAAACAGTTTTAGGGAGAGAACAGTTTTGGACAGCAGTCTACAAGTCTTTAGTAAAACCCACAATGTTTCTAACACAAAATAAATGGAACATAGACAGCTTTCATCCAATGATTTTGCTCTTTCTTATGATACTGTATTGTTCTATGTATTGCAGAAATTTAAAAAAATGCATAAGCAAATTTAATGTTGTAAAAACAGCTCCAAAAATACAAAGTGGAAGTCCAAAAATATTTACCTGTGTTATTGACCATCTCAAAATAATAGGGTGCACTATCCAGTGCATATGTTTATCCAGTAACTGCAACAATTTGGATCCATTTGCACTGACTTCTGACTTCTTATCCAGACAATATGTCACTGCATCATGACTACCTATATAGGATTAAAGACAAAGTCAACCTAATCCTAATCATTTGTCAGCCTTTTCAAATTTTACCACTGCACCAGAGTTCACTCTAAGACTTTTTTACCCTAATTTAAAACCAGAGAAAACTGACTGCAGAAACAGACCTAGTGGTCCATCAAAGTCTGCTCTTTGAGTTTTTTTATAATTCCCAGCAAACCATCAAATATTATAAGTAATAAATACAGGTAATAAATCTCACCTGAGAGCAAAGGGGTGACATGTGATCAAATAATTAAGAAAGGATGACTTCTTTTGTAATGTTAAAGTAAGGTAAAACACACTTCTCTTCATTAAAACAATCCTTCTTTCATCTCTGTATCAAATATGGTAAGTGCTACCTAAGACCATCACCACTACCATGCTGTACTTCTGGCACCAGTCATCCTTTGGGAGGTGTATGGTGCAGGGATTTGTTTCAGTGTGATCTTCCTGCGTTCTTCTTTAATGTATTTCTTGAAGCATCGTCCCAATGGGGATGATTTTCATCACACCTTCATTTAGACATTGATGGAACTTGGTTGGCATAGCCATTAGAGCAACTTTTAGTTCATAGGGTTCAATTAAAGCTATCCTGGGAAATCTTATGCATTTATTTAAATCAGGGTTTACAGAGGTTGGGAAACTAAACTGAAAAAAACCCTTGTGTGGCCCTGGTGATTTCTTCTTCTTCAATGGGTGGTTTAAACCTTGGTTTTCACTAACATCCTTTTATTTCAGATACATTTTAACAAGATGCACAGAACACAATATAATGTTCTAAAGCTCTAAAGTGCACGCAGATATAGCAAATCCACCATTTATTTCTACATTTTTTTGAAGAGATGTGTTGCAAAGATATTAAGAATTCAAAAAGGTTTCAAGTTTCAAGTTTATTTGATTTATAGACCGCCCCCTCTCCCCGAAGGGACTTGGGGCAGTGTACAGGAACCACATTAAAAAACCATATACATAATAAATACTCTTAAAACCAGATTAAACCTAGAGCCCTGTACAAGTTATTAAAAATTAAGACACGACCTAAAACCAGCCCATCGAGTTTAAAAATACAGGCATGGGGTGGGAAGCTGGAATTAGGCCAGGCCGGCTAAATTGAACAGGTGGGTTTTTAGCTTCTTGCGGAAGGAGCGGAGATCTGTAGTTGTTCTGATATCAGGGGGAAGGTCATTCCAGAGGGTCGGGCCCATCACAGAGAAGGCCCTTCCCTTGGGCGTCGCCCGCTGGCATAGCCTAGTGGACGGCACCCGGAGAAGTCCCTCTCTGTGTGAGCGGATCGGCCGAAGGGATGTATGGGGCAGGATGCGATCCCGCAAATACCTAGGTCCTGTGCCATGGAGCACTTTAAAGATGATAGTCAGCACCTTGAAATGCACCCGGAAGGCCACAGGTAGCCAGTGCAGCCCGTGCAGGAGAGGTGTTACATGGGAGTAACTAGCGGCTCCCAAAACTGCCCACGCGGCCGCATTCTGGACAAGTTGCAGCCTTCAGGTACATCTCAAGGGGAGCCCCATGAGATGTACCCGATATTTAGGTAATGCTAAATATGTTTTTATGATGTTGTGTTGTGTTATGTTGTGTTGTGCTATGTTGTGTTGTGTTCTTTCCAATTATCCAAATGTTGTTTCAAAATGCATCACTTACCTGGTAATGACAGATTAGAGAGAGGTACAGCCCAAAGACTTTCTGGTAAATTAGACATCCATTGATCAGCTTCACTGCCCAGGTTAATGGATTTCTTTTTTGACTCTTTCTTCCTTTTCCCCATTTTAAATAATGTCCTAGAAAAAGGTCTAAATAAAAAATAGGTTTTAACTCTGTCTGCAGGTGCAAATTTAATTCATCCAGTATCCTCACACGTCTCTGATCCCGATGACATTCTAAATATCCTACAAAACCTGGCTATTCTCCCAGGGTCTTGAAGTGGAATGGACACAATGTGTTGTTGTTGGTTTTTTGCTATGTGTGGCTTTCTCTTCTGGGTGTATATAACATTCCCCAGTTCTTTGTTTCTTGTTTTTCATGTGCAAGCTACTAATAGTTTGGAGTGTGTGTGTATGGAGATAGAGGGAGGGAGGAAGAGAGAGACAGAGACAGACAGATAGTCAGAGAGAGAGGGAGGGAGAGAGAGAGAGAGAGATACAGAGAGAGAGGGAGGGAGAGAGGGAAGGGAAGAGGGGGGGGAGAAAGATTGAAGTTATAACAAACCTGCCCAGAGTACTCACAACCTATTTTCAAAATTACAATGACTGCACATACACACCAGAGATTGGTGTCTACCAGTTCAGACCAGTTCGGCCAAATAGTAGTAACTTGGTGGCCTGGGCCGCTGGAACTGGCAGTGACCCAGGCCTGCCACGCCCCCGAACTGGTTCTATTCTGAAATACTGGACAATAATTGCAACCTTGGGAGCTCATTTATACAACTCTCATTCTGGTGCCTTGCTCCCAGTTTTAGATCTATAACCCATAGATTTCCCACTCTTTACACAATTCTGGCTCAGCATCAGTTACGTCCACGTTGGGTGTAGGTAAGGGGGGGTGAAAACAGGTAAGGGAACCTCATGATCCAAGCCCTTTCTATTTTGTTATATGTGTAATACAGGTCCAAAAGGGGCAGAATGTGGATTGTGATGCCACACTTACCATCTTGCAGATTTTGACATACATACACAGATGGTCATGGATGCTCTGTTCCTCAGATTTTCTGAGAGCTGTATCACAAAATGTAGAGAGGATTGCCCTGTGGGCTGTCATAAAGGAAGTAATACAGTGGTACCTCGGTACTCATCATTAATTGGTTCCAGGAGGCATGATAAGTACCAAAAAGAATCAGTACCAAACACATTTTTCCATAAGGAATAATGTAATGAGTCACAAGGCAGGTGACACTGACAATTTCTAGTTTGTATGTTAAGTACCAAACAAATGATGAGTGCCGGGACAAAATTTTCGGGTCAAAATGCATTGAATACCAAATTCAATGACTTTCAAAGCAATTGAGTACCAAGGAATAAGTAATATCATCATCCCAAGTCATCCCAATAACATCATTGGTCCAACTCCTTTATATAACTGATACACATGGGGACATAACCTTCAGTGACAATCTAATAGATCAAGATAAACTGAACCCACATAATCAGGATCAATATTTGTACTGCTGTTTCCAAAGCCAATTCACACTAATAAGCAGGTGAAAACAGAGCTATTTCTAACAAAAGATTTAGACAATCATTTTCAATTGGTTTTCCAAATGGTGGGTTTCTGTGAACTAATGAGTTTCTATGAAAAACTAAAGACAACTCCCCCCCCCCCCCGCCACCAAAGTAGTTCATTTAAGCACAGCCAATTTTCTACTACTAGACTTGGTTTCTTAATCAAGATACTAGGATTTTTCTTTTAACTAATTGGTTCTGTGATTTGAACATACCATCCCCAAGGATTACAGAATAATCTAAATTTAACAGATGTTCATATATGTCACAACCTTCAGTAGAAATTCTATTACTACATATTGCAATTGTTAATTTCATATTGTTGATGTTTTTACTTTATGTTGTCCGAGGTCAAAATAAAAACATTGTATAGTATTGTATATTTTCACATATAAATACTACAAACTCCAATATGATTAAATATTTGTAATTTGGGGAAAATTGATTAGAAGGCATGCTGTTGTTCAGTGCAGTCTAATTTATGTCATGTACTTTGTTCAACAAGCTGACTTGAATCTAATCTCATGCCACATAGATATTTTATGGCTTTGTCAGAGATTCTACAAGATGTAAACAGATGTAGCCTGATTATTTGATGCAGGTCCTTCCTCTATTGACCTATTTTTATATAATCCTCTTGAGTGTTGCTTCTTGTTTCTGAAATAGGTCATTTTCCTGCCCACATAAACTGTCAGTTAAAAATACAATTGTTAGAGGAGTGTGTCACAGAGGCACAGCCTCCTTGATCCTTATCTCAATGTGCCACATTCCTGTTATCATACACTGTCATGGAATCACCTGTGTGCAGATTAAAGAGAAATCTACCAGATTTGGTGGGCACCAAAAGTTGTCCTAGATGAAATTTTTGAGCCAAAGAAATAACTCCACTATAGACAATCTCTCCCACTGATACCTAAGTTAAAGCAGTAAGAATGTTATCAATTTGATTCACAACTGTAAGAGCACATGCAATTAATTTGATCTAGAAATAATAATCATTACTAAAAACTGTTTTTATCTGGAAATACATCACCTCTCAATCTGGATCCAAACATGTAAACAAAAAAAGAAATACTCTGCATTCAAAAACACCTGCATACATGCAATATGTCAGTATTCATGGAGGATCCAGCAATTGGAACTGTCAACTGTAAAAATGATGTTTTTTAAAAAAAAATAAAGAAGTTGAATCCAAGCAATTTCTACAACTGTTTTTTTGCAAACTGGTGGCTCCCAGATGTGCTGAACAACAGCTTCCATCACTCCAGCGATCAAGAGTCAATGCCCTTCTAGCAAAGAGCTAACAGTCCCATTCCCAAATTGGCAGACACTTTGATTATTTTTTAATTAAAATAGTTAAATATGGAAAAAACATATTTATTTTTTATCTGTACATTCAAGACATTGTTTACATTGATGCAACCTGCAGCATTAGTGAAACCTTAAAGTTCGTATTTACTGGGTGTTATATTCCTGATCAGAAATATGCTTCTGTTATTTCTCCATATAGATATGCAGGTACCAGGCCATTTAAGGGAACCTCTAATCTTGCCTTCAGATTTTCAAATCAGTCTGATACACCAACCCAAGAGAGCCTTGGTTTACCATTAAAAAAAAGCTTCTCAAACCTTATTCTCCCAAGAAAGCCACCATATGAGGTGGCTTACTGATAGTGGTTTTCTCTCCTGTGTGTCATTGAAATAAATGTGATCATTCTAGGTTAGCATTATAGTGGCCTGTCAACACAGTTCTGAATACCCCTTAGCAGCTATTTTCCTATTTCCATAAGCACAGAGGGATTACTGTAGGTCTCTAAAGAAAAAAAACATACCTACTGTTGGAGATTCTCTTCCACCCCATACCTAAACCCTCTTAACCAGCAGTTTCCAGGTTACTGATGACCCAGTTCAAGTAATCTGATTAATCCTCTTCTCTGAAATAAGCAATTTTCACTGCTGGAAGAGATTAGGGTTTACGCCCTGTTATATACAGTAGCTTGCACTTGACAGTGTTGGTGTAGGTGATGTTTTTTCCCTTGGTAATCTTGATTTTTTTTCCCCCTTGATTGGGCTGTTATTTATTGTTTGATTGAGTAGGTGGTTTTAATCCTGGTGTTAATCTCTGCTTTTCTGGATCTTGATTGCTGACCAGATGGTGTTCTGATTTTTTATTTTGTTATCTTTCCATTTTAGCTTTTTATTGTCTATTTTGAATGGTATGTAAGTATTGTTTAGTTCTACGTACTTGCTTATCACTGATTTGTCTGACGCCAAGATTTCAGGAATCCCCAAGCATTTTTTATTTTGTTTGGTCTAAGATACTCAAGATTTCCCAGTTGACACTATAGTTGAGTCTGTTGTGTTGTGAAATTCAGGAATTTTCATCATGTTTTCTGACTATTAGTGGGTGTTTGTGGATGCACTCTGCTAGTCTTCTGCTTGTCTGTCCTACATAGAGGCTGTTATAGTCCTTACACTGTATGTTGTAGATGACTTGTGTTTTTTCTTCTTGGGCTATTGGATCTTTTGGATTACTTAAGATGTTTCAGAGGATTTTAATTGGTTTGTGAGCTACAGATATGTGGTTATAATCTGTTGATTGTTTCCCAGGTGTTTCTGATATATGGCAGTGTTATCTTTTCCATAGCTTATATTAGTTGTGCTGTAGTAGGTTGGGTAGTCAGGGACTTTTTGATAAATTTGCATGAGTATACATTTTGTTGGAAAATGTTGTGTAGATAGTCTGTTTTCTTCTTCTGGTGTTCTGACTTGCTGCAGTGTGCTTGTGATCCTCTCAATAATGTTCTTACAAAGCTGGGTTATTATTTCAGTGGTAGAGCACTTGTTTAATGGAGGTGGTTGTTCGATAGGCTTGTGTTTCTAATTTGCCACCATTCCCTTTGCTGATGGAGATGTCAAAAAGGAGTGTGTGGTTGGCGTCTTCTTCCCTTATAAATTTTATCCTTTTGAAGATGTTGTTGATGGTTCCATGTGTCTTCTCTAATTGTCTCTTTTTTATTATGATAAAGGTGTCATCTAAATTCCAGACCTATTATTTTGATTGTTTGCGTGGGAGTACTATAGTTTCTAGATGCTGCATTATAATCTCAGCTATGGCTCCTGGGTGTTCCTCTGATTTGTTGGCATATTTGCCCATGAAACTGAAAGTAATTAGAGAGGCAGAGGTTGATAAGGTCCATGCTTGTGGTATTTCAACCTTAATTGAAGGCTATGTGTGCTGTTTAGTACTGCTGCCATAGATTCTTTCGTTAGATCTGGGTCTATAGATGCAAAGAGTATTATGACACTGAATGAAACCATAATCTCATTTTCCTCCATCATTGGAGGTCTGGAGGTCTGTAGTAAGGATTTGATAGACTATTTACTCCCTTCTGTGAAGTGTTCAAGCCATTATTTACCAGTGTTGTACTTTGGCGACCCTGATAACAATACACTTGGATTAAGAGGTATCAATAAAGGAGGATATTTGTAGCTCAGGGTTGAAATGATGCTTGGTGCTCTCTGAACTTGGTAGTTTTCTTGCAGATGTTTCATTACCCAAACTAGGCAACATCATCAGTGTAAGGCTATCTAGTATGAGTAATGAAACTTCTGTAAGAAAACCACCAAGCTCAGACAGCACCAATGATTCTTCAAAAGATGTATGTTGGGACTGTCTCCAGACGCGGAAGAAGAGCCAACGTCGCTACATGACAACATGCAGTCTCGACTGTTTGAGACCGCCGTTGATCCTTTTATTGCCCCATGGTCCAAACGGACCTAAGCCGTCCCAAAGAGACGGCGAACAGGGACACAAAGCCTTGCTGGTCCCAGGGACATCGCAAAGTCCCTGATTGACCCAAGGGAAGTGCTCCAAGCTGGCGATAAACAGACAGCCCCATGCTGACAAAGTCAGAGACGGCTCTGGAAAGAAGGCAGCTGAAAGTGAGTCCATCTGGTGAGGCTTTTTTCTTTGAGAATGATTGCCCAAAGGGATTTTTTAAAAAGATAAATTAGTCCTTTAAGCAAAGAATAAAGCGGTGGAATTTATCTTTATTGGACTGCCTTGGAAAGCTTTTATTTCTTTTTCTCTTTTTTTTTGTTAACGATGTTTTGTGGATTGAAGTGACTAACGCTTTTTGTTTCTCTTCGTAAGTGAATAAACTGGTTTTTTTCTCCTATTTTCTGCTGCCTTATCTGTTGGCTAGAACTAAAACTTTTTTTATTCTAATAATTCTTCTTACTACTTCTCATTAATTTTCATTAAAGACTTTTTAAGATTATTGTTTTCCATAAGCTTGAGATAAATAGGAGAAGAATTGAATCTGCCATTCGAAAGTTAGAACTTGGGTTTTTTTTTCTCTTTGAAATAATGTATTATTTGCTCTCTCTGTCTCCGATTTCACTGATGCTGTAACGGAGAGCTTTGCAGTTTTGCAGCTTTGCAGCTTATGTGTGCAATTTGATAAGAAGTCAAGGGTACGGTTGTTTTTACAGGTGCCTTTTTTTTAAAAAACACTCTTGGCAAGGGAAGGAAATTCTTTTTTTTCCTCCTTGTTTTTTTTTCATTTGGAAACATGTATCAATCTTCAGATGAGGGAACACTGAGTCTTCAAGATTTGTTGATTAAAATTCAAAAGTTATCGGAAAGATCTGAGAGATTTGATAAGAAGTTGGATAGACTACTATCTCCTACAATAAAGGATAATGGAGTTGGAGTCCCAAAAATAAAGAAATGAATGAAGACGAAGAAGATAAGGATAAGATAACAGATGAATTTAATGATGGAGCAAACCTAGGTGAAAATGGAAAGAAGGGAATATGGAAAAGTGAATTTGATATGCAGGAGCTCTATTCCTTTCTTCAAGATACAGAGGGTGGGGGAAGATGATGATGATGGAACTAAGAAGAGAAACTGTTTCAGAAATATGTTTAATCAAAGACATGCTAATTTTAATACCAGTTCAAGGGCAACAAGGTTTTTTGAGAGATCTTTCAAACAAAAAAGTGCAGAGAGAAGTTTATAAAAACCTTATAAAGGAATTAATAAGAAGATTGACACAACAACTGGCAAAAGAAACAAGATTCTTTTTTTACTGGAAAGATACAGGTTGATAATGAATGTTGATGATAAAGATTTAATTAATTTTTGGTGATTAATAGGTAGGAACCTTAATATTTTATAGATTTTTTTAGATTGTTTTTAAATGTATATTCGTTAAAAAGTAATACATTATGATAATAACAATGAATTAATAACTCTAATCAGTTAAAACAATTTGGATATAAATAGCAAATTGGGACCTGGGGGGATTTTTTTTAATGAATGTTAACAATAAACTTTTGTTTAGATTTTGTTATAAAGAAGTAATTTTTTCTTGGGTCTAACGAGAGGAGAGGTGACATAAACAGTAAATAATCCTTAGTTACCTATAATAATAATGATAATAGTAATGAAATAATGATTTTGACTAGTAAAAGCCATCTGGATATAAATTGCAAATTGGGACCTGGGAAAAAGACTTATAAATCTTATTAACAAATCCTTGTTTATTATGTATAAAAATGTAAGTCTTCTTGGGCCGGAGGAGAGGAGGTGTAATATACATAATAAATAATTCTTAATTAGTTACAATAATAACCAAAGAAATGTTAACGGATAATGTTTAATGATATTTATATGTGTTAGCATTGGTAAAAGCAATTGTATAAAAGCTTTAAATGGTGAATTGGGGGGAGGGAAAGGGGGGGGGGGAATGCTTAGATATTTTATTAATTGATTTTTTCTTTTAGAATATGTTATAAGATGTAATGTTACAGGAGGTTTGTTGAGATTGCCAATGAATGCCAGTGGGTGGTTGTGTTTTTGAATGCAAATGATATCAGATAAAAGCACTTTTAAATAATTTTAGCTAAATGAGAATGGTGGTGTATTGACAGTAAAATAAATGAAGATTTTTGATGTAAAATGTACTATTCAATGGGAGGGAAATATATGTAACAATTATGATAGAAACGCAGGAAAACTGTTTGTAACCAATCAACACGCTTTCGACAGGATGTAATGAAGGATGATTCTTTTTTTGTGTTTTTGTTTATTCAAAACAATTTTTTAAAAAGAGGTATGTTGGGCTAGTGTTTTTTTGGATGTTCATGGAAGCGTGGAAGAATGAATTCACTGCTTTTGTGATTTGACCTTTTTTATTTACCTCATTAAGGGTTCTCTTGATCAGTTTGTCTAGTTTCTGCACTGGGTTAGTATTATAGAGATGCAGTTTCCTTTGTGATCTGACCATGATAACTGTGGTACCGTCTTTGTCTGCTGGGAGGATGATGATGGTTTGGTCCTCCTTTGGGTTTTTGGGAGCTCCTCTGTCCTCTGCTTTGAATTGGCTCTAGATCTGTGCTCTTATGGTCTCTGATATGAACATCTGTCTTACATTCTCTTAGGTTTCTTTGCTAAGTCCTGTGGTTTTAAATACTGCCTCCAAGGCTGCAAAAAATTCTAATTGATATCATTTACAGTATATGATAGTTTAAGCCTTTGTGTAGGATGTCATGTTCTGTCATGATAGTGGGCAGCTGGAGAAGTTGACAACTCAGTCAAGTTCAGGTATCTCTTTCTTCCTGGGGTTTAGCTTGAGAAGTTGCCTTGAAGCTTCGTTTTCCTTATTCCAGCTGCTCTTAGAATTGTAGCCTTGATCGCAGTTGTCAACACTGTACCTTCTGGGACATAATTCTGGGGCACCAGTTGGTCCTTGGTGTTATCTATGGTGGGCTTGTATTATGTTTTAATATGATGCACATCCATGATCATTATAATAATTATTTTTGCTCACTTTGCTATTTTCCATCCAGTTGTGCCATTTATTGGAGTCTGTATCTGACACTCATGGACAAGGCATGCTATTGTAGGCATTCATGCAGATAAAACAGCTATTCCTGGGTGGAGGTTTGCCTGCTTTCAAATTTCTCTCATTTGTATGCTTTCTGAAGCATTTGATGCCTATATGGGGAACCCCAATGTCAGTGGGGAGCTGTCAGAATTGAACTGTGGAGTCCTCTGAGAATTGAACTGTGGAGTCCTCTGAGCTGAGTTGTTTTCATGCAGATGTTTCATTGCTTGACTAGGTAGCATCTTCAGTACTGGAACATACTTGGGTTCATTTTCTTTTATATAAACTTGATTGCCCTGTCAGTGTAGATGAGGGTAATGTTTTCTCCTTGATAGTTTCTTCACAGCCATTATTTTTAACAGATGTTTAGTACAGGCAGTCCTTAACTTACTACCATTCATTTAGTGACCAAAGTTACAACAGAACTGAAGAAAATGACTTACAACTGTTGCAGTGTCCCAGCAATCACATGATCATCATTTGGGTCCTTAGCAACTGTCACACATTTATGATGGCTGCAATATCCCATGGTCATGGAATCACCATTTTTGACCCTCCCCTCTGGCTTCCAACAAGCCAAGTCAATGGGAAAGCCAGTGGGGAAGGCTGCAAGTCACAGTTAATGTGAAATCTTGCTTAACAACTATGGCAAAAAAAAAAAAAGTTGTAAAATTGTGTACAGTCACCTGATGCCGCACTTAATGATTGCATCACTTAACAATACATTTGATGGTACCACTGTGGTCACAAGTCACCCATATTACTAGTTAGTCCAATTCAACTGTTAGCTAGGTCCAAGGTCAGCTGAGTGCTGTCAAATGGCAGGGCAAAGCTATAGGCTTTTGGATGAGGTTCATACATTGAACCCTAATAAACCACTATGAATTTTTAACACACTTCAATGAATTACTTAAGCTAAAATCAAATATACCATCTTATGGCTCAGCAGAATTGACAACCAGATCAAACTCAAGTTGAGTTGAATTGAGAACCAGATCAAACTCAAGTTGAGTTCCTCAGAAAGCACCCAAAGAATCCAAGGCTTCTAATCACTAATTTGAATAAGGTCATGGCAAGGAGTCTTTTATTGTGCAGTTGCCCTAAAAAAAGAGCATCTCGCATACAGCCTCCATCTCTGAATATTTGCCCATTCGGGTTCTTCTATCCCCCACCCCCCACCCCAAAGCAAGTTTGCTAAGAAGGGGCAAGTGGAATGCTGTTCAACAGAATCACTATACATTTGGAGTAACTCAATAAAAGCATCAAATTGCAAAGAAAATATTAAGCAATGTATTCCGATTCTTGTTATTATTACCTTGCCATATTAATGCTTCAATGCCAAAGTGAAATATCCCAGAATACAGAGTCCGATTTCCCCTTGTAAAAATAAAGTGGCAAACCTATTCACACATTTCCTAAACCACAATACGAATTTAATTCCCAGTCATCGGGCATAATAGGACCCACAGCGCTTCTCATTCGTCTTACCATCATTAAAACAAAAGAGGAACAAAGATTTCTGTTACTTACTGACAGCGAATAAGCGAGGGGGCCAATCAATCAAAGCCACTCCGTTCCAGGAAACAGACTGAAGAGTTTCAACACCCGCTCCTTTCTAAACAGATCCCACGATGCCCTCGGGGATCCGGAGTCCTCAAATCTTTGTTTTCCTCCCCAAAAGGAGCGCAGCGCTTTGGGATTTGTTTCGGTTTACTCACTGTTTTAAATCAGCCCCTGAGCAATCTTTGCGAGCGTCCGATCCGCATTCCCTCCAGAAGAGTCGGCTCGGATCTCCTGCCGCAGCGCCGCCGCGAATCTTGAGCTTCTTTGCATACCGGCCGCGCGATTGGTCTGCTCCGACAGCGCAGCTCCTCCTCCTCGTCGTCTCGGACCAGGCGGGAAATGCCGGCCGAAGCGCAGGTGGAAATGCTAGGCGAGAATCGGGAGGCGTGAGTTTACAGTGTGTCTAAATAGGGTGAATGCGGAGCGCATGAGTCGGGATGCACGTCTGCAGTGCAAAAAAAGCCAGGCAGGGAGCATCCCGCGCTGATTTCCGAATAACGGGACATACGAGGATCCGGTTCGGGATGTGTTTTCGGGGCTGATTCGGTACCTGTTGTTGTTGTTAGTTGCCAAGTCATGTCCGACCCATGGCTACCCCATGGACAACGTTCCTCCAAGCCTTCCTGTCCTGTACGATCCCCTGGAGTCCATTTAAGCTCACACCTACTGCTTCAGTAACTCCATCCAGCCGCCTTGTTCTCTGTCATCCCCTTCTTCTTTTGCCCTCAGTCTTTCTCAGCATGAGGCTCTTCTCCAGTGAGTCCTTCCTTCTCATTAGGTGGCCAAAATATTTTGAGTTTCATCTTCAGGATCTGGCCTTCTAAAGAGCAGCCAGGGTTGATCTCCTCTAGGACTGACTGGTTTGATCACCATGCAGTCCAAGGGACTTGCAGGAGTCTTCTCCAGCACCATAGTTCAAAGACCTCAATTCTTTGGCGCTCAGTCTTTCTTATGGTCCAACTTTCACAACCATACATTGCAACTGTTACTGTCTCCTAAATCAACGTGCTGAAATCATCTGAAGGATCGTATATGAAAAGTACAAAAAACCTCTCCGGGACGGGATGGGGTTTGAGAGAGAGAGAGCTAGTTCATAGAGCCATTACTGATAAAGCTTTAGGCAAGGCTTGTATAGTATATGAATGGGCAGGACTTGTATTTGCAAGGTACACTTCAATTGACCTCATTTTTAGGAATGTGCTTGAGACCCCAACCCGAATGAAATTACTGGCTGAGCAACGCTCTAAGGTAATAGTGTGGCTGAATGGTTTGCATGAACATGGAATCTACATTCCTTATCAAAGATTGGTTAGAAATATCTGAGTCAGACAGCACTTTCAGTTCCCAGAATTCCACAGCCAGCATGTTAAAGTTGACATGGTTGAGAAATACTGGTCTGGTTTGAAATCTTTCCCAGTAGGACTATATAAATCTTTATAAAAGTGTGTTACAGTTTGGCACATTATTTAAGGTTTTCCTCTGGGCGGGGAGTTCTTGCGTATGTAATGTGTTTCCTACTTCAAGAAGACAAGAGCATTGGCTTGGAAGTCATTTGGACATCATCCAGTATGTCTCCACTATTGAATGACCTGAAAGACCATGTTAGAGATTGTCATGGAGATTATCATGTCATTATCTAGGTGGTTGCTAGGAGTCAACAACAACTTGATAGCATGTAATCAGTTAAAAAAATTATCTGTGCCTTATCCTGGTAGCATTTATGCAGTGAACACAGATCGTCTGTCCTTTCCTCTGGAAAACCAACCAAACGTGATATATCAGAAATGCAAAAAGACCTGCAGAGATCCAGTTGGGGAGGCAATGGACAGAGGGGATCCTGTAGGGAGGGGGAAAGACCTGTGGGGACACAAGGGGTGGTAAGCGGAGCATGCGGTGTTTTGGGGTTGGGAAGACCTTGGGAGGCACCCCATCTTTACTTGATGACACATGCAATAGCAGTAGCAATAGCACTTAGACTTACAGTATATACTGCTCCATAGTGCTTTACAGCATTCTCTGAACGATTTCGAAAGTCAGCATACTGCCCCCAACAATCTGGGCCCTCATTTTACTGACCTCGGAAGGATGCAAGGCTGAGTTAACCTTGAGCCGGTCAGAATTGAACTGCTAGCAGTCAGCAGAATTAGCCTGCAATACTGCATTCTAACCACTGCGCCACCATGGCTCTTTTATATACATAGTTCATGGCAGGTCAACTTAGAGATCATAACTGCTATGACAGATCTAGTGGAAGGATCTTTAAATAGACGGAATCGAGTAAAAAAAAACAGTGGGAAGAGCTTGGGCAATGATGTGGCTCTCCATTTTTAATGTGCCATTTCCTCTACCTCAATCGGTTTCCAAAAGAGTAGGTTAGATTGGCATCTATTCCAAACCGCTGTTGGTGAACCTACTTCCATTCTATTGAACAAATTATACGGTCATACATCATTTCTAGTTTGAATTGTTGAGCTATAGCTACATGCAGCGCTGATGAGAAAAATGTAGGTGTAACGCTGGTGTTCTTTAGAAAGCCATAAAAGTAGAGAGCAATGCAGTCTGTCACAAAACAAGTATGTACTACATCATCCAGGATCACCTGCCTAGAGGGCACAAATCAGTAAAGTGACTTTGGGGAAGAGCTGGCAAAGATTCAAATTAGCATTAGCTCTAAGCTGATGGAATGGAACAAGGGCTGAATCACAACTATGCCTGAAAAAGAAGACAAAAATTTCAGTGATCATGATTTTTAATCACAAACTCATGATGTGATGCTGGGGGGAAAGAACCTGGCCTCCTTACCCACAAGAATTCAGAACATCCATGAGAATCATACTAAAACTGCCTGCAGCTCAATAACTGGTTTCTCAAGGTGTGAGTCTTGTCAGCACAGAGCTATTAAGAAACCTCTTCCTTGTCATGCCATGGTCAACAAAACTTCCTAACTAGCATCTTATGCTATAAAATTGTAGAAGGCCATTAAAGACCTAGAATTACAGGAAACAAATGATTTGATAACCCATAATAGTCAAGACAATTAACTGTAAAGTCATTAACCCACTGGGTGACTTTGGTCAAAGTAGAATTTTAGGGAAGAAAATATTCCTCTATACATTAGAGTGTGCTACAACTCTCAACCCTAGGCCAGTCTTCCCCAAGTATGATATTAAGCAGATTAGTAGAAAGGTATCTAAAGTAATAGGACTGGGAGGGGTAGAAGCATTTAGAAAATCTGAATGTAAATGGTATATTAAGGAGAAAAATTGCATTGATTCATTTTTTCAAAATGAAAAAAAAAATCTTGTGCCTTAGAGATTAATTGCAGTTTCACTATAAGCCTTGCTTGTTAGCATTTTATGGTTTGTAATTCATGGTTTAGCTGATTATGATTTGATAAACCATGATTATGCAGATTACGGTTCTGTGAATTGTATGAATGTCTATTTTAGACATAAATGCTAATAGTAGCAGCAGGAGTAACATGCTCTACCATACAATAAAATAATAAGATATAAGGTGACCGCAGGTTAATTCCATCAAACTGAGCTATAGTTATGGATGCTTTAGCAGAAGTGATATTTCAAGTGTATATCCAAAGAAATGAAAGGAGAAAGCAAAATGCTTTCTGAATTAAGGTTTCCGGTAGCAAAATAATGATTTGAAAAAGTTGCAAACATTAATTTCACAAGCATCAAAAACAAGACGGAAGCAGTTATGAAAATGCTGATGAGCGAAATTATTTAAAGGTTAAAAAATGAGGAAGTGCTGAGTTGATTTTTGTTTGGGTGTAAATTGTTTTAGCAAATTAAATTAGCTAGATCAGTGGTTCCCAAAGTGGGCGCTACCGCCCCCTAGGGGGCGGTGAGATGGCTTAGGGGGGTGGTAAGAGGCCAGGGGGGCGGCGGGGGGGGGCAAGAGGCAAGGGGGGTGGCAAAGGAGTGCTGGAGGTGGCCTCCTCTAGCGAGCTATTCAGAACAAGTTTGCTCACTCACCCCCGCCCATCCAGAAGCTGCTCGATCGATCGCTTCCCCCACCCATCTGCACTATGCTAGCCCTGTCCACTCACTGATTGGCTGGCTCACCAATCACCCCACCCACCTCTAAGAGCCCTATCTAAACCCAGTTAACTTTTTTTCTGCTTGGCTTTCTATAGATAGGGCTCTTAGAGGTGGGCGGGACGATTGGTGAGCCAGCCAATCAGTGAGAGCAGGGCTAGCATAGTGCGGACAGGAGGGGAAAGCGAGTGATCAAAGGGAGGCCATTTTGCCTCCCTTTGCTCCCACTTTGTCTTGATGAGGTCTCTGCAGCTGCGGGCGCGGACGGACAGAGGTAGCCAGAGTGGTGGGGAAGCCCGGGGGGCAGGTGAGCGAGTGAGAGAGCTGCCTGATTGTCCATTGCTCGCCCGTTCGTCGGCCTGGGCTGCTTTGGCTACCTCCGTCCATCCGCGCCCAGAAGTTGCAGCGACCTCATCAAGACAAAGTGGGAGGGGAAGGGGCCTTGGTGCCCTGCCTGATCCTCCTTCGCTCGCTCGCTATTTTGCCTGCATGGGGTGCCTCAGCAGAAGCCCTTTGCTGGCGGCCAGACCTCCCCTCCACGGGGCGACAGCACATCCATGATCACCATCCCAGTAACGCTGCGGCCGCTTGGCCTGCGAAGAGAGGGAGGGAGTAAGAGTGAAGGGTGAGGGAGAGCAGCAGGGGCTCTCTGCAGGGGCTCTGCATTCCCCCCCCCACCGGAGCCTTCTCAGAGGAGGTGGGGCTGGGGAATGTGGGGCGGGGAGGCGCTGTCTGGGGTGGGACTAGATGACCTCTGGGGGTCCCAACCGGCCCTTCTGACTCTGGAGACCAGAAGCAAGCAAACACACACACACACACACAGCAAAAGTGTCTGGTTTTGAATATAATCCTCCCTAGTGCTTGGGAAAAAAATAAGAGGAACATTTGGATATACATTTTGAATTAACTTGGAAAGAAAATTGCTAAAATCACTTTTAATTGTGTTCTGCATTAAGAATTCATGCAGTAGCATTTCTTGTTGAATTAGCAGAGTAATATTTACAACAGCCAGCTAAGATAGTTTTATCTGTCTTATAATGTGCGTGGGTAGAGGATTTAGGCATAAGTGCAATGTTTGCCTGTGATTATATAATAAATTCACAGCTTATACATTTGAATTAGATGTTTTTCAATTCATGTTTAACCTATACTTGATATACTTGTATTCAATACATAAGGTGTTAATTATGTCAATGGAAGAGATAGGAAACTGCATTAGTGATATATATGTCAATGCGTTGATTTGTACTAAAAATGTTTAGTTTAAAGAAGTTATAAGGAATCACAAATATGAGTGTGGAAAATGTAATGTAGTTGTGGATGACCCTTTGCATGAGTTGTATTGGGAAAAATAAATAAATAAATAAATAAATTATTATTATTATTATTATTATTATTATTATTATTATTATTATTATTATTATTATTATTATTATTATTATTATTATTATTATTATTATTAATGATTTCCCAAAGAGGTAAAAGGCGGCATTTTGCTAGAGTTATTCTTCCAAACTGTTGAGGAGGGGGATTGGACTCCATTGCCTATATTTCCCTTTTCATCTCCATGGTTCTTTAGTGAAAATTGTAACCCAAAACATATAGATCTGTTAAAATGTTCCCATTCTCACTTTCCATATTGGGAATCCCTAGGTACCATGCAATAATCTCATCAAATAATTCAAGCAAATGTTGGTGACATTGAGCTGAAGCCAAAGTTCAAGAAATTGTACCAAGAGTTTTAGTTACAGAAAGAAATTTCTGATCGCTATCCTGCACTATGGACAGTGGTTAAGAAGCTCCTTGTTGCATTTCCAACATCATATTTGGTGGAACATGGCTTCAGTGTGGTCTCCAAGCAAAGAAAATGACTCCAGATTACTGAATGTGGTGATTTAAGACTCCTGCTAAGTGACTTAAAACCAGACATTGGGAAACTGGTATCACTTCATCAAGCCCATCCATCACATTAACAATTTACTGAACAGTGAAGTAGTTACTAAATTTTGCTAAGTTTACTAAGTTACTAGTTACTAAGGTTCTTAATAAATGACTATCAGGCTTTGAAAACCTGGTATCACTGGATCATGTTCAACAATTTTGTTGAATTAACTAACTACAAAGGTTTTTAAATTGGATTTTGAATAAATGTGCAATTAATTGTTACAGTTTTGAATTTTACTGTTACTATCTTTATTCCTTCATGCAAATCACCCAGTCACATGACTCCCCCAGCCACGCCCATCAAGCCACGCCCACAGAACCGGTCGTAAAAAAAATTTAATTCCACCACTGGGTGGGGGACACTGAGGATCAGTTTGTAGCACCAAGGGGGCGGTGGACTGAAAAAGTTTGGGAACCACTGAGCTAGATTGTTATATCAAGTCTCCAATATCACATTTGGAATACATTCTCTTTGCACAAAATAGTAATGCGATTTGTTGGGTTATGGCTCAGTAGGATATGAAGCTCAACCACTCTAGTTCACTCAGTGAGCAGTTAAACAAATACTGGCTTTGTGCAATGTGGGAACCTATTTATATAGATCCAGAGAAAGAAAATCCTCTTGATGGCATAGCATTCAATGGGAATGTTCCAAATGGTCTATTACTCTCTGTTCCTAGCTTAAGAGGGAGAGAATTTAGAATGTGTTGCACTGTACAAGAGCCAAACCCACTTCAGTAGATTGCAAGATGACTGTCATACTTCAATGAGATGAAGTGTTTTACTGATAAAGTCTTACCCTTCATATTCTTCAAGAGAAAATCCCGAGTTTACCTTGTAAAGGGAGTTGCTTGGACCTGGAGCATTTGGGCAGGATTTTATAGGTTGATCGTGCTAAATCAGGGGTGTCAAACTCAAGGCCCGGGGGTTGGATCTGGTCTGTGGGGTGCTTAGACCTGGCCCGTGGGATTTTTCCTAAATCTTATTTATTTACAAACTTCACATATAGATCATGTTAGTTAAAAATGACCTTAGGTAAGCATTCAAAAATCCACAGTTAGCTCAGAATTATATATAATGTAACCAAAATATTAAAGCAAAAGCTTTTGAGTGCTTCAGAATTCTTTTCAATCGGAATAGAATTATACTTTTTGTTAAATGACATTTCGATTGAGCAAAATTCGATTCCATTTTAAAACCAAATTGTAATCGCTTGTTTCTCTTAGATTATTGTTATGTTGCCAATAAGAATTTGAAAGTAAAACTGCACATTGAAGAAACTTTTGTCAGGTTCTGACAAAACCCTTACTAGTATAGATCAATATATTGTTTTTAGCTGTTAATAGTAATTACATATTGCGCTTCTAAAAGGAAAGGCCATGATTGTAAAGTTATGCATGTTAATCAACATTAAAATTTCCCAAAATTATTTAGACATACTTAGTCTATGGAAACTTGCTACCATTGACTGAGTCTAGATACAACCCTTCAAGAACAGAGCTAAAAAGAAAAGTTGATTCCATGCAAAATTGTTAATGTGTAATTGTCCTGCAGTACTTCTTTCATGGAATTTTAAGGGAATCCTCTATTTAAAATTGATTTCCCATTGTTTCCTCAATCTTTTCACCCCTTCCTTCAAAAAAATGAAATGGTAGCAAATTATGAGTTTTTAATGTGCCATACTGTAATTATTGCGTTATATGCAGTGCCAGGGAAAAGAGAGATACATGTTTGAATTTCTCTTAGGTACCAAAAATCATCTCAGTCTTAGATATTGTGAGAACAATCAGCTTATTAATATAAATAAACAAGTAGCATTTAAGAATATTCAAAAAGTCACACATTCAACATATCAAAACATAAGACCTAAGATAACTAACAGAGAATAATAATAAAGTAGTTATGAGTAATTTATATTCAAGACAGTGGCTGGTTTGGTTAACGTAATTTTGATTTACTCAATGATTTAAATAATGATTGATTCATAATTATGTGGCGAATACATTGAATAATACACTGAACCAGAAACTAATCATAGGCTAAAATGTGATTGAGTAATTTGTGGTATGGTGTGCAAATAGACATTAAAAAAAACATTTGGTAATACAGTACTATAATTCTTGGTCGGACTCTTTTCAACGTGAGTTTTCTGCAGTGGTATTATAAATCTGAAAGAAAATAAGATATACTGATTTTTTTAACATTAATAATCTCCTTAAATTATTGGTTAATAATTGTTAGGACTTAAAATAACAATATCTTCATTAAGTGATCTGTATTTATACTTACTTATAATAGGATAGGGGAAGTGTTTTTATTCAGACATAGGCATATGGGAGTATCTAATGTAGAATATCTAAGGTGGTAATTTGGCATTTCTAGGAGTGATAATGAAGTAGGGTTTTTGTGTACATGCAACATCAATGTATGTACAAAGGGTGGAACTTGATTGTGCTGCCACAAACAGCATCTCTGCTGTTTTCCTTCTCCCATTTTCCTCTCTGCATTTCAACGCTGCTGTCCTCCTCAACTATGAGTAGGAATATTTCAATTCTATTATCTAGTTCAGGGGTGTCCAACCTTGGCAATTTTAAGACTGTGGACTTCAGTTCCCAGAATTCCCCAGCCAACATGACTGGGTGGGGAATTCTGGGGGTCAAAGTCCACAAATCTTAAAGTTGCCGAGGTTGGATACCCTTGATCTAGATGAGTGGGAATATCAAGAGATGGATAAAAAAAATACTCCTGTATTTTTTGTGTAAGAAATATAAATGTGATAAACATAGCATCAAGATTGTTATGTATAGAATAAAATGATAAGTAAATTAAGAATAAGTGGGCCACACTATGTATGTATGCTTTATATATAGGTATGTGTTCTGACACCCCCACCCCCCCACACACACCTGTGAATAAGCCAGAACACAGGCTTGGCTGTTTGCCACTGTTTAATTACTGAGATGACGAATCCTTTGTCTGAGGGCCCAGAAAACTCACGTTCAATAGAGCAACCCAGATAATTCAAATAAAGCAACGCAGATAGTCCAAACAAACAGACACGGCTAGAATACACAGATAGATTTTCTTAACTACTAATTTGAACAGTTGTTTCCTGCAAATGTCCCCTCCCAATGCCTCATCTATAATCTCTCTTGGGAGGGGCCAATCCACAACCACCTGTGCTTAATCATCTTCTGTGAGTCTGCCTACAGAGTTGCTGCTTCCTTCCCAATCTAGCATCAGGGACAAATTGCCTTTGATCCTCCCCACTGCTTCATGCCTCAAGCACCTCCTGGTGGCCAACCAGCCTCTCTGCTCCCTGCTCTGAGTATGAACCCTGCACAGGGTCCTCCACATCGTCCAGGGCAGACTCATATGGTTCCTCACTATCCAAGTCCAACAGCAGCTCAACTGGACCCTGCGGGCCACAACAGGTATGCATTTATGTAGTATTAAATTTATTTGCCCCCTTTTTCACTATGTATGGGGCTGCAACCATAAAAATGAAGAAATGAAGAGTGCAAACAAAGCAGAAGTAAAATAATAAACAATAAAATAAACAATGAAAACAAAAATGAGAATACATAAATATGATAATCAAAAAGGATGGTTGAAGAGCAGAGAACAGGGGGAGAGGTGGACTCTGACATCAATCTAGCAGCCACCTCCAGCATGGAATTCCCCCATTGGGTCCCCAGTGAATAATCATCCCTTTTAGAAATGAGCCAGGAAAGCTCAAATTTTTATTCTTGTGGTTCCCCAGCGTAGGAGATGCTGTCTAACCGTGAAGAGTAGCTGCTAGAAGGTTTTCGACTTCCGGTCCCTGTAGGCGACGGACGTTTCGTCTGCCGCTTGTCTTCTCGGTGGGGTCCGTTCAGGAGCACAGGAGGCCTTGGAGGGGTCCCTGCCATAGGGCGGCTTGTTGGAGCCCCCCAGACTCAGCGGCAGCCGTTGCGGGGTTTTCCAGCTTCGCCCCAGGAGCCGGGGAGCAGAAGGGGGGCATGCTTGCCCCTTCACCGAATGGGTTCCAGGAGGAACAAGTCAATCAAAGGAAGTGCGGCTGAAATGTTGGTGGTGGAGGATACTTCCTAATCTCTTCAACTATTGGTAACAGATAGGCAGCAGATTATTGTAAATTCCTGTTCAATTTATTTAAAACCGAAGATTAGAGGGCGGTGTTTTTTTTTCTTTAACCCCCCCCTCGGACAAAGCGGCATTTAAACTATCTCTCTCTACATCGGAATGGAGAGAGAACAAAGGCTGACTTGCCACCTGAATTAACTATGCGAGAAAGACTGAAATCGCAGTTGCAAGAGTGCTTGCTGAGCTGTTTTTAAAATTTTTCCCTCTTCTCCCTGCGAAAAGGAGGAGTCAAGATGGCTCCCCTCCGTTCTTGTTTTTGTACTTATCAATGAAGTCTGCCTTTTGAAACCACCTTGGGGGGAAAAATGATAATCTCTGGTATTTTTTAATACCTCCCCTGAGGGTGCCCTGGACCTCTTCTGTTACATGGACTTTCTGGATTTTGATTATTTGATTTTTCTCTTTCTGGTGTACCTCTGTGTCTTGGAACAGTGAAGGAGAATTAACTTTTTACTTTCGGATTTGCCTGCTACCTTGGACCGGACCAGCTGCGCGCTCCACTGACGCCATTTTCTTTTGTAAAAGATTTACCATCTCTGAACTTAGACAATGACAACTAAGAAACCACCAATGGGCAGGTCACTATCGGCTCCCGCTTCAGCAACTTCCAGTCCAAGTACCCAGCAGACGAAAATTACTTCATTGCTATAAAAAGAAGCGGCTGGAGGGAGCTCAAAAGAATTATCTGTCAACCAAATGTTTCAGGAAATTATGAGAGGTCAAAATGAACTGAAGAAGGAAGTGGCAGATCTCAAAGACGAACTCAGAGGGGTACAACATAACATAACAGAAAATAGACAAAGAATTGTGGTGCTGGAGGAAGGGGCAGCTGTTCCAAGAGAGGTACATGTTAAATTTCTCAGGAGGACCACAAGAGATGAGGTGCTAGGTGCCCAAAGGGAGGGACCTTTAAAATATCAAGATAAAGAAATTACCATTCTAAAGCAAATTCTGAAAAAGATAAGAGAAAAAAGGAGGAAGTATTCTTCCTTATCAAAGAAACTATACAATAGAGGAATTTGGTTTAGATGGTTATTGCCAGAAGGAATGCTGATTTTCTGGGAGGGAAGCCGAATTAGAATTAAGACAGTGGATGAGGCCGAAGCCTTTATTAAAAAAACACTTTTCTCTCCCAGAGGACGAAGATAGCGGAGGTGGGGGAAAAGGCAGCAATGTACAAGACATGGGGAATGGGGGCGGGCTATGGCTCCACCTGGGAACAGGGAGGAGGGAGCAATATCGAAAAGGCTCGGGTCACAAAAACAAATATATCTGAAACATTATTGTAATTGTTGATATACTAGAAGTGACAAAGCAAGAGATGATTAAACACATGGTTGATATAAAGTAAGAATTCTGTTTATGCTTATCTTTTATATGTTATTTTTAAAATTGCAAAAAGTGTGAGATTTGGAGGGATTTCTACTACTAACATGCGAGCTACCAAAATTTTCTATGTACCCTTTTACCTTTTCCCCATAAATATTTTAAAACCAATAAAAAAAATTACAAAAAAAAAGAGTAGCTGCTAGAACATAAGCAAAAAAGATGTAGCGGAAGACTTGTGAATTGTGGAATCCCTACAGCCAGCATGTTCTTACCTCTCTTCTGTAAATGGTCAGCAAGAGACCTATTTGGGGCACACATTCTCTGCACATAAACACTTTTGAGTGCCAGAGTGAAAGCGGTAGATGATGGCTAATGGAGACGGATAGCTCCTTTTAACTGCACTCCATGCTTCCCCCCAAAGGTTCTGACTCTGAACTCTCAGCCGGGTTGTGAAGGTGAGTTACAAGCAATATGAGTTTGTTGTGGGCAGAGGGATTGTAGAAACCTCTGCTAGAATAAAAATATAGCACCTTGGCTTGAAGGATGGTCAATGAAAAGGGAGGGAGGGAGCAGCAGAGGGATTCACTTACCTTCCCTACCGATTCGCATGCGCAAAAGGTTGTGCATTATGTCAAGGTTGATGGTGGAGCCTCCAGCAACCGCTACTACCAGTTCGCCCAAACTGGAGAGAACGAGCTGAATACCACCTCTGGGAGGGGGGTAGGGGAGGAGGTTGATAAAAGTGACGACAATAGCTGATACTGGATGGGATCCAATAAGATGGTAAGGTAAAAGTTTGTAAGTGTGCAGAGAAAGACTTGTGGATGAAATAGAAAAGAAAGGAGCAGAGTTGGGAAAATAGGCAGCATGTGTCTCATGTTATAGCTAAATATTCATTTGCTTGTCAATCAGCAGATTGATAAATTCACACATAAACAATATTTATATATTTGAAACTTTATTTAAAATATTGATTTAACAGAAAGGAAAAACATTTTTTAAGTCAGCTATAATAAAAAAGCAAATTGGACACAATTCAAATCTGAATTCATGGCTTGAGAAATTCTTCCTGTATTTGTTGGTCTACCATCCTTTTATAGCTTCTAAAAAACAAGACAGATAAATTCTGTAGTGATGCAATGCTGTCTTCCTTCCGTCCTTGTTTTGATATTGGTGTCTTAACCTGCATATGAATATGGTGGGATTCCTTTCACCCCAAGGCCAGTAATCTGTTTTTTAAAAAATGAGGATATGAACATGATACTTTCAAAATTGTCTCATCTTTCCTAATAAACTCAAAGCATTTATTTGAAAAATAAATATTTGCCTGCATATGTTCATTCGTTTCATTAGATTTGGAGGGTTTCTGACTCCCAGATGACATTATATAGCTTAACACCCAAGCACAAGAGACAATAAAATAGTAAAAAGAAAACAAAACAAAAAGAACCGCATAAAACACCCTAAAACTCCAACAAAATAACCACCAGCCATTCTAATCCTAAACCCAAAAGCAAAGTTAGGTATTTAAAGACATAGCATTGAATCTGCTATCTGTTTCTATTTTACATGCATTTTTTAAAAACCTTACTTTTGTTAAAGTATGCTTTTAAAAAGATCTGGTTTTTTTTTAAAAAAAGATGTTCGTTTATTTATTTATTTATTTAATTAGATTTCTAGACCGCCCCCTCTCCCCGAAGGGACTCGGGGCGGTGTACAGGTATAAATTTAAAAAACCATACAAACAATAGTATACACAGCTAAAATTAGATTAAAATTTAGCTCTTAAATTGGACAGTTAAAACAGAGATCAATAGAAGAAAATATTTGTAAGTCAGGATTGAACTGTGAGGTCCTTGGAACTCTGTTCTTTGTTGTTTTCTTGCAAACATTTCAGTACCCAACTAGTAACATGATTAGTGCTCTCCCCTCTGCCCTCTGCATCAATGTACTGATGACACCTCATTGCGTAATGAAATGTCTGCAACAAAACAACCAAACTCAGAGCACCAAGGACCTCATATTAAATCAAAAAATGCTGGGGGAGGGGAATTATTAGAATAGATGCCATCTTGACTTTATTGACCCCCCCCCCGATCCCCTAGGTTAAATTAACCAAATGTTGCCCCCCAACCACTGTATCACTCATATCATGATTTCAAATGCACTGCAGCTCTCTGATTACCTTGAAAATGCCACCCGCTTGGGGTTGTCGTATGAGAGACGACTCATCCAGTCCAGCAGAAGTGACATACAGTTCTGAATAATCATATCCACCAAACGAACAAGAAGTTGTATTGTCTACAGGCAGCTTCACTGTCTGAATTCTTTTCCCTGTTAAAATAAATCGGGTTGTTTCCTTAACAAAGGGCAGCAGACCTGCAGAGAGCAACCAGTACTTTTCCCTCCTTAAATTTGGAAAAAAGTAAACACCCATCGACACACAAATGAGGGAGTGAGGGCTGCAAATGGCGGGCTGGAGTCTGCATGCAAATCTGCAGGTTAAACACTCTACCCTAAAGAAACAAAAGGTAGGACCTAATGCTGGAAAAAAGAGCTTCACAGTCTTAGATGCAATTTTTCAAAGGCAAAATACTGGTTGGATGCATTGTGCATGAATGTGATCCATTTGTAAGAAACGGGACCTTTGAACCAGTTGTCTGATTGTTCTTTCACTATGGAAGCTAGGAATATTGTAGGCTGTATGCCAGATGACAGAATGGAATAACTCACCACAGCCAACTCGTTGTGGCCAACTCATCATGGGACAATTCACCATGGACAACTCGCCACAGGGCAAGGTAACAATTTGATTTAATTATTTAAAATAAATTAAAAAAATTATTCTAATTTTTGCCATTAACATTTTATTCTGTCCTTCCTTTTGCATCCTTCCTTTAATGATTCTACTCCACCATGTCTTTGATATTAGTGTAACTCTAGTCCCACAGTGAGTTGTTTCACAGTGAGTTGGCCATGGTGAATTAGCCACAACGAATTGTCATAGACCTACAGACAAAGTATTTTATCTATCTGGCAAAGTCTACAGAATCTCGTTGGGCACAGAGATGACTTTCAAATTCTTTGATCTTTTTACCTGGCGATGTTGGGGATTGAACCCAGGGCTTTTTGCACCTAAATCTAGCTTCTGGATCACACGCAGGAAGGCCTGGCATTTGTGGGATGACATTATCACAGAGGTTTCACCGAAGGTTTTCCATTTACATGAACAAGTAAACTAAAGCATGGGCTGCTTTGCAGATGAGATAAGGCCTTATTATATATTATACATTATAATGTATAAGCAGGGTTGGGCTACTACGGGTTCACTCGGGTTTGGGAGAACCTAATGTTATGGCTGGTTCAGAGAACCTCCAAATCCCACTCCACCCCTCCCAGGAGTCTCCACACGGACCATTTTGGATGCAAGGTAAGTGCAGGGCCTGCGTGGAGACTCAAGGACGGGGAAAAACGAACCTCCCGGAAGTTCCAGAGGGCCTCCGTTGCATGGGGGAAGCAGTTTCCACCCTCCCAGAGGCTTGATGAAAGCCTCTGGAGCCTGGGTAAGGCAAATATGCCCCTCCTCAGCCATGGTGCAGGAGACCGACTGGGCCACGCCCACCATGGCTACGCCCATCCAGCAACTGGGCAGAGAACTTGTTGCTGAGATTTTTGAAGCCCACCCCTGTGTATAAGCATCTCTACATGAGCAAAGGAATTCTGAAACTAATAAAACACACATATTGTGTTTGCTCCAGATCCTTTACACCAAACAGCTTGATCTCAGGAAAGAAATGTGGACTATCAGTGGATTCCCCGGTCCACTCCTCACAATTGCTAACCTGTTTCAGGATCTATACGGATTACCCGTCCTCCACCATAACAGGCCACCCAAAGCTTCCCCTCTGTATCAATACACATCCCATCAGGAATGGACTCTTCCTTTTCCAATTTGTATATGCTCCTCCGGTTGCCTGAAAAAAAGCCATTGAAAGATATTACAAGCTAAGCCACACTTTTCCCAAGTAATATTTTTACAAGAAGAAATTCAAAGGGAAACATCATGAATTTATTTATCTTGGAAGGAGCCCTTCCTTGGGTTCATGCTGGAAAATATTTTAAACTGTAAATCCGAGTCTTAGGGAACCTAGCTTTTATTTGTAATTTAATATTGTAGCAAAAGGATGTCCAGAGGTCGACTTCTCTGAATTACTGACATTGTCTTCCAGCATGTATATTTATCTTAAATGGGTAAGATTAACTGAACTACATAGTTGGGAAAGCAAATAGGAATAAGAAACATATTTTTGGAAATCAAGTTCAATTTAGCATGGATGTGCTGTATCTGTGAAAGTGGATTCATTGAGTTGTGCAAGGCTATGTTCCAGAGATGGGGAAACCTAGATGAATGTTTTCTCCTCATAAGCTATGTTACTTGTTTGTTTGTTTATTTAATTCTGATGCCACCCATCTCCCCTATAAAGTGACTCTGGGTGGCTTACAGACATGATACCTGGCTCATACAGTAGAGCACCAGTCCATCCACCTAAAAGAGGATGGGGGGGGGGGGCGTAGGTTCTACGTGTTTTGATTTTTTTTTCCAGAATAGTTTATACTGGTACATATTTTGATTTTTTTTTTACTTTACGTTTTTACTTTTATAGTAAAGATTTTTTACTTTTATACTACAGAATAAAACAACGTTATCTTTATAAGCAATCACAAGACAGAGATGGCAAAATAAGACTTTGGGTCTGTTTAGCAGTAGCCAAAGAGGGAGAAGAGATAGAGAAGACATGACACCATCAGTTCTGAAAGGGAAGAAAATAGTGATATTAGTGCTTATTGCTTTCTTTATTGAAGAGTGCAAGTTTTTATCATGGCTGCATCTTAATATCACAAAATGCATAAGTGAAACATTCTTCCTCCAAATATTAAAGCTCTGAATCTTCTGAAAGGCTTAGAATAGCTGCTTCAAAGGCTTCTCCAACTGTGTGCATGTGCATGCCTGCAATCACACTCTACTGTGGCTACCAGTGAAGTGAAGCCATTGTGTGTATAAACAACCAGATGACCACAGCTGGGGAAACCTCACCTCACACTTCTGGGGTTAAAGAGTTGCAAACAGATGTGTGTTATGTTGTGCTTTATGTTAATGTTGTGTTTTGTGTGTTGTGCATTGTGGTGTGTCTTAATACACACAGATTATATCTCATCCCCTCTCCTTGTGAAAACAGGCAACTATGTTGCTGAAATTACAGTCATTTCTAATATGCCCAATAAATGTTAAAGCTGGCCTTTAACCATGTAAAAATCAATTGGAATTTTACATAAAATGACTTGTCACTCTAGGCATTCTACTACAGTAGAATGTGTGTGTTATGTGTGCGTGCGCACCTCTTCAAGTCAATGTTGATTCCTGTCAACAGCCTGGATTATCCCCTACAGTTTTATTGGCAACATTTCAGAAGTGCCTTGCCGCTCCCACCTTCTTCCTAGAACGGAGAGTGACTGGGCCAAAGTCACCTGGTGGCTATGTGCCTAAGACTAGAACTCATAGTCTTCCAGTTTCTAGCCTGGTCCTTTAACTACAAGACCAAGAGTGAGTGAGAGAGTGAGTGAGAGTGAGAGAGTGAGAGTGAGAGAGTGAGAGAGAGAGAGAGAGAGAGAGAGAGAGAGAGAGAGAGAGAGAGAGAGCAACCACTTTAAAATGGCATTGAAGAAACAACTTTGATAAGCATTTCAAAACATGGAAAGTAGACATACAAAGCTTCCCAGTTTGCAGGTCATAATCAAAGGCATCAACGTGGTACGAAAGGCTGTCGATATAGAAGAAGGTTCTGTGATCCAGAGACCAATCCAAACCGTTGGAGATGTCCACCTTGTCAAAATGTTTCACCACAGAATGGTCGGGAAAGAGAGTGTAGAGCGAGCCCTGGTGCCGCTCCACCACCGCAGGACGAATCTCCTGAGACATCGTACCTATGAGAACCAGAGAGTTAGCAGGGAAAGATAACAGAGCACCACAGAGACCAATCCGTTTCTTTTCTTCTCAGTGGCCTGTCCATAATACAAATGCAAGTAGTCCACCACTTACAGCAGTTCACTTGGGGACCGTTTGATGTTACAATGGCATGAGAAAAAGCGATGTATGACTATTTTTCACATAACCATTGCAAGATCCCCATGGTCACATGATCAAAATTCAGATACTTGGCAATGGACTCATATTTATGATGGTTGCAGTGTCCCAGGTTCATGTGACCATCTTTTATGACCTTCTGACAAACAAAATGAATGGGGAAGCCAGATTCACTCAACAACCACGTTACTGACTTAACAACTGCAGTGAGTCACTTAATAACTGTAGCAAGAAAATTCATATATAAAATTCAGCTGTTAGGCAAGGAATGGTGCTATTGAACCGTAATCCTAATCAAATTGGAAGACATATTTTAAATTCCACAAATCCAGAGGAGTCTTGTAGTACTTTATCGGACTGTGACATGTTTTATTAAAAGAACTAAGCTCCCATGGATGATAGCTCATTTAATCATATGCAGGGTATTAGGCCTGTAGTTATGTTCTTTTTAGGATCTTTGGCCTGCCACACTTTCTATTATAATTTTATATGTGTTTCATTAGTGTATAGTTAGAAGGGGGAATAGAAAGGAGTAGGATTGTGGAATGTGTTGTTGTGATTCTTTTCTAGGTCATCTTTTGTCTCCGCACCTCGACACCTGACCGGAAGCAGAGGGGTGTAGATGCCAGCGTGAAAGATGATGATTGGAACATGTGATGGATTATGGGTGTGGGGATAAGATCATTAACTTTCAACTGGGTGGAATTCCAGGAAGAAAATCAGAGTTGGAATTCCACAGACGTGCTAACATGCCTGTATGATTAAATTGGAACTTTAAGGATGATTCTGCCTTGATTGATTTCATGCATGGTATTTAGAACGCTGACACAGGGATTGGATAAACTACAGGATTTAAACCAGGATGATGGTGGGGAGAAGGGAAGATGGGTTTGTTATGCAGAGATAGATTACCTGTGGGACAAATTACAAATACTTTGTAAATTAACAATTTAATGCCTTAACAAATGTTGTTTGCTGAAATTTTCTGGATTGGATATAGTCCCTGGTTGAGAAAAAAATGTCCTGGGAAGATTTTAAAATTAAAACAACTGATTTCAAAATACAAGCTATCCCAGTTAAAAATAAGTTTTTATGGACAAAAGAAAAATGAACACATATCCAGCATTTGAAACTGGGTAGGCAGATAGGATTAAATGCACACACCACAGCAAGTAACTATATAGGGGCAGAATTGATACAACTCCTGAACATCAGTGTGATGGTCAATGAAATTTGCAGTAAACTACAGTGACACCAATATGATGTCCCACAAAGACATTATCCTAAAATGCTACCATTATATGACTGAGCCTTATAGTCTGATGCAAGCACATAAGCCACAACATTTGACTTAGACATTGGTACACATACTTCATCATTTGCCCATTCCATCCCTCAAATAACCCACGTGATTAATGGTATGGAAATGTAAATGTAGGACCTCGTTTTCTCCTCCGCAAGTCAGCCCTCCCCATGGAAGGAGCAGCAGAGATAAAGATTCTACTTCATGGAACTAGAAACTACCAATCTTACAAAGGATACAATTTCTTGAGAGAAAAAAGAATATTTTTTTATAGATTGAATTAAGAACTAGTTACCTGCAACTAATCTTCCTGCAGGATCCACTTTCCCATCATTGAATCGGTTGTTGGGTTTATCCTTCTCCACGTCAATAATGGTGGTAATGGACTTCTTTTTCCAGTTGAGAGTTGCAAACTGGGTTCCCAGTGTGATCATGTAGCCACCAGATTTACGAAGTGATACGGTGCTCACTGGGGCATCTGGAAACCACATTAAGGGGATTAGGAGGAATTAAGGAGAGAAGAAATGGTAGGAACAAAAATAGTAACTGTATATCTAACAATTTTAATAATTTTCTTTTGAAAGTTATCATGTAGTACTTCACAACAGGTAGTCTGCTCCTCCATCCAGTAAATACCATGCTGGATTTTATTGGTATTCAACTATTAACATGCTTCTTTCTATCACTTAAGTTTTAGAACATTAAATATTCAAGAACAAAGGTAAACATTTGGCTTATTAAAATGAAACTGTTTTACTTACCCACAGAAATACTTTGCAATTCTTTGGTGGGAGAAGTCCATCGATAGACTTTTTGGCCAGTTATATCTACAAAAAGAAGGGAATTTTCCTTTTCCTCCCATACAGGCGATTCTCCAATCTTGCAGTTCACTGGCACAATGCATTCAACTTTGACAGACGACATTGTCTTATTTTTCAAAATCAATCAAGGAATAAATACAAATGTTACCTTAAATTGGCCAAAACTGGATAGCCTTACAGACTTCAATAGCAGCTAAATATAGAATTTCTAGACCTTTGGTTGTTCAGCTCAACAGAATTTCAATCATTAATCTGATGATTTAAAGTACAATTCCAAAAGTTTACCCAATCAGTTGCCTCTGCTTTTCCCTGGCTTCCAAAATCTCCCCAAACTTAAAGCAGCTGGTATTGCTAATCTTTAATGGCAGCTATTATCTTCAAAGTTAAACATTGCAAAATTACGGTACTGCTGAATAGATGTTTTATGTGTTTGTCTGCCTACAAATACTAAAAAGTAGGTCAAACTTCAAAAGATCTTTCATCAGCATTCTTTTCAAAATGCTTGCCTGCTAAGGAGAAGAGAGAGAAAAAGCAAGTATTGCATATTGCTATGATATTTGTTCAGTGGAAATGTTCTGTGCAAATGCGTGAAAAATAACTTAAAAGAGGCAGCAGACATTGCACTTGAAAAAAATGGCCACATGTACTGCTGACATCTAACACTACTAGCTATGTGATTTCATTAAGCTCAACATGCTTTCTCAATAACACTTTGGCATAGAAAAATTGCAGGTAAAAACTTAACTGTGTCAAACGTATGTGGAACAGGTTATATTGGCAACAACAACACCGAGCCAGAAGGATTTTGCAGAGATCAACATTCAAAGGGCAAAATATTATTCCGAGTACATTTGTAGCTCACATGTAGCGTCTTACAAAAACCACCTAAACCAGTGTTTCTCATATATTATATACTTTGTCCTGGCCCTCTGTAGAGACCTATTAGCAAATTACAGTGTTCAATGTGTCCTAAAATCCTGATCTATAGATTGTGTTATGGTTCCAACAGTCATGCAATCACAGAACATTGGACTCAATAAGATATGACTATGATGTAACACAAATATGAGAGTCACTCTGGTGTAGTGATTAAGGCATCAAGCTAAAAGACCCTGAGTTCTAGTACTGTGTTGGGCACAAAGCCAGCTGGGTGACCTTGAGCCAATCACTTTCTCTCTGTCCTAGGAAAGAGCCATCTGCAAACCACCCATACAAGTAAAACTGCAGGAATCCTGCCAGAGTCTAAGAATCAGGAAGAAAAAAAGACATAGACAGGAAATCCCAACAAAGTACACATGTATAGGGCTACACTGGTATTGTTTTAATGTATTTGGTATATACTGCTCGAGAATTCTGCCAGACAGGAAACTTAGAATATATGAGCGCTCTAATAAAACCAGGATTGTTTTCCATGGCTACTAGAAATTTAGATACATCGGTTCGAGATACCATATGGAGCTGAAATCCGGGCGATCAATATTAGCAAAGAGATACTATCTTGCCCAACGATGGTAGCCAGACAATCCGCTCCGGAGGCAGCAAGAACGTGGAGCCCAAACATTATAAACAAATATGTACAATGGACTAAGTCTACCCTTTAGCCCCTGCGGGGAATTAGGAAGTGTTCTAAATTCAAGTATTTCTCTGCACTGCGGTGGACGCTCGTGTTGATGCTTGCCCAACTGCACAGGCAGCGAGTGACCGATACAAATGTCTTCACGCTGCAAAAAGAGCACTTATCCGAAGGCTGCGGGGTGGGGGGGGCGGAGAGAGGGAGAGAAAGCAAAATGCTGCCTTCTTTACACCAAAGCTTTCATTCTCCGCGAGTGGGAAGCCACCTACATCCCCGTCTCTCTTTTCACTCGCGACAAATACATGCGGAGGACGAAGATCGTCCCTGCTCAACTTTGGGGAGACAGCGGATTGGAAGTAACATTGAGGATGGGACCCCGATCCTATCACCCATCAACCTCCAGGCTGAATCTATATGTGAAAAGAAAGCCTTGAAGCCCCTTCCGTCCCGGGATCTTGGAAAGTAGGAAGGCCTGCTCCTCCCCCGGACGATGTCACAGGTGGCCTAGCCTGGGAGGAAGCGCAGGGAGGGGGCGCCGCCTTCGTTCAGTGCTGGCGGCGCCTCCCGTGACTTACCCGCGACGGGGCTGCAGCGGTGACGAAGCTCCGGGTAATTTCCGAGGACAGCGACTGGGAAAGGTCTGACCGGCTCTCCTCTGTAGGCGTCGTTGAGTTATTCTTGTTGCAGCGGCGCCCGGGAGCAGAAAGTATCGATTCTCTAACGCCGCGATTTCAACTTTGGAAGTTATCAATTCTTACTCCGAGGAAGAAGTAACTCTGCTAATGTGCATCAAACTGTGATGAAGGTGGATCCCACCGTTTGCAATCTCTGTTCCTGTCCCTCTTTTCCCTAGAGACAGATAAACGTGGCGTACGAAGATCGTCTCTGCTCAAGTTTGGGGAGAAAGCGAATATGAAGCAACATTGAGGTCGGGACGCTGATCCTCTCCCCCCATCAGTCTTCAGGCTACTTATAACTGATAGGCTAGCACATAATTAAAAATACCGGTTTGGCCACAAGATTATTTTCTCCTTCTTAATTATACTCCTTAATTATACTGTATTGGTTTCCCCTTTTTAATTATATTATTATATAATATGATTGTATATTATATTTGGGCTGGAAAACCCAAGAAAGGAGGAGCAGATTTAAGCTGAAGGGCCGTAAACGCTTTTGACATTTAGAGCAAAATCTTAACTCATGGACTTGTATGCATAAATATGTCCCTAATACTCTTGGCTTAATTAAGGAGTATAATTAAGAAAGGGAAAATAATTTTTGGCCAAACCAGTATTTTAATCATGTGCTAGCTATCGGTTAAAAGTAGCCTGGAGATGGATGTGATTGGTAAAACTCAGGCTGGTAAACAAGACAACATCCGTCAGCTGCTTACTTATCTTTTATTTGGTAACCATCCTGCAATTTTTTAAAGCAACTTTGCAATAATTAATGCTGAGTGGGTTAAATTGTGATTGTATGACTCATTCACATATTTAAAGACATTTAAGTACATTTGCTTGCTTAAATTACATGTATGTATTGACCAAGTTCAAATAATGCACTGAGCTGAAACCAAATATATCCCTTAAGTCAGGGGTGTCCAAACTTGGGAACTTTAAGACTTGTGGACTTCAACTCCCAGAATTCCCCAGCCAGCATGCTATGCTGGCTGGGGAATTCTGGGAGTTGAAGTCCACAAGTCTTAAAGTTCCCAAGTTTGGACACCCCTGACTTAAGTGAAGTATACCAGTGATTCACTGTCTGAACAGATTGGTCCATTATACTAAGTAATGGTGCCTTCAATTGTGATTCAATACACTCCTCAATTGTTGGGTTTGCATAATAAAACTATAAACCATGATTTAAAACCATACTGTTTAAGCCAATTACATTATAGTTTAGGAAAATGTGTAAACCAAGTCACTTAGCTAATTTCTAGACCAAGAGGAAAACTGAAACTAAATTAGCCAAAATCTTTTTTCTTTCTTTCTTGGAGGTGAAGGAAGCATCATATGGATAGGCCAAACTTGCTTAACCTGCAGCATTCCCAATAACTTTTGTACCATAATAATTATATAAAGAAAGCCAGTACCATGTTTAAAAGTTGAAGGACAAAATAAGGAGTAGCTTCCCTAAACCATTAAGCTTGAGTAAACCATTAAACTAGTGAGGATTGGTAGCTTACCTGGCACTTTGTTTATTGTCCACGCTGAAATGACTGACATTTTGGATTTGTGAAACTGGAATTTGAGACTAAGGCATTTTACATGGATGGCTATGTCCATGGTCCTAGGATTAGGATGATTTGAAAATTGGCAATCTTTTCATTGCCCATGTCATTAAAACTATTTGGGTTATCTGTCGCTTGGGATGGACTTAATCATCCATACAGCTGGGACATCTGTAAGTTCTTCTGTAACAGGAAAGCAGGCAGCAAACTATCGTAGTTGATAGTAGCTGCTAAGAAGTTTGACATTAATCCTTCTTGATACAGGATGAATGTGCAGATTTTCCACTCCTGTAATAGTTGACAAATCATCATCTGCTTTGAGGTCTGAGAAGTCTACTACTGGCTTTAAACTTTCCATTTCCAGTAACTTTTGCCAAATGGCCAATGAGAAAATAACCTGAGAGTTGTAATATAGCAGTAACTGTAGAGCCACATGTTCTTATCTCAGCAGGATACAAACCTTCCAAGATTAGAATTTGAGAACAGTGACTATACCACACACAGGTCCAGAAAATTAGTCAGAAATCATTCAAGAGTACAAAACGTAATGTTACTAAACTAAAAACCAGAGATCACCACTGCTTGTGTTGTTTGTTTGTTTTTTTTAAAAAAACTTCCAATAGCTGCTTTATGCTCCATTGAGCTGTAACACAATTTCTTTATTCTAATACTATGTATTTTTTCCCTTAGCATGAAGCTTCCTTTAGTAGAGCAAGTCATCAGAAAGAGAATGGTCTGAACTAGCAAAAAGAGCATATTTTTATCAAGTGACCCATTCTAGTAATTTAATACTGTATTACAAAACTGTTACACACAGACACAATGTGTAGTGTATGTATAACTGAGTGAGCTAGAAGAAAACTTCCAATTTAATGCAGGAAACCACCAGAAAAACAGAACAAATTACAAATATTCTGCTTTTGTTTCCATTAACAGACTATTATTTATTTATATTTTATATTTCCAAATGACCCATCATCCTAAACCAGGGTAGGGTAAAAATTAACATTAGAAATTAAAAATTAAATTAGTGTTAAAAATTCAAAAAAGAATAATGACAAACATAAAAAAGGGGGCGGAATACTAAAATCGCCATATGGTGTTAAGATTATTACAGGAAGGGGGACTCAAGGGAGTAGCCAGCCCCATAGTTACATGGTCCTCTGTACTCCCCACACAAGGCCACACATTGTTTTGACTCTTTGTGATTGGGGGCTTTGCTCACTTCTGGGAGCAAAGCAATGGCAGTAGCAAAGAAGGCTCTCTTCCTAGGCCAGTCAAAATTCTATAATGGAGAGGCCAATCAAGCACAGTAATCCCACGGTCATTGAATCAGGTTTTGGTGCTTTTGGCAAAAGTTGCTCTCATCAGAAAAGAGGACTTTGGACCACTGAGCAACAAGACTTTGGACCATTGTGCTTCATTAAGACCAGGGTCAATGCAGCCATCTACCGGGAGATTTTGGAGCACTTCATGCTTCCTTCCGCAGATGAGCTTTATGGGGATGCTGACATCATTTTCCAGCTGCCCACACTGCCCGTGGGATTACTGTGCTTGATTGGCCAGCAAACTCGCCTGATCTGAACCCCATAGAGAATCTATGGGGCATGGCCAAGAGAAAGATGTGAGACATGAGACTGAACAATGCAGAAGAGCTGAAGGCCGCTACTGAAGCATCCTGGTCTTCCATAACACCTCAGCAGTGCCACAGGCTGAAAGCTTCCATGCCATGCCGCATTTAGCAAGGAATTGCTGCAAAAGGGGCCCAAACTAAGTACTGAGTACATATGCATGCTTATACTTTTCAGAGGTCCAATATTGTTCTATGTACAATCCTTCTTTTATTGATTGCATGTAATATTCTAATTTTCTGAGATGGTGGATTTGGGATTTTCCTGAGCTGTATGCCATAATCATCACAATTATGACAAATCACGGCTTGAACTATCTTGCTTTGCATGTAATGAGTCTTATCTCATATATTAGTTTCACCTTTTAAGTTGCATTACTGAAATAAATGAACTTTTGCACAATATTCTAATTTTTCGAGTTTCACCTGTATATAGAAGTGCATCATCAACATATTGGTAATATGTCAGCATCAATATTTCATATTTCATGCACGGTGCCTGTAACAGTTTTTAAAAAGAAAACTGAATCTCTACAGGAGTGCCTCAAAAGATGATTGTAGTATAAATGCCCACTTCTGGTGCATTTTTCTCCTTTCCCCCAGTTCACTTTGCAGGAGGCAATATTTAACTGACGGATCTTTCCTAATAAAAAGTGTTGAGGAATCTATTTCACTCTCTGCTCTTCTCACATCCCTGTTAATGTTTACTGCCTGGGTAAAACTGCCGGATGCAGCTGCTAGTCAGCCTTGCAGAAAGGAAACCTGAATATCTTTTCCCAACTGACAAAGACACCAGTTAAGGTACTAAGTAGAAAAAGTAAGCATTTCTTCTACCATCTTCCATATATCAAAGTTATTATCAGTCTCGATCGTCTTTCCCAAATTAATGATTTCCAGACTAGTAAATTATTTGTAACCAGCTTATTTGTTGGTTAATGTAGTATTGTATTTATGTACTATTACATTAAAACTGTTGCTTTCTCTTATGCCTATTGCAATTCTGGTATACTAAGAACTACAAAGAAGAGAACATCTGAGAAAGATCTCAGTAGCTACATAATGTTAGCTCTCAGAAAATACCATGTTTCCCCAAAAATAGGGCAGGGTCTTATTTTCTTTTGACCATCCCCCCAATAAGTGCTTGGCCTTATTTTCGGGGAGGTCTTATTATTTTTGAGGTGCAGGAGACCCCTTTACCTCGGCCCGCTGCCCGTGGATCAGCTGATCCAGAAAGAGATGGAAGTTCTGTCTCTGTTTCTGGCATTCTCTTGGCAGCCATAGCGTTGCTGCGCCTGCAGCTCTTTTTGCGGCTGCCACTAAGAGAAGAGGTGCGGTAGCTAGGGTTTGTAGGAGTGGCCTCCGCGAGGACGTTCTGCGTGGATGGCAGGTATATGTGGGATGCGTGGGGCATGTTACCCCCTCCCCCCAGGAAATGGCGGGGATCGGCTGTAATGCGGTTAAATATTTTAGGGGAGGGCTTTTTTTAGCGCATGCGCTCAAAATCCTGATTGGGCTTATTATCCGGGGAGATCTTATTTTGGGGGAAACGGTATATAGAAAACAAAGGCTGGAAAAAAAAGAAGCAGGTATTTAAAAAAACAGAAACCATATAATTCTAATCATATTTTCCAAGGATCCTTTGGAAGAAAATACAATCCAATTAGTATTGTCTTGCAAATCAAACCTATGACATCCATCTAGTGCAGTGCAGACACCCAATGTTTTAATGTAACTATGACTAGTCAAAATCCGAAATTAATATTTGGCAAATCATTTGATTAGTTGCAACAAAACAAAACACAACTGTTTCTTCTTGAGAATAAAGACTGCTGCATGTAGCTTTTAAAAAAAAAACATTTTTTAAATGTTTTGTTCTCTATATACAATTATAGGTATACATTCACATAGTTATTATTCTTTTTTTTACATTCATGGTTCTTACACATTTGTCATTCCATTTATAGAACTACAATATTCCATTTGGGTTGCTTTGTTTACCATCCCTTGCCTGTTTTGACACCACCACCTTCTCCCTTTCTTTTCTCCCTCCCTCCCTTCTCTACGTACTTACTTCCTCCTTTCCTTCCTTCTTCCCTTACCTCTCCCCTCCTCTCTTCCTCTTCCCCTTCTTCCCCTCTCTCCTTCTCCCTTCCATCTTCCTCTCCTCCTATCTTCCTTCCCTTCTCTTCCTCTCATCTCCTCTCCTCTCTTCCTTTCTCTCCCTCCCTCCCTTCTCTACTTTCTTCTTTTGTCTCCTTTCCCTTCCTTCTTCCCTTACCTCTCCCCTACTTCTCTCTACCCCTTCCCCTTCCTACTCTCTCTCCTCTCCTTCTCCCTTCCATCTTCCTCTCCTCACCTCTTCCTTCCTTCCCTCCTTTTCCTCTCATTTCCTCTCCTCCTCTCTTCCTTTCTTTTTCTATTGTTCCAGCTCTTAATTTATATTTTCTTGGGGTGGTATTTCCGAAAACCGAAAAATGGTTGAATATCATTTCTTGTTCCTTTTCCTTCTCTCTCTCTTTTTTTAAAAAAAGAATATTTTTCTTTTTTGGACAAAGACAGACAACACATAACACATAGAACCTTCTTCAATCACATACAGCATGTCATTTGGTTGCAGAGTTTTTGTGCATCATTTCCATAGTCCTCACTTTCAATTTTATATAAAATCACAAATTATCAGTCTAGTATACATGTATACATTATTATCATTGTACATCATTTATTTGACTATAATTATTATTCCTTCATTTTGAACAAAATATTCTAGGTATTGGATTCATTTATATTATAACAATTCATTACATCGTCCTAAATGTATTATTCTATTATTCTTATAAAAATTCTCCAACGTTTTTCATTTCCATGTTTTTTTATCTAACCATTGGTAAAATAAATCCCATACCTTATAAAATTGTTCATCTTCTTGTTCTCTAATTTCAAATGTCAATTTACTCATTTCAGCACCTTCCATTATTTTCTGAATAACTTCCTCCTGCGTTGATATTTTCTCATTTTTTCCAATTTTTTGCAAATACAATGCTAGCTGCCGTTAACATGTTTTCAATCAAATATTTCAAGTCTCTATTGTATATTTCCGGTAATATTCCCAATAAAAAAATCTCAGGTTTAAAGTCTATATGTTTCTGAGTCATTTTTTCCAACCAAGTGTGGATTTTAGTCCAGTATCTTTTAGCTTTTACGCATGTCCACCACATATGGTAATATGAACCCGGTATCTGATGACATTTCCAACATTTTTCTGATTTGTCCTTGAACATTCTTGCTATTCTCACCGGGGGTAAGTGCCACCTGTAAAACATCTTATACAAGTTTTCTTTATATGCTGTTGACATTGTCATTTTATAATTTTGTGACCATAATTTTTGACATTTCTCTAAATCAATTCCGTGACCAAAATTTCCCCCCCAAGCAATCATAGATTCTTTAACTTCTTCTAGTTTAACCTCTAATAAGTATCCATATAATTTTTTAATCACCTTTTCATCAGTACCTGTCAGAATTTTATCCAAGTTAGTCATTTTATCATTAAAAACCTTCTATTTTAAAATCTTTATCATATCTAGAATGTATTTGCGTGTATGAAAACCAGTTCATTCTTATACCTTGTTCTTCTAATTCTTGCATAGATTTAAGTTCACCCTTAGCATTCAATATTTCACCATATCTAATTGTTTGTTCCTTTTTGTATATTACTGAATATGAAAATGCTTTAATAGTTGATAACCAGACTGGAATTTTTAAATAATGTTGCCTTTTAATCTTCTCCCAGTTCAATAACAAGGCCTCCCGTATGTAATGCCTTCTGAAATACCCCTGTGTTTTAGTTCCCTTATATCAGTGATGGCGAACCTATGGCATGCGTGCCACCTGTTTGTCAGGGCAGAGGAGGCGCTGCCCTATCAGCTGGCCAGCACGCATGCGTGCACTGGCCAGCTGAGCTCACTCTTTTTTAAAGCCATTTTTTGCCCTCCAGAGACTTTATAGGAGCCTGGGGAGGGCGAAAAGAGCCCCCCCCGGAGGCCCTCTGGAGGCTTCCTGAGCTTCCGTAAATGACTTCCTGTTTGCTCCGTGGGTTGTTTTGAGCGCTCCAAAGGCTTCAGGGACCGTCTGCTTAAAACGACCCTCCAAGCAAACCATAAGTGACTTCCGGTTTGCTCGGAGGGTCGTTTTGAGCGCTCCGAAGGCGTCTGGGAGGTCTCCGGATGGTCCCTGAAGACTTTGGAGCGCTCAAAACGACCCTCCGAGCAAACAGGAAGTTATTTCCGGTTTGCTTGGAGGGTCATTTTGACTGCTCCGAAGGCTTTAGGGAAGCCGCCTGAAGGTCCCCGAAGCCTCCGGAGGGTGTCCGGGGGGCGGGGGAGGCTGTTTTCGCCCTCCCCAGGCTCCTATAAAGCTTCTGGAGCCTGGGGAGGGCGAAAAAAGGATGTAAAATGGGGTCACGCCTGTAGTGCACGCAAGCGCACTGGGGGGGTTGCGCATTGCATTATGGGTGTGGCACGCCTGCACACGATCCCCCTGCGCTCCCCCCACTTATGGCACGTGAGCCAAAAAAGGTTCGCCATTGCTGCCTTATATCTTAAGAAAGTGTGCTAACCCAACAACAAATCATGATCTTCTAAAGTCAATAATCTAGAGTTTATTAACGTTACACATTCCTTAACCCACATCAAGCTTGTTGCTTGGTAATATAACTCCCAGTTATGTAGGCCAAATCCTCCTCTTATTCTAGCATCTTGTAACAGTTTAAGTTTTATTCTCACTTTCTTTCCCTGCCAAATGTACTTCAATACTATTTTGTTAAGGTCTTCAAAGAAATCTTTCTCTAATCTAATTAGAATTGTCTGGAACAAATATAAAATCCTGGGTAGTATATTCATCTTGATTGCTGATATTCTCCCTATTAGCGACAGTTGTAAGTTTTCACATTTGGCCAGGTCTGTCGTAATTTGTTTAAGTTTATAATAATTGTTCTCTTTAAGTGTACTACATCTTGCTGTCAAATATATCCCCAAATATTTAACCTTGTTCGTGACCTGAATCTTCAAAGCTTCCGCCAATACTTCCTTTTGATTTGCTAGCATGTTCTTTGTCAAAATCTTCATTTTGTCTTTATTTATTTTCAAACCTGCTACTTTTCCATACTCCTCTATTCCTCAATTTAGGTGCGGTTTCCAATGGATCCTCTAAAATGAAGACTAGGTCATCTGCGAATGGTTGCAATTTATATTCATCTTTTTAAATTTCCATTCCTTTTATGTCTTTATCTTCTCTAATGTTTCTATTTAAGACTTCTAACGTTAACACAAACAACACGGGTGATAGTGGGCAACCTTGCCTTTCCCATTATCAATGGAATCTGTCAATTCTCCATTTATCATTATCTTTGTGGTATATGGTTTGTATGGTTTGAATAAATTTCTTGCCAAAGCCCATCTGTTCCAACTGTAGCAACATAAATTGCCAATTCACATTATCAAAGGCCTTCTGAGCGTCTATATCAACACCATTTGTTTTTCAGGATGTGCCTCATAATATTCCAAAGTGTCCAGGATTATTCTCATATTGGGCCCCCCTCAGTGGACCAGACGGGCCGCCAACAGCGAGTCTTGTGAGACCATCCTGGGAGGAGTTTGATTCTGTTGCCCCCGAGGATTTGGATAGGTTGCGTGGACGGCTACGACCCACCACATGTTTAATGGACCCGTGTCCCTCCTGGTTGGTACTGGCATCTTGGGAGGTGACCCGAGGCTGGCTTCTGGGCCTGGTGAATGCCTCATTGGGTGAGGGATCCTTACCAGCCGCCTTGAAGGAGGCGGTGGTGAGACCCTTACTTAAGAGGCCTGCACTCGACCCAATGGAGCTAGCTAACTATCGTCCAGTCTCCAACCTTCCGTTTTTAGCGAAGGTTGTCGAGAATGTGGTGGCGCAGCAGTTTCCACAACACCTTGACGAATCCGAGTATCTAGACTCACGCCAGTCCGGCTTCCGACCCGGGCACAGCACAGAGACAGCCTTGGTCGCGTTGGTCGATGATCTCTGGAGGGCCAGAGATAGAGGTTGTTCCTCTATCCTGGTCCTATTAGACCTCTCGGCGGCTTTTGATACCATCGACCATGGTATCCTATTGCGCCGGTTGGAGGGGATAGGAGTCGGAGGTACCGTTCTGCGGTGGTTCGGCTCCTACCTCTCCGACCGGAAGCAATGTGTGTTGACAGGGGGACAGAGGTCAACCCCGAGGCCACTCACTTGTGGAGTGCCACAGGGGTCGGTCCTCTCGCCCCTTCTGTTCAACACATATGTGAAGCCGCTGGGTGAGATCATCCGTGGTTTTGGGGTTGAGTGTCACTTCTACGCTGATGATACCCAGCTGTATATTTCAACCCCAAACCACCCCAACGAGGCTGTCGAAGTGATGTCCCGGTGTTTGGAAGCCGTCGGGGTCTGGATGGGGGACAACAGACTTAAACTCAACCCCTCCAAGACTGAGTGGCTGTGGCTACCGGCACCTCGGTTCAGCCAGCTGATTCCATCGCTGGCCATAGGGGGCGAACAATTGCCCCCTGTGGAACGGGCGCGCAATTTGGGCGTCCTCCTTAATGCCCGGCTGTCAATGGATGACCATGTGGCAGCCGTGGCGAGGGGGGCGTTCCACCAGGTTCGCCTGGTGCGCCAATTGCGCCCCCTACTGGACCGGGATGCCCTACGCACGGTCACTCACGCGTTGGTGACGTCCCGCCTGGATTACTGCAACGCTCTCTACATGGGGCTGCCCTTGGGACGCGCCCGGAGACTGCAGTTAGTTCAGAACGCAGCCGCGCGGGCTGTGATGGGGAGTACGAGGTACTCCCACGTAACACCTCTCCTGCGCGAGCTGCACTGGCTACCTGTGGTTTTTCGGGTGCGTTTCAAGGTGCTGATTACCATCTTTAAAGCGCTCCATGGCACGGGACCTAGTTACTTGCGGGATCGCATCCTCCCACATACATCCCTGCGGCCAATTCGCTCACACAGAGAGGGACTTCTCCTGGTGCCGTCCACTAGGCAATGCCAACGGGCGACACCAAGGAGTAGGGCCTTCTCTGTGATGGGCCCAACCCTCTGGAATGACCTCCCCCCCGACATTAGAACCACTACTGACCTCCGCTCCTTCCGGCAAAAATTGAAGACTCACCTGTTCCGATTAGCAGGCCTGGCATAATTACAACTGTCCCTCCTGGCAAATGTATTAACTGGTTATTTTAGGGGTATTGTTTTTAACTTATTGTGTGTGTTTTAGGGGTTCAAAATCCTATATTTATATATATTGCTTTGTACAGTTCTTTTAATTCCATTTTTAACCTCCTCCATTCCAACTGTACATATTCAATTTTTATTGTATTTTGATATATTTTGCATGGACTGTACACCGCCCCGAGTCCCTTTTGGGAGAGGGGGCGGTCTAGAAGCATGAATAATAAATAAATAAATAAAATATTATCTTTAATTTGTCTCTTTGGCAGAAATCCTTTTTGATCAGGATGAATAAAGTTATTTAAGTATCTTTTGAGTCTTTCTGCCAGTATTGAGGCAAATATTTTATAATCTGAATTTAGCAGGGAAATTGGTTTATAATTCTTAATTTACTGTGGGTCAGTGTCCTCCTTTGGCACCAGTGTTATATAAGCTTCTGACCAAGATTTGGGTATCTTCATCTTTAACGTGGCTTCATTCATAACTTCTAATAATGGGAGATACAACGATTCCTGTAAAGTCTTATAAAATTCCACTGGTAGTCCATCTGGACCTGGAGCTTTTCCATTGTTTTGTTTTTTAAAGACTTCAACTAATTATATTATCGTTATATTACTTTCTAGCATCATTTCAGTTTCTTTAGTTATCTGGGGTAAATTTGCTTTTTGCACATATTGTTTAACTCTTTCCTCCTCTATCTTCTCTTGTTCATATAATTTCCCATAGTATTCTTGTATAATTTTTTTCTTCTCTCTGTTTCCATAATCAATTTGCCCTTGGTCATCTATTAGTTGCATTATTTTTCTTGATTCTCTCTTTTCAATTTATATGCTAACCATCTTCTTGGTTTATTTGCATTTTCAAAATAATTCTGTTTAGCACTTCTAATTTTTCCTGCTAATTCCTCCTTTTCCATTAGCCCATTTTATGTTTTGTTGTGTCCATTTTTACTTTAATATCCTTTTTTTTGTGGGGCCTTCTGTAGCTCTTTTTCAAATCTCTTGTAGTCATCATCCAGTATTTTAAAAGCTTGTCTTTTCTTAATATTTCTTTTTCTTGTATAGTCTATTATCAAGCCTCTGGCATAGGCCTTCTTTGTGTCCTAGAGATTCTGCATTGACGTGTCCTCTTTTTTATTTTCTTTGAAGAAAAACACCAATTCTTTCTTCATTTTCTGTACAAAATCCTTTTCTTTTAATAAAGTATTTAAAGTCCATCTAGATCTTCTCCTTTGTCCTTTCCACTTAATTGTCATTGGATTGTGATCTGCCCAGGTACTTGTTTCTATGTCAATTTCCTGTATATCACAAATCAGTTCAGTTGAGATCCATATCATATCTAATCTGGACCATGATAAATGTCTATTTGAGTAGAAGTATATTGTCTATTTGTGGGGTTTCTGTCTCTCCATATATCTTTTATTTCATCAGTCATTTTATAAAAGGATTTAGGAAGAGTCTTTCTATTTAGTTTTGTTGTTTTTTTGTGTTTTATAGTCCATATTCTGATCTACAATTCCATTAAAGTCTCCCATCATACAAATATTAACATAGTCCAATTCAATTATTTTCATATGTATTTTTTTATAAAATTCCTCTTGGCTTTCGTTAGGAGCATAAATTGCTATTAAAAGTATTTTCTTGTTATTGTCCATAATTCCCACCATTAAGATTCTTCCATCGTCATCTGTGTAGATTTGCTCTGCTGAAATTGTATTCTTAATATACAGAACCACTCCTCTTTTCTTGCATCATGGCAATGTAGTAAATATTTTCCCTAGTTTAGGTTGTATCAATAATTGTTCCTGTTGTTTTTTAATGTGTACTTCTTGAAGGCAAATTATGTCCATTTTAATTTCTCTAATTTATGAAATGTTTTCCTTCTTTTAATAACTGAGTTAAGTCCATTTATATTTATTGAAATTATTTTTCTCTCCTCCATGTTTATGTTTTATAGGTAGGGTTTACTGCTCTAGTAGATCTCGGTTCTCATTGTTCTTTAGTATCCCCAGTGCCACCTACTGCGCCTTCTTCTTTTCCAGTCGCAGCCTGGCCATTATCTTCTAGTTCAATTAATGATTCTTCTTTTCCTGTCTCTCCCTCTTTCCTCTAAAGTATTCTGCATAGAATAGTTCTGCTTTATCAATTGAATCTATTCTACGTCTTTGTCCTTGCCATAGAAACATCAAACCTTCTGGGATCAGCCATCTATAATTAATTCCTTTTTTCTGTAGAATTTTTGTCAAAAATTGATATTCTCTTCTTATCTCTCTCAGTATTCTTGATACCTGTTTCAGAATCACAATCTCTTTGTCTTTGTATTTCAATGTAGTTCTTGCCATCTGTAGTATTTGTGTTCTAATTGTTTTCTTAGTAAATCTTACGTGGACTTCTCTTGGGAGCTTGTTTTTCATTGCATATCTTGTAAAGACTCGATACACCTCATCTATGACTCCATCATCTTCTCTTTGGTTATCTTCAAGGCGCCTGCGAGAATTTTTATCATTATCTCTGCCAAGTTCCCTTCCTTTTTTTCTTCTATGTTTTGGAATCTGAGGTAGAATTCTGATCTGTCAATCTCCCATCCTAATATTCCACTTTTCTCTTTTTCGACCACACTTAATCGATTATCAATATCTCCGATTTTCTTGTCTCTTTGTTCATCTTTTTCTTCAATTTTCTGGATTCTATCTTCAAATTTCATCATTTGGTAGATGTTCTCAACTTTCTTGTCTGTTTTTTCTGTTCGCTTTTCAATATTTTCGATTCTTCTATATTTTGGATCCCTTGCTAAATCATTTGTAGTGCCCCTTCTTTGTCTTTTTCCTGCTGCAACATCATCTGGATTGACCTTTGCCTTCCGGATGGTGAAGAAGTTGGTATTGAAGAGTCGGCGGTCGTTATCTTTTTACTCATTTCCACCAAGTTAATGAGCTTTATTGGCTGGGAAGTACAACATTTTTGGGTTCTTCTATTCCTTAATCCATTTATGTGGAGGATATTTGTAATCCAAAATGATCCTAAAATAAAAACAAAACAAAAAAATGGAGAGAAAAACAGAAATAGGAGGAAAAAAAGGGGGGGACGTTAGGCTCTTATGAGCCCTAATCCAATTGGTTCCAGATGTTTGCAAAAAGAAAAAATGAAAAAAGGGTGGAAAAGCAAAAGATTTTAGCAGATCAGTCACAATAAAAATAGGAAGAGTAAGAAGAAAAAAAGGGCAGTTATGATCTTCAGGTTTTTTTTAACTTAATCCAATTCAGTATCATATTAAAACAGAATCAAAAATCCAAAAGGAAAAAGGGAGAAAGAGAAAAGAAAAGAAGGGGGGGGGGAGTTATATCTATCAAAAAGGAAAAAGGAAAGGAAACGTTTGCTTTAAGAAAAATAAAAGGATTGAGCTAAGAGAGAGAAGAAAGAGAAAAAGCAAAAAGACGCTAGACTTCTGCTGCCAAAAGCCTCTAATCAGATAAAAATAACTAAGTCTGAGGGGGAAGCAATGAAGTGGGAAAAAGAAAAAATAAAGGTAAATAGAAAAAGAAATCACAACCACTACTGAGGTTCTCATACTAAGTTCCAGACAGAGTTGTCAGTTCTCTTTTTCCAAGGTCACACAAACTTATAGCTTTAAACTGCCAAGCTCCCTTTCAGTCCAGCCTCCATTCACCGATATCCCAGGAAAGCACCTGAATAAACAATCTTCACTGCTTTCCCCATTATCGGCTGGCTCAAGGACTTTTTCTCAAAACACACATGCAGAGAAAACAATGTTTCAAAGCCTCTGGGTGGCAGTGTTACTTGTTTTTTTTAGCACTAGACGCTTCCTTTCTCCCAGTTCAAAGGAAGACTAAAAAAATCCATTTTCTTAATCAATAAGAAAATGTTTATGCCAGTATTTAAAAGAAAAAGAAGAGGGAAAAAAACCCAATCCAGTTTAAAAAATAACGGACGTTGTAAAAATCAACAAAAATTCCCACTTTAGAAAGGAAGAAAATAAAAACAATCAGTTTGACTTTCTGGCCAAATCTCGCTGCTTATTCACTTTCTGTCTTCAACTGTAACTTTATTTTTAGTCTTTTAGGGTGTTCTCTCAGATGTTAATGGGGAAAAAAATCTCACCAACACAACATGCTTCTCTTCTGTTTCTCTTCCGTTTGGAAGCTGTCCTGATTTCAGCAGCTATATGGCTGCCTTGCTGTTGCCGGCAAGAAACGGCTACTCTTGGGTCAAACAGGGACTTTGCGATATCCCTGAGATCAACAGGATATACCCCTCTATCACCGTCTCTTCAGGATGGTTTAGGTTCAAAAGAACCGTCCAGCAGCAAAGATATCAACAGCAATCTTAGAGCTACAAGATTGCATGTCGTCTCATACAGACGTTAGCCCCATCCCTCCTGCTGTATGTAGCTTTTGATGCTCCAGTTATGTGCATACCTATGCATAAATCTTAAAAACTATTTCAGATCCTTGGGTTGCATATAGTGTATGTTAACAGAACCTATTTCACATACTTTATTTAAATTAGGATAATGCTTCTGAGTCCAAGCAGGGGTTGGAATCAAATGGTTTGAAAGGACACTTCCTACTGTACTGAATTTGTGTGCTGCATTTAACCACCAAGCCTCTGTCCCCTGTAATGCATCTTTAAAAGTCTGCAGGAAGGTACAGGTGGTAATACTTTGTTAGAATTATATCGCCTGCTCTTTCTGTCAAATTTAGGGGAGCAGTACATTATTATTGTTATTTATATACTTCCTGATTTGCAAAGACTCTGAATGATTTACAAATTATGAAAAAATTTAAAAACAAGAAAACAACACGAAATAAAAAGGAACAAAAATGGCAGAAATAACAGATCCAGATGGGACCAAAGGAAAAGAAGAAAGAGGGCTTAAATCACACTTTGCCTGGGCAAAAATCCAAGTTTTTAAGACTCTTTGGAAACGCCAAACTGTGGGAGCCATTCAAATCTGGAGCAACCTAATTCCAGAGTACTGCTACAGAGGTGTGCTTCTGTGATCTCAATAGATTGCATCGTTTTAATCAGAGAAACTGGACTGTGCCAACCCTGACAGATTGAATCAGCCAGGCAGGTACCATGGAAGACAGGTAGTCCTTCAATAAACCAGTCCAGATGGCATGTAGAGCTTTATAGGTAGCAACCAGCACCTTGGATCATATTCAGAAGTGAATTGGAAACCAGTGCAGCTCATGAAGGAGAGATGTTACATGGCATACTGAGGCATGGCCATCATTGTCTGTGCCACTGCATTCTGGACCAGTTGAAGCTTTGAGGTGGCCTTCAAGGCCATCCTTTGTGGGGCACTTTGAAGTAAAGCTATGAAGTGACCAGGTCATGAATGTCTAAAGGGTCCCCAATCTAGGAAAGGGCACAACTGGCCCATCAGATCAAGGTGTGCAAAGAACCTTCTGGCTAAAGCTGCCACCTGCTCATCAAGCAGGAGCTGAATCTAGGAAGATCCCCAAATTGCACACCACTCTTGAACGGGCAAATGATATACCATTCAAAGTCAAAGATGGAATACCCCAGATTTTGGTGATCCATACACCCACAGCCACTGGGGCCTTGGATCAAGTCAGATAGTTCCTTTCCATCCAAACCAACAGTCTCCACAACACCTCAACAGTCAATTTGGTGAGGCCAGAGTTAAAAGATATAATTGGATATCATCAGTGTACTGATGACACCAAATCCCAAATCAGCAGATAATCTCGCTCAGCAATTTCATGTACAGTATATGTTGAATAGAAGAGAGAAAACGAACCCCTGTGGCACTCCATTCTTTTTATTTAATATATACTTTTTATGTGTGTTTTTAATCAGTCGTTTCTTAGGCCATTATTATTGACCTACTTTATATTTAATATATTCCTCTTTTTTAAATCAAATATTTAGCTTACTCTAAATTTAGAAGCTATATGGGGATCCCTTTAAGCCAAAGATGTATGTTACACACTTCCTAAAAGAAACAATAATGCCATGATCTTAAAACAAATTGCAAGAAATAGTAGCAAATAGTTCCAACGTTAATTGTGCAAAAGCAAGCAAATAAAAAGTACTGTTTCTAAACCAGGCAAAAGGTTGCAAGTTTTTCTGAAAAAAAAAAGTTATCAAAGAGGCATTCCTACTCCCCTTGTCTTATGTAACACGGGATGCCTTTGGTCTAATAGTTAAGGCACCAGGCTAGAAACTAGGAGTCTGTGAATTCTAGTCTCATCTGTGGTATGAAAGTCAACTGAGAGAGTTTTGGTCTGTTTTTCTCTCTCAGCCAAGCCACCTCACAGGGTTCTTGTTATGCAGCAAACAGGATGAGGAAGGAATATTAAGTATATTCACCGCTTTTAGTTATTTATCAATATAATAAATGCCATAAATAAATGTCTTTTCTAGGAAAAGATATTGCTAAAATGTTTGATTCAGAACTTTTGTTTGATCCCCATACTGATTTAATAAAGGAACAAATTAATCAAATGCACAGAATTCATTAAAACTCATACAAACTTATTTATATTTATTTAATCTGATTTTTAGTCCTATAAAAATTAAGAGTCATACATTATTAAATCTTTATATGGAGACTATACTGGATTATGTGCAAGTTCTTTAAGATCCTCAAGGCCACTTACACACACCTGGGGTTGCCCATGTGCTTTTTTTTTTTGGAGGAATGTTACTAGTCCTTCATGAATTAACTAAAGAACTAAATGCAGTCTTCCTAAGTATTACAGTCTTCAAATGATCACAATGAAAAAGGTAAGGTTAGCAGTTTCATAATTTAATGAAAAAAGTATTGTAAAAAGGAGACGTCTGAAAAAGATAGTCCATTTTTTTAAAAAAACTGAATTCGGGTATGCATATGTGTCAAAACAAGAAAACAAATTTAAAGGTAACACTGCAAAGTTAGTTATTGAACACTTTGTGAAAACTAGCAATTATATTTTGGAGACAGATACTTGAAATTATGAAGTTAAAAGGTCCTTCGTGTATCTATGGAAATCATATAAAAGTATTAGGGAAAAACACGTATTGCCTGATGAGATTTATTTTAAATCATCAATCTAAAATTTGCAAAACAGTTGTAGCTTGCAGAAGCACCATTTCTTTCTTTTTCTCAAGCATGAGTCATGAATTGTAATGTTTTCTCCCCCTGGCTGCTGAAAAGATTGTACCCCAATTTAGTCAGAACCAGTATGAAGAGAAATGAATTTTCTAGCACCATTCTGAATGGTTCAAAACACAAAGGCTACCTTTTCTCAAACTTAAAACGAAATACAATTGCATATTTACACCAAAGGAAATGCCTTAAAAATACAACTTTTTAAAGACAAAAAATAGATATAAAAGCTGACAAAGCAATTTTAAATATGCCTAAAACAAAAAAGCACAGACCTGCCAAAATTTATTATATAACTTCATGGGTCAATTTATTCTTCCTAAGTAAATTGAATAGTATTAAGGCTTTCAAGGACATCAAGGCCCTCATTTGTTGTTATTGGATTCCAAATGTACAGCAATTATTGTTGTTTCACATTATGGCATTACATTACCAAACTAAATATGTGATTGCTCCAAAAATAAAATGATTTTTATTCTGATTATAAATCAGTGTGCAGCAATGTATGCAGCAATGAACAAAAGAATAAATTATGTAATGATGTAATGTGGGTGCATTTTATAATATTACAATATGTTAGTTTAAAACAAAATTAGCTATGAAGATGTTTGGGAATCAAAAATACTTTATGATTTTTGATTATTTAAACCTAGAATTCAATGTACACAGACCTTTGCATAAACTGATTTTAAACATTTTGGCTCAGAAATCTGAACATATTTGTTAGCTTACAAAAAATACTAACATGTTGGGAAGGGAATCAAGTTTTAAGAATATATGGGAAAATTTGGCATCACCGGTGATTGCCTGAATATGTTAAAGAAATTAAGTACTTCTAGTGTTAAACATTATCCACATACCAACCATTTTTATTGGCTGGCTGCATTTTACAGGTGCAATGCACAACAAGTTACTATGTACAAAGGGATTAAAAACAATTTAAAAATACTAGAAGTTAAAAGGTATTTACAGAATACAGCAATTTATAATAGTGAAAAGGAACACAAATTTTAGACATTTACTATTGGGAAAAATCTAGAGGTCAGTGTGTGTTTGGCAGCATTAACTGTGGAGTTTATAAACTTTCCTCAATAGATTAGGATGATATATTCTGATGATATATAATGTTTATTTGAAAGTAAGCCCCACCGAGTTAAAATCGGTCCTACTTCTAGTTAGGCTCATATAATTTGTTCTAATATTGACTGAGAACATGATTTTTTTTCTAGTAGTCACATGACTCAATCCAGGAAAACACTTTAGCAGACATTATTTAAAATGTGACAATTCTTGCAAAGCTTGAAGTGTTTTCATGAAATGAGAACCTATTGCAGCTGCAACAAGAATTATCTAGTCACTTTGTAGATTGTCACAGGATGATGAAAGAGCTTTTTGAGTGTGTGTCCCCCCAAAAAATAGTTGGGGGAGGGGAGGGAGCAATCTCCTCAAAAGAGCAAACCATTGTAGTTTGGAGAAATATTGTCAATTGCTTGTGGACCCTGCACTCTAACCTGGAGATTTCTCAAGGTTTATAATCATTACTCTTAGATACCCACAAAGCTGAGCTGTTTTCATTTTCAGGGATTTCTATCACCTTTGCACTGAACTATGAGAAATCAAGTTTCTTTTTTTTCTATTTTGACAATCTCTACTGAAGTCTTTGTTTGGGCTTTCTCGGCCTGAGCTGCTTTTCCTCAGTCTGATCTGCCCTTTATTCTCTTCACTCTCTGCTTCAGAATCACTGAGTTCCAGATCAGGGCAATACCCATCATTGTCTTGATAGGGGGCACTCCCCATTTGATATTCAAAAGTCTGCTTGCCCCATGGACGCTCTCTTACTGAAAGCCTTCTTGAGGGTTTTTCACACCTGAGATCTTCGGTAGTCCTCACCAAACTGTTGGTTGCTTCTTTGAACGACCTGCTAAAGTGTTCCATTGTGGATTTTCTGAAGGTACTCTGGCTAGCCTGGTGGGCTGAGAGTACAGACTGTTGTTCGTATGTTGTTTGGCTGGAGCTGTCTCGCTGAGTGACATCTCTAACTCTGCTCATTAAGCCATTAGATTTTTCTAATTTAGAATTGTGTTGAATTTTCCCATTCCCAACAGAAGACTGTCCATGCAATGTAGCTTGAAGTGCCAGAGGTTTGCCAGATGATTGCCCAGGATGGAAAAGTTCAGATAAGTTCTCAGATCCAGAATCCTTTGCTACAATTCTAGCTTTTGTAATGCCTTCCAGTAAGCCATTGCTTCTGTTTTCATGCTGAAATCTTGAGTAGGATTTCATATTTGAAATAAACGTTTCCTTGGATAGTGAAATACCTCTTTTATTATAAATCATGGCATGGTTATCAGGAGAAAATGTTTTGGTACCAGTTTTTAAGTTGCTTTTGCAATCTCCCAATGATTTTGGCATTTTTAATTTTAAAGTGATTCGAGGAGGAGGGTAGAACAATGTATTGTCTAGTGCACTTGTCAAGGAATGACCTGAAAGAGATAAAGGTAAGAGAGAGAGATTTAAGACCCAACTTTTATCATGAAAACTTGTATAATGTATCCTTTATGAAACTGTTACATATACAGTAGCAACCACACATATTCAAAATGTAAATTACAGTTTTTTAACATTCCCTATTGTTCTTTTTAATTATTTGTTAAATTTATTTGCTGCCTATCTTGCTGTAGGGCAGTGCTTCTCAAATAGTGGGGCGGGCCCCCCAGGGGGGGCGCTAGGCTCCGTAAAGGGGGGCTCAGCTCAAATTATTTTATATATTTTTGTTTTGCAGGTTAAAGATTTTTTTAATATTGTGTTCCTTTAAATCCTGTGCTCCTTTAAATCTTTTCTGCTACAGTTAATAAAGCTATTCTTTGTTGTAAATTGATCCACATTTCTTTCTTTTTTTATTCTCTTATGCGTTAATAAGGATACAGTGTTATGCAGAGGTGTACTTATAACAATTTTATAGACAAATGATACTATTTACAGTTGCGCGGGGGGCGCGAAATGTTTTCTTCTTCCTAGGGGGGGCATGACAGAAAATAATTGAGAAGCACTGCTGTAGGGCTACTCTGGGTGGCTTACAACAATAAAAACAGAGAAATTAAAAGTGTAAACACAGCAGTAGCAAAGTAATGGAACAATACACTAAACAATGAAAAAAGGAAACAATGACAACAGATCGTATGAAAATAAAAGATGGGCAGGCAAGGAAGCAAGAAGCGAGGGGTGGGATTTGCAATCAATCTGATAGCCATCTCCAGCACAGTAACCCCCTCCCCTCCCAATTGTGTTCCTAAGCCTATCAGCAGAGCCAGGTCTTCAGGCTCTCATGGAAGGATAGGACAGTAGAAGCACCTTGGAGGATATGGAGTTCCAAATGGTGGGTACTATGACAGAGAAGGCTGCTCTATTGGATCCCGATAGTCAGGAGTTCTTTGACCGACGAGATCTACAGTAGGCCCTCTGCCAGCACAAATTGGGCAGGCTTGTCTTAGCGGGATGAGATGGTTCATCAGGTAGCCTGGACTTATGCCATTAAGGGTATTTTGAAGGTCATAACCGACACCTTGAACTGCACCCAGAACCAGACCAATAGCCAATGAACAGAGGTGTAAAATGGGCATTCTAAGGGCCCCAAAGAACAAGCTGAATCTTCAGAATGGATTTCAAGGGTAGTTCCATACAGAATGCATTGCAGTAGTCCAGATGAAAGATGGGAGTGGATCTCTCATTCCCTATCAACACCAATTGGTCCGGCCTTGTCTAGCCTCAACTTGCATAGCTGGCCCAAAAGGAGACCATGGTAGAAGGTATTGAAAGCCAGAGAGGTCAAGGATAACAAGAATAATTGTACTACCCCCATCTTGCTCACCGCACAGATTGTCCATAAGGGCAACCAAATCTGTCTCTGTTCCACAGACTTGACTGAAATGGGTCCAGAAAATCAGTTTCATCTAGGACCCTCTGAAACTGCCAAGCAACCTCCTCTTTTACCATCTTCTCTAAAAAGTGAAGATGGGAAACTAGAAAAAAGTTGTCCAAATAAGTGGGGTTGAATGATGGTTTTTTAAGCAGGACAAACCAAGGCTTCCTTAAAAGGTCCCAGGAATGTCCCTTCCTACAGTGAGGAATTTATCACTGAATAAACCCACCTGCTGGTCACCATTCTGGAGGCTTTCACCAGCCAGGAGGGACAAGGATCTAACTGTCAGGTAGTTGCACTGACAGTACAGCCACACTTCCTTAAATCCAACAGGACCAACTGTTCCCAAATTACAGAGCAAGATATCTCCCTAGGCATCTCATAAGGTCCTGCACTATGCATGGGTTCTAACTGGAAACAAATCTAAGCAATTTTATACAGGGCTTCTGCATAGCCCTGAAGATGATAATTGAAATCCACCTGGCCTAGGTGGGGCCATTGTAGAAGCAATAAGAGTAGATAACTAGCATTGTTTTGTCATTTTTATGAGATAGGCCTTAATAATTCTCTAATGTCCAACTGGAGTCATCATTCATTTTTCTCCAGTGGCACTCTAGGCATCTCTTAACCCATTTCAGACTCCTCAGTTCCTCCATGAACTATAGGAAATGATGGATGCAAAGGGTCAAGAGTGGTCACATAGGCTCAACCTTGTCCAGAGCCTCAGTGGACTTATGGTTCCAAGCCGTTGCTAAGGCTTCGGCAGCACTGCACAGCAAATTCTCAGTTCCTTCTAGCACCTATTTGGATCCATCTGTCTCCAAGGGCAGACTGCTTGAATGGGTCCAGTCAGAGTGGGTGGTGTAAGAGAGCCTCAGGGATATCAAGGAGTGATCTGAACATGGTCTTTTTGCTCTCCAAATACTGTTTATTTGCAGGTATTAAAGCTGCTTTGTTTTGAGAACATAAATGTAATCCATAACAAAAAATGTTATTAAAAAAACTCAAATACTTATGTACTGCTTGTACAATTGAGTATAGATGCCTGTTGGTATCTAGACTGCATATTTTTAAATGGGAAAAACTATACTGTACAATCAAACAAAAGCAAATTATTATACTGTCTGAACCTGATGGTGTACTGCTGCTAGGGGCTGTTAGGGGGCTCACAGACTACCAACCTTCTTCCGATGGTTAACTACTACAACTGCCAGCACAACATTCTTGTGTGTCTTTTTTTCCCTTTACTCTTCCACTGTCTTTAGTTATGGCTTGCATTACAAGCAAAAGAAAAATCCAAAGGTCACAGTCAATTGCTTTCTTTCTGCTAAGTTCCAGCTTAAAAGCTGAAAGGCTAAAAGAATTGATGTCAATGTGAGTGCCAAAGTTAATTTAATACAATGATTCTGCGGGTAATTTTGCAAAAGGAGAATACAGATTTGGATAAGCTTTGAATAAAAACATTAATTTGAAGAAATAATTAGGGCTAAGCCTGGGAAAAACAGTTGAGCAAGGTAAGATTCAGAGAAAAGGGATGATTCCCTATCCAGACGTGGAATCCTGTATAGATTCTCTCTAAAGCAATGCAAGCTTCACCAGATGTCTATTTCCATATTCTAGTATATGCTATAATTATCCAGTTATTTGTTACAGTAAATATATTACAATTACATGAATTGAATATAGCATATGCTGTAAGTATTAGATAACTTATTCTTGTGAAAAAGAATTTTTACGATCCAGTGAAAATAAGGTTTTAAAGGTTGAGAGATACTAATGTATAGAAAATAAATCTGTTATGCATTCATTACCTGCAGCAATTTCCTGATTAATAAGTTGGACTTGTAAATTGAAGACCTGTTCATGTGCTTTGCTATGAGAAAGTTTTATTTTTTCTCTTCTGCTTACCATGTAGCAAAGATTCCTTACCTACAGAAAACACAAAATCAAGCACCTGAAAAAGCTTGCAAAATATTTTTTTTAAAAAACCATTAAGAATAAATTCCTTGACAAAAGTTTATTTCTATCTGTATACTTAAAATTATTTACAAAAATGAAATCTAAAGATGCATATTATATTGAATTATCTTGGCTTAAAACAATTCTTTTTAGAACTCCAGTTGTAACTAACCATGCGTAAAAAACTGCTTCAACTGACAGTGGACACCCATCTGGTTACAGAGGATTATAAGGATCTCAGGAAGATAACTTTCATTTATAATCTTTGCATCTTATCTTGCAGTTAATGTATAGTTTTATGTTCACCAGAGCACTTTCTTTATGATCCCTTTAAAATACTCCAATTTTTCAAATTATACCCCTTTATAATTCTATAATCCCATTTTACTCTCCATTCACATATTATTCTTTTGGATACTTTAAATGTCGACAATGAAAAGATTAGCAGTGGCCATCATGTCGGAGAACCAGATTAGTCCCTTTCCTGTTTATTGGAGGTAGTTTCTAAAACCAGAGAGTTAAAAGGGAAGTCTATAAAAATCTCATCAATGATGTAGTATCTTTCATTTAATTGTTACTCTATCCCTCATTCTCCAGTACAGATTTTTTTTCTTATTGCAACAGCTTCATTTATAACAGCATCAATTACTTACCCTCTCTAAATCCTGTCTTAAATGCATAAACATTCTCATTCGAGTATGAATGCTATCTTCTTTTGGCTGAACCAAGCCATTTTCTTCATCCTCCTTGGGAGGAAATAACGGTTTATTAAAGTTACTCTTCCTTTTTAATTTCCAGTAATTAAAGGTCAAGTCCACAGTGAGCTTAGGAAGCCCCAGTTCTGCAGCAACATCATCTATTCTCACAAGTGAGTAGAACTCTTCCTCCAGTTCCTGAAGTTTCTGAGCACGCAAACTGGTTTTCTCCCTCTCAGATTGCTTCTGGTCTACTGTGCTCTTGAGGGTCTCTGTATCAGGCATCAAATTTTGCTTGGTTTTGCTATGCTTTAGACAATATGACTTGAACTTGACTTCATCACCATCATCCAGGATTGTTTTCATTTCTAAGCTATGCTCAAAGGCACATGTGACATGAAAGGCAGTGATACAGCTCTTCACAGAGCACTGTTGAATGAAAACAAATCAGGCATCAACACACTGAAATTCCCCTTAATAAAGCTCTCATAATTATAGGGGCTATCACAGAAAAACCTGAAGAAACACTGCTTCCAGCAATGCACTTGTATCTCCCCCCCCCCCCCCTCTGCAAATCCTTTGACCACTTCTGGAATTCCTCCTAAATCATCTTCCCCAAAACTAGATCACTCTAAACAATTCACCCCTTCCTGGCACACAGTTAGTAACAATTCAAGATTTGAACCAAACTTTTAAGCTCCTTAAAGAAGTTACATGTTTTTCTGTATGTGACGCACAGATACAAGAAAAAAGCATGTACCAACAGTGGAACACATGCACCCATGGAAATGCCAAATTTCTCCTCCAGCCCACATCAAATTGGAAACCTTCCACAATTCTACACATGCCTAACTATCTTGTTTAATGTCCACTTTCTTTATCCAAAGACCAAAGATTTCTAAAAGCTGCTTATCAGGGAACAAAGCGGCTGCTAAACTTGTATTCTTTCCTCATATTATGAGGAAGGTATTTGATACCAATGTGCTTGGCTAGTGAACCATTTCAATTCTTTAAGTTCAAACAATACAGCATAGAAATCAGTACATACTTGGATACAAGCACCAGTTTTCACTTTGCATAAACTGCAAACTAAAGCCCATCTACTTGGGGGGATATGGGACACTTTTGTAATCGGTTCCATCCTTTCTGGACAAGCAATGCTTACCTGCAATGCAAAACATCCAAAACTACTTTATTTTTCTACTTTAGCATTTTGCAAAACAAAGAAAACATTTAAACCAAAGTAATAATGCTAATAAGTTAAAATGAAATTAATTAAATTTCTGATAAGATTCCTAGAATAGCTAATACAGTTAAAATATAATAAAATACTATAGCATTTTGCTCTGAATAGAAGTGATTAATAAATATTACCGTATATACTTGAGTATAAGCCGACTCGAGTATAAGCCCTAATTTTACCCCAAAAAACTGGAAAAAGTTATTGACTCGAGTATAAGCCGAGGCTGGGAAATGCAGCAGCTCACGGTAAATTTCAAAAATAAAAATACAGGTAGATAACAATAAAATTGCTAAAAGTGTGTGTGCGTGTGAGTGAGACAGACAGACAGAGGAACAGAGAGAGGGAGAGAGAGAGGGAATCAGAGAGAGACTGACAGAGACGAATCAGAGACGTACTTTTAACTACCTGGCAGCGGCGTTTTGCCTTGGGGGGCTCCTCAGAACATCCCAAGACTTCGGAGGGAAGTTTACAGCCCTCCCTCGGAACGCTTCGGAGGGAAGCTTCTGCAAAGGCGAGTGACAACAAGTCTCCCAGGCTTTAATTTGCCGAGCTGTGCGCACGCGCCTGTTTTCCACGGCGTGGAGCAGCGGCGAGATTCTGCGAGGCGAGCGATGATTCCAGGGGCCATCCGGGAAGATGAGGAACGCGAGGGGGGACCCTGCCCCCCCCACTGATGGCCCCCGGAATCATCGCTCGCCGCCCAGAATCTCGCCGCTGCTCCACGCCGTGGAAAACAGGCGCGCGCGTACAGCTCGGCAAATTACAGCCTGGGAGACTTGTCACTCGCCGGGGTTATGCAGAAGCTTCCCTCCGAAGCCCGAGAGGAGGGAGGGAAGCGGGCGCCCAGCACACAGAAGAGCCTCATTAAAATGTTTAAAGAGCCACATTTTTTTTTTTTTTTTGTTCACTGGAGTATAAGCCGAAGTGGATTTTTCAGCCCAAAAAGTGGGCTGAAAAATTCGGCTTATACTCAAGTATATACGGTATATAAGCAGTCACAAGAGGGAACTAATGGAATAATAATCATGATACAAATAGCGCAATTGCCATACTAGCATCAAACTTCAAAGTATCCAAGGATGGGATTTGTATCATGATATGACCTGCACTGCAAATTTTCAAATTTATGGCTCACTAGGTGTACTACTGGTTTATAAAGGAAATTGAGGTTTTGAGCAGCACATGTGTACAACTAAAGACTAGGCTGGAGACGACTTTGCTGATGTCTGTCAATTACTTTTAACTAATATCCAACTAATTGGGCAGATTAATAATAAAAAAGATGTCTAAGAAGGGCAATCCTCAAAATGGCAAAGAAAGTACAGCTATGAAATTAAGACAGCTGAGTCAGCACCCTGAACTAGTAGTAAAATGATGGAGAAAGAGAAAAACGTCCCATATTCTCTCTAAGTCCAATCAAATGCAAAAATCAAGAGTTATACTTGTAAGGGTATATACAATTCAGTTTATATCACTCATAAATTGGTTCCTGTTAGCAACAAAAATATTTGATATTGTTTATATTAGTTGGCAAATATTTAAGATAAAATAGAGAGGATAGCAAAGTATTATTTGGAAATTAAAATAAAGATGAGTTGGGAAGAAAGGGATGAGAGGTGAGAGCTCAACATAGCACTCACCTTAACTAGTTAGAGCAGGGTGTCAAACTCGTGGTTCGTGGGCCGGATGCGTCACATGCTGGCCATGCCCACGCCCAGTTTAGCGAAAGGGAAAAAAGCCCCCTACATCACATGATGCTGCTGTGACGACGTAAGTTTGACACCCCTGAGTTACAGGATCGAATTATCAACTGTGAACTCTATTCTCTTCTGAATAGTGAGGGTGGGAGGAGTAAGTGGAAGAGGAGATTGGGGGAAGCTGTGAAAGAATAGGGGACGAAAAGGGTAGCTAGTCAGAGTAAGATAGTTGTGGTTTCATTGTTGGTAATTTGTTTTGTGGGATTGATAAAGAAAACCAGAATACCAGAAGTATAATGGATGGTTTCATTAAATGCTAGGGGATAAACTGATTCAATAAAAAAAAATAGAATTAATAAATACTAAAAATCCTTCAATTTAATTGAAGTTGTCTTAGAGGAAATATATCTCAGAAGAATTAGGATAAATATATTGGAAGGAAATTTCTTCCAGAAGGAAGTATAGAGGTGGCCATCATAATAAAGCAGAAAAGATTCAAAAAGAGAGGGAAGATTTACTTTTATTAAAGGGAAGCTCAACAACTGGGGTTAAAAAAATCTTAAATGAAGTTAACCTGGGAGAATTTTGTTCTAGGAGAAGGTTTAAATATTAATATAGGTACCAATAGAGCATTCAGGAGATTGCAGGCTTTGATGCAAATGCATCAAAGAATGGCTCAGAACTGAAACTTTCTAGATAAACTTTCACTGAGTAATTATTGCACTAAAGTATGGCCAATTGTTCTTATAAAAAAATTGCCAATAATATTCCTTGCCAATAACATTGACTTCTTAAGCTGAATTTTAACTGTATCTGGAAATATTATATAGGTTTTATATATATTACACTAATAACTTTTGATAAATTGCTGAAATTATTTCTTACTGCCCTACAGAGTATTAAAAATGAAAAATAAAACAACACAAAAACTAGGGTTCTTGTATCACAGAATCTTTTCCTTGCATATAAACAGTGTAGATAAAAAGACGGCATGGAATTAATATAATCATACCTCTGGAATCCAGAGTGCACAACTCACATGTGCCCACTTAGTACCCGTTCTTGTGGCTTTCATAGCTCCACCCCTCTTTGGACACAAGAGACACTGAGGATGTATACCTAAAACACAAGTACGGCAAAGCCAACTCCCCTCAGGAACCTTTAGGATGCCATAGCAAGCCTGGAGATAAAAAAAAAGAAAACACTGTTTTATATAAGAAAGAAGTATATATGATTTACCTTTCTATTTACTCTTTTAACCATTATTTACTATTTTAACCACAGCAATTTTTTTACGCAAACTTATTTTCAAAGTAGAAACACAATGATCAGAAAAATCACCTTTTCATTAATAAATTACATTTTATTTTATTCTTAGTGATAAAAACAGAATATCCACCAAGGCACAGGTGTGGCTTCTCAAAAGAAAAGGGAACTTGGGTAGCAACTTCACTACCAGCCCTTTTTTCAATTTAAATATATACAAACAAGGAATAGACTATGAATATAAAGAACAATTCTTTTTGTAAGTATTATTGATTTAGGAAAGGAGCTTTTTATTACACCTATGGATCTTTTTTACATGTTTACACCATTTTTAAAAATAATCTGGGGAAGTACTCTAATTGGTTTTAGGAGTAAAGGATCTCAAAAAGACTGTTTGTAAGTAGTTGCATCAGGAATGTACTATTTTTATCCAGTAGGGGGAACTCTTGGCCAAGCATAAATTTAATAAAACTGAACATTCCTTTTCATGAGTGTTATTAACAAGGATCATTCTATGGTTTAAAAACTCATTGCTTCCTCTCCTGTTCTTTTCTCATTGTTCATAGACCTTTTTAGAAGATAATTTTCCTTAATAACTTTATGAATTCTTAAAAAAATTTAATAGAATCAGACCTGGAAATCTAATTCCTTATTCAATGTAAGAATTAATTTAAACCTTCTCCAAGAGATGTCTGACCAGCCACTAGTTAAACACAGATATATGTTCAGCTAAGACTCATTCAGAAATATTCTTCTTTCCTCTTTGACAAGCATAAGATTGATCATTACATTGACTGCATTCAAGATTTGAACGCCCATCAATATAGACATTGCAAATCCAGGCATATCTATTCAGAAATCCTGGGTTATTTCCCAAAGCACATACTTAGAAGATGCATTCAGGCTTCCTCCCAACCCTAAAAAAAAGGACAAAATCTTGTCTTTTTAGGTCTGATCCAGTCGAGAACTCTACTCATTTCCTCTAACATTCACCAGAAAAAATAACTACTATTCAGATCTCATTTTCTGGCAAGAGCTAAAGCAAGACATGGAAGTACTCTACTGCTGATATCCAGATAATTCCTTCTGTGACTCTTTCCACTTGACCCTTCTAATGGGGCCTGGAAATCATGTAATGCTTTTTACAAGTTGCATTGCTAATTTAGTGAGTGAGTAATACTAAAATAGGACAAATGGCAGCTGAACGTTTGTACATTATTCTGCCACACATTCTGGAATGTGATTGGTGGACAGAGGATGCGGAGTGTGAGGACACTATGTGCCAGAGAAGGAATCTTGAACTCAGTGGACCATCCAGTCAGAGGTGCAGAAAAAGGTTACATTGTGGGGAATATTAAAGTAAGATGTTTCTATATCAGCATACTTACTACCCTTTCGTGGACAGAAGAAAAATAATTGGTCTTAAGAGTAAAGGAGTACATTTCAAAGGATGTGAGGAAAAGCCATTTGACTCAATTTTAATACTTCTTTTCCTCCCCCTACATATCAGGGGTGTCAAACTGGCGGCCTGCAGGCCAGATCCTTCACACGCAGGCCATGCTCACCCCAGCTCCACGAAGGGAAAAAAATGTTGTGTTACGTCACGTGACGGCAATGTGATACGGCAATTTTGACACCCATGCCCTGTATGATGACCTGAACTGTAGACTGCACCTAAAGTGATATAACGTGCACAGAGTAGGATGAAATTATTACGTCCAATGATTGAAGCCAGCAGTTTTGGTAAGGTAACTGAAAATTGGATTTGAATGCTTTGACACTTTTATTTCTTTTAGTGCCATCTCCTGCTGAAACAGTCAGCAATAATAAATGCAGTTTATTTGATGTTTTTGTCCAAAAGCTATACTTTTGCTAAACCATGAATGTAGATTTTTTTTTAGCTAGGATTTTGGCCACTTTTATATTTTACATGTTATATACTCAGCGTGTGCTTTCTTGTACAGTAATACTTAGTTGAGAGATTTTATTTATAATAATTACTTTTATTGTCTTCTGATTTATATTTAGTCCACAAATTTTGATTAACATTTGCAAACATTGCTCAATATTTACTAACAAAACAGTATCTGGATAAATTATTACTGTATCTTCTTGGCATGCTTCTGAATCTTCTTTGAAAATAACCTGTACTGTATTTAATGTACGGCATTTAAAGATCAACCATGGCAATGCATATTCTTACCACACATAATATCTGAAATAATTTTCTTCTTTTCCTTCAACTTTAAAAACTGCTGCTTGTTTCTAATATAAATTCATAATGATGCATCTGTCTCTATCATCCAACCCTGTATTTTTCAATATATTTAGTTCTATTAAATTAAATGCATTTTCGTACAATTCTCAATACACATAAAAATCTACTTTCATATCTCTACAATGTTTTACTACTTTTCATATGCTAAAAAGAACATTCCTGCTACCTAATATATTCCTGAATCCAATTTATGTTATGCTCAAAACAATTTCACATTTCTGAAAAATCCTCTCGTTTATGTTCGGAAGACCATTTAAAAATATGACTCACCAAGGCTATCATAGAGATTTGTTACATTTGTATGTTTGTTTTAGACAGAATAAGTAAACTTAGATATTATGTACCCATCTGGAATAATTCCTGTATTGTGTAATACGTTGAATTTTGTAAAGTATCTATCATAATTTTATTAATCTTATTGAGCCGCTCTATAGTGAGTTAGGTGGCATATACATTTAATAAATAAATATTTAATAATTTTAAATATACAGTATAATCAGACCCTACACTTTTTCTTTAAGTTGTTTGCGTGTGTGTGTGTGTGTGTGTGTGTGTGTAAAAGATCCTATATCCATGTTCAGATAATTATAATCTCATGATGTAAACTAACAGTGGGGGACTGGGCTGGACAACTGCACCATGCTTTAAATGGGGCTGCCCTTGAAGACCATTTGGAGCAGAATGCAATGGCAAGGGTAGTTAATGGTGCCAGTTATTCAACATATGTCTCACCAGTGCTCTGCAAGTGCACTGGCTTCCAGTGTGCTCACAGATGCTGATCAAGATCCTGGTAGTTATGTTTAAAGTTTAAAGATGTCTCGGGATTGGGTTACTTATCCAATCTGGCAAGGGACGGGCTCTGGGTACCAACAGCTGAGGAATGTCAGCTAGAGGGCCCAGACAAGCCTTTTCTGCTATAGTGCCTGCCTTTTGGAACATCTTCCCTCAAAGATCAAATTAGCCCTGACCCTGCTTGCCTTTTGTAAGACTGAAAAGTTGGCTTTGCGTCTTGAGTGTGGAGTCCCAAGTGTGTGAGGGAGCTGGCTCTAGTTATGTTAACGGCAGCTACTATGTATTTCTATTTTTGTATTATGTCTTTTATCTACTTTATTGTAAAATGTCCCAAATGTAACCTATATAAAACAGCCAAACAAACAAACACAACACGATACAGTACAATACAAACAGTTGTTCATGGTATATTTCCAGGTATGTAATATATTCACAAAGTTTGCGTATACATAATTTCATTTATTTTTAATGCATATATTTAGCTTCCAATATTTCACATCTATCATATCAATTTTTCTTTGCACTTCAAATTTTTCTCTTGACTTCTCCTGGTACATTTTTGAATATTTTCACTTGTTTTTTTGTTTTTGTTTTTAAAAAATGTGATTCTTCCCCTAGTTCTAAAATTTTGTTTGTCATAACATCCCTTCTTTTGTGACAATTTACACCAAGTAAGTTTTCCTTCACTTTCTTCATGCTGTTTGTTCCTATTTTCCATTGCTTCATAATAATGTTTATATTTTCTATGATAAATTTTGGATCCCTAGATTTTTCTCTTTTTATTGCTAGTAATTTTTTTTGTCCTCTATCAGAGATCTTTCCTGATGGCATATTTCATCAGAGTACATTTTTGTTACCCAGTAAGATTTTCTACATATTACTCATGCAACATTCTGCTAGTGTTACCACTAACCGCCCAAAGCTACTGATTCAACAGAACTTATACTATACCACTGTATTATATACGTAATGGTCATCTGATATCTCATGTTTCCTTATACTTAGCATATTTTCAAAAACCACTTAAAAATCCTTATTCTGAAAAAAAAAGGCTGAATGTTGCATTTATACTGGCAAAGAATTAAACCTAACAAACCTGATGCACACAGACGTTACATTTATCACAAAACACCATATCATTTCCATCTTCACTATCAGGAGATCGGCATACATCACAGATTACATCTTCATCATATTCTATACCAAGCCCTTCCTCTGTTTCAATGGCATGGTTCATATTCTCATGACAGTGACGTTCCAGGACTTCTACCATTTTCTCCATGGTATTTTCATCAAGCTGCCCATATCCTGCCAAATGGTAAAAATTACCATTAAAAATGGTACACTGAGTATTGCCCCAATTATATCTCTTCAAATCTTTCATTTTCAAAGCTTAATTTCCATTTAGCATCACACATGATGCTGATTTTTAACATGAGCTTATCAGAGTGGGTTTTGTTTATAGCATTAGTTCTGTTCTCCACCATAATCATGGGAAGAAAGGTATGAACCACAATGCCAAAAATAATAAAGAAGATATATGAGGGGAAGATTTTTTTAAAAGGCAGTAGAAGACAAAGGAGTTCTATTTTGAGCCAAACATCTCCCCCAAAATACACAATATTCATGATATTTCTTTTTTCTTATTTGTAATCTTGACCTGATCAGAGATAATTCACTGTTCTGTGTTTCTAACCAATAAATTAAGAAACTTCATGTAAATAATAATGAAATACATGGTTCAAATTAGACCAATCTACTTTTAGTAGATATTTTATAAACGCCACTTACGCGGTTCAGCAAGCTTACATTCTGGTTTTATAAAGAGATGACTTTCACATACATATCTTACTGTGCCTTATAACACTGCCTTGAGTCCCAAAGACCTTTCCAATTAGGAATGGAGGAAAAAGGGCTGTTTGTGACAAGATACAAACGCAGGTGAATTTAGCGTTAGTCAAGAGGCAATCTCATTAAAATAATTCGTCACTAACAGGTGCAAAAATCCGAATTGTGCATTACTATGTCAGTTTGTATTATTACAAACAAATGAAATAGGCTTTTAAGCCAGGGGTGTCCAAACTTGGCAACTTTAAGACTTGTGGACTTCAACTCCCAGAATTCCACACCTGGAATTCTGGGAGTTGAAGTCCACAAGTCTTAAAGTTGCCAAGTTTGGACACCCCTGTTTTAAGCACACGACTGATAAGAATTATGATGTACTCTACTGGATGCCACTAATTTCAAGCTAGATGATATATTATTAGTAGAACTTACTCTAATTTTACAGTTCATGTTAACATCTTATGTATGAAACAAATTCTAGATCTATATACTACTAAACTATCATTTTTGCAACTATTAACTGGGTGAAATGGATAAAATGTTTTCAACCAAGGTACTTCATATGGGCTTACTTACAGAATGTGTCAAAAATCTGGGACCTATGAAGCCTATGGAACTGAAATCTGGCAAATTTTATAAAATTATAACTTGTTATAAAGTTATCATACAACAGTTTATGACACGATACAAAAAGTCATAAAGCATTTCTTGTGTTGTTTGGATGTGCTATACAATTCAACATGGACTATTTTCAAGGCAGATACATCTCCAAATGTATCCCAACTTTTTCAATGAGGCAGTACAACAGAAGGTCTGTTATTATTGAAGGCATTGAGTAATCTGGTAAGGAAACATCTCTGAAAGGATGACTCAACAGATCAGAAGTTATCCAGTATTCTTTAAAACTTTACAAACCTATAATACTGGGAATGAATGATAGAACCAAATATCAGTGTATGTATATTTTATTTCAGAACATTTGTTACATTATCAAATGTTGAACAAATTAGTATTTTTGCTTTCTCACCCATTTCAGCAAGTTCCTCATTTACTTCCTGAAGCCAGATAATGTCCATGTCATCCAAGTCATATCGACACATTGATTCTGCCAATTCTAGAATGTTGATGTAACCAGGTTCAGCAGACTCTTGGCTTGAACAATGGATGTACTTTCTGGGTCGTGTGTAAAGTACTTGCTTTACTTTTTCTGCTACAATTCTAAGCAGCAAAACATTATAGTGAGCTACAAATCCTCTCGTGGAAGATTGTTTGAAAATTAAGTAACAATGAAAGGTATTCCATTTTTAGGACCTTTAGGTCAAAGGACAGCATGTTCACACTTTTAAATTTTTCATAATATTGTTATTTACCAAAGGATTACCTTATGGTTAATTTATTTGATCACTAACAATTTATTGGTTCATTCAACCAACAGCAGTAATGGTGCTAGTTGAATGACAATAGTATGCTTAAACAAAAACATAACATAAGCAAAATCAATGCTGAATAACCATAAAGAAAAGTACTTCTTAAAAATCTGGCTTGAATTATGTCCATTGAATATATACAAAAACGTTAGTTCAGCTCTGAAATAATAAAATACATAAAATAAAAGATTGTATTGATCTGGTGTTGGTATATCCTAACATCTAGAATTGTTAGTCTGTTAAAATGTCACCTGCCAAAATAGAACTACCCTGGCATGCCCAGATGAAATGAAATTAAGACTAGCATTCAGAGGTTTTTTGGATATGACTGCAGAGCAAACTGGTTACAAAGATGATTTTTTAGACACCCATAGGCCACATGCAGTAACAAGGTGCTTGGAAGAAAGGGAGCTAACAATCCAAAGATATCATAGGATGCTTTTTTTTGGAAGAACCAGAAATTCTATCTGACCTAAAAACCATTGAAAAAAAGACCTGCTTAAGTAAACTGCATAAATTGCTGCAGTCAGTTCTGTTTATCAGACAGCATTTCTCGGCACTCCCTCTGGATTAAAATTTCAAAACTGCCTTCATTTATTTTTTATTATTTTCTTCATACTAAAAATTGAAGCAATACATGTTTTATTTCTACAAAATGGAATATATTGCACCTGATAACCATCATAGGATAGTACAATGTTAATATTACTTTGGGATGGAAGCACAAAAATTTTGTGCTTTATTAGTAAGGCACACATGTTTAACATAAATACCTGAGAGAAGGTTGGGGAATCATTTCTGGGCTTGCAGGGACTTGCACACCCTTTTCCCATTCTTGTTTCCATGAATCTGCAAACAAGTAATATTCATCTGTGTTAATATGATGAGAGTCTGGCAGCTTCATGGCACTGATGAGGTCTTTTCGAAACACCTGAAGGCATAGTGAGAGATACAGAAATAAAGAAATAATCCATTAAAACTTTATTTTTTAAATTTAATGATAAAAATCTACTAATGTACTACACAAAAAAGCCTTCAAAACCACATGATTATGCTTGTGGCAAGCATGGCATCAAAATTAATGTTTTTTTAAACTATCTCTGCATTACAATTTTAGTACAAGAAATACAACAAATATTTATTTACATTTTCATAAATTGACCCAATCTAAGGGCATACAACCAGAAAAAGAATAAAAAACCAAAACTAAACAGGAAATAAATAACCATCCCAACACAATGCATGGAGATGTGTGTCCAAAACAATCAATCTAACAAGATTCAAAGCACAGTGGAAAAAAGCTATACAAGGAATGATGTTGCACAGGCCTCAAAAGGAACAGTATGCCATAACATGCGAGCTCTTACAGACAAGTCCTGCTGTCTTGCCAAGGCCTTGTGGCTTTTCTATGGGACAGGATTTGCCATCATCATAAAATATTCTTACTGGACTAGCAAATTTGATCTTGATAAGGCAATGCCATTTATCCTGCTGCTTTGCCATTTACATATGACCAGAACTTTGAATTGATCCCAAAACTTTACAACTAGCAGATAGTTCTCAAGTTACAACTGTAATGGAGCCTGTCCATTAAGATTATAAGTCATAACCATCGCAGAATGGATCGGTCCCATGACTGACCCCAATGTTATGATGTTTTTTTGCGGCAACTATAAATCAATGTCTTTAATTTAGTTTGCCATAGCTGTCAATATCCTGAAATAAACTTTATAAATTATAAGTCTAATAAATTGATTGTTCATTCATATTAATATATATTCAATAGTAAACAAAAATATTGGGATATGAAGAAGCAAACATTTAGGTACACTAGTAAAATGCTACAAATCAAATAAAACCTTACCTCAGCAGGCTTCTTTTGTCCATTTGTTGGTGTTTTTGATTTGCTTCTGTATTTAGAACAAAAGGAGAAAGAAGTAGAAGGACCTATAGGAACATCAAGAAAAAGGAAGAGAATGAAAAGGAAGAAAATTGAAATTTGACAAGACAAAGAAATTTGCTCAATTTCTGATTTATCATCTAGATTTTGTAGAAGTACAAAAGCAGGAATTTCTAAATAACCTAAACATATCAAAATATTAATTTATGTTTGCTGAAAAAGCCAATATACATTTGTTGCCCTGGAGTATATGGGAAGTTTTCTCAAATGTAATTTTTGTAGAAATATATATTTTAGATGAGAGCAATATGTGCATAATTTCTTTTTATGAAATGGGAGAAAGGTGACATTTGTGTTTCTGGATATTTTAACTGAATCTGCATTTGTCTGCATTTTAAAGGTTTATTCTTACATGAGATTTGTTATTTATTTTTTTGCTAAAAATATGTTTGTGAGGGATGCTGTAGTTTATTTTTTGCAAATATGTGTGAGGGGCAAGGGTTCCATATTATTATTATTTTAGCATTTATACTTTTCATTCTGTAAACCAGACATTCTGTTCAGCTTTGGCAAGGTATACCTATATGCCTTCAGATTTGGAAATTAGGGGCCTGCCTCCTCCTTGTACTCAGAGAGGAGCAGAGCAAGGAAAAAAAACATCCTCAAGAAGAAGAGCCAGAGAGCACAGTTCAGCCTTTTTAAATTTTTTGGCTTATATCTCAATTGACTGCCAAGAGGCTTGAGCATCCCACAAATCAGAAATGAGTCATCGACCAGCTTCAGAAAGCTAATTATAATAAAAGAAGTCTTGATTGGTGCATCAAACCTCAATTTCAAACAGGGGTACTTTGCCAGAACTACACTACAGTTCATTGTCCGAAGTGAGTTCAAATTTTCAAATAAATTAGACTACAAAAAAACCTGTGTTACTGTCAAATATAAATTAGACTAACATTTCCTAAAATTATAGGAAATACCCACCATGTTCTAACAATGTTGTCTACTGCAATCATAACCATTTCCATTGTTAGGAAGCAGATAAACAATTAGGAAGAAGATGCCCTAAAATCATTATTTTGTTATAGATTCAAGAGGTAAATGGCTAGTGAAAGGAAATAATCTGTCTACTTCAAAAGTAGTTACCCACTTTGATTCTATTTTGATCCCTATATACATAAAGGCAATTAATATTTTTCTTAACTTGCATTAGTTTTTTATCTTTATATTTTTAAACTTCAATTAAAAATATTATTTCAAAAAGAAGGAATGCAAGAATGCCAGATGATTTCTAAAACTGCAAGTCCTGCATGCTGTATGAATTTTAGCAGCTGATGTTTGGGAATTTCAAGCATTTTTTCCAACAGCCGTGCCACTTGCAACGATAATAGCAAAGTGACAAAAAGTGGAGCAGAGGAAGACCTACATTCTCTGCTTAAAAAGAGAAAGTGATCAATTGATTACATAATAATAATAATAATAATAATAATAATAATAATAATAATAATAATAATAATAATAATAATAATAATAATAATAATAAATTTATTTCTTAGCCGCACCCTCTCCCGAAGGACATAAAAGAACTGGTATTGATATATAGTGTCAACTGGAATCTAACTTTTATTTATAGTCATTTTAAATTTGCCGGTGGGGGGGAGGGAGGATCTACAAGCTATAACCAAACATTTCCACATATAGGAGTGAATAAAGCAGCAAATCTCCTTTGGAAAACAGAAGCTTCAGGATTATATACTAGAAAATACGTAACCTGTTAGAATTATGCAGCTTTTTACATTCTACAAAGGCTCTGAAGAAGTCTCTGTATTTAATAGTTACATTTAACTTCACTTTGTAATGTTTCTAATTTTGTTTTGATCTCTGATATTACTAAATACCATAGCACACAAGAGGAAATGAAATCGAACCAAAAATGCAATTCCCTTTATAGCTGAAGAAAAAGTATAACAGTTTGCCCTCAAACCAAAAAAAAAAGAAACCACAGGAAGAGTTACAGATCAAAGGAAGATTAGATCACTTTATTTACTTTCATTGTCTGAACTGTCACTGCTGCTTAGATGCCTGTGGCGTTTCATCCTGACGCATCCTATAAAGAGTGAAAACAAACAGTTAGCAAAATTCTTCCTGCAAGGGAAATAAGCAGCCAGATGCCTTAATTCTGTGCCCAGAAATCGTTGGTGCTGTGCAATGAAATACAAGGATATCTTATTTATTTATCACATGTATACAGCTACTTAATTACAAAGTAACTGTGGTGTACAGTATTAAAATCAAATTAAGAACAATAAGGCAGAAAATAGTAAACATTTAAAAATAATAAAAGCATTTTCTCAACCATACTGCACACCCATAGGGGACTCATCCCCCAATCTTACCCAATGTTTCAGGAAAACCCATGTTTTAAGATTCTATCTGAATGAAACCAAGATAGTGGTAATGCAGATCTCAGGGTGGGGGAAGGGGAGAAGGAAGACTGCTGTTCTACAGTCCAGATGCAACACCAGAGAAGCTTACATTCTAGGTCACAAGAGACAACACTGTTTACAGACACTGTCCAGGCAAACTGTATTAAAGCATCCATTTAAACCAACTGCATTAATTAAAATACACATTAAGATAAACTAAATTCTCCCAGATCCTTGTTAATAACAATTATTAATTAGGTAGAAAAACAAGAAATCAGACTGTATAATTACTAGGAATAAATTACACACCTCTTGATTCAATCTTTGAAAATATTCACCACAATCCACATTTTAATAATTGTTCAATAGTTATTTACTGCTTTCTCTTATTTAACTAGCTGCCTATAAGAGGATCTCTCCTCTTATTTCATGATACTATTTTTTTTAATCAGAGTGCTTTCCAAAAGCATTTTGAAAGTCCAACCAAGCAAGCACACTTCAAGAGCGTGCTTCATATTTCCAAGAAATTAGCAAGGTTGACTCAGCCTTCCATCCTTCGGAGGTGGGTAAAATGAGGACCGAGATTGTTGGGGGCAAAATGCTGACTCTGTAAACCAATTAGAGAGGGCTGTAAAAGCACCGTGAAGCGGTATATAAGCAATACTATTGCTATTGCTATTTTTGCTACCCAATTAAATTTAGCAGAAGCCATGGTAATTCTTCTACAATGGTATTTTTTTGCTATCTGCCCATTAATTTTATAGCAACTAATGGTTTTATAGTTTACTTTAAAATTTCTCAGATTTTCCAATGTTTTATCTACTAACACTGAGCAAAAAAATAAAAAATAAAGCCTAATACTACTACTACCTCCTCCACCAGGAAAAAAAACTATCCTAGTTTTATCAGCAATTATATAATTGCTTTTATGGGAAAAATAGGAGAAGGAAGGAGTATTATGTATGTTGGCTACCTTGAATTATTTATAAACTGTGGATAAAAATCTAATAAATAAATAAATAAATATCAATCACATTAAATTTACATATAAACCAATTCAAATATTCTAAATCAGGAGTGCCAACCAATACATAAAACACATACAATATAATGGATGCAACATTTAAATAAATACCTCCCCTCCTACATTTATGGAACCAAAATATTATACTGGAATTAGCTTATATATTAGTGTCCCAATAACCATGTTTGATGTATTTCAGAATCAGAGGAAAACTAAATATAAAAATAGCAGTAGTTCTAACAGTGAATGGAAAAAAATGAGCTGTTTTTGCGACAAAATTCAGCAACTGCTTTCACTTCTAAAAGAACACAATAAAAACATGAAGTGAACATTTCCAATGATTGCCATAAAGAAAGTTCCAGTTTCCTTTTTTATCATTTTCCATTTCACTTTTCTACAGAAAAGAGTTCTCATAGAAAGACTATTTAAAAGTACTATCAATAATTTTATTTTAGAATGTTCTTTTAAGTTGCTTTAAAACAAAAAAATACTGTATTTTTCAGAGCATAAGACGCACCAGAGTATAAGACACACCAAGATTTTGAAGAGGCAAATTAGGGAAAAAAAGTGTTTGCATTCTGCAGACCTCCTAAAAAGGCCTGATTTTTTGAAAACGGACTCATTTTTTTTGTCAAAAGGAGGCTTATAGAGTGCTCCTGGGGGCTGGGGGGAGCAAAAACACCCTATTTTTTGCTCATTTCTGCCCTCCCCAGCCCCCAGGAGCACTCTGGAAGCCTCCTAAAGGCTATGCACAGCAATTTTGGTGAAGGGGCGGGGTTTCAGGAGACAAAAAATGCTGTATTCAGTGTATAAGACGTGCCCAGATTTTCACCCTCTTTTTTGAGGGAAAAAGGTGCATCGTATACTCCGAAAAATACGGTAAGTCAAAAATTTCAAATCATGCAATTGAATTATTTCAGTCAATAGCAGATTTGTATCCAATGCCAATATGTAATCTGGTGTAGTTTGGAACACTAATTCCTTTCCTTTTCCACTGCAACTCATTCTCTATTTTTTAAAATTTCTGGTAAACCAGAGTTTACATCTGCAATTAAACTTGAAGATTACAAAAAGAGAAAAAATACTGCAATACGCAATTCAAGAACTCAAGTTTTTCTATGTTCAAATTATGCTGCCCGCTTCCCTAATCATTAAGGATTAAAAAACCATAACATAAAAATCAAGTGAAGTCCCATATAGCAACAGGACTAAGTCACATACCACATATTAACAGTTGAAGCAACATTTTGACCCAGTGCCAAAAAGAACCAGGTCCAAACCTTTCTAAAGGCTAGCACTACTGGCGCCATCCATATTTGGGGGGGCATGATGCTTCGTTGGGCAGACACTGTAGTAAAATAATTGAGAAGGCGTGCTAATTGAGTGACATAAAATGGCACTGTTTAATAGATGAGTCTTGGAGCATGTCCAATCTTGTTGGGTAGGCAGATAACTTGAGATAGCCACTTCTTGGCCCTGTGCCATATATGGTTTTATGGGTGATCACCAGCACTTTAAAATGCACAAGCTCACTGGTAACTACTATGGCTTGTGCATTTGTGGGGTTATATGGATGTTTCTGCAACTACTCACACTAATGTGCACTGGATAAGTTGTAGCTTTACACTAATGTGCACCGGATCAGTTGTATCTTCAAGAGCAGCCTCATGTAAAGCATGCTGCAGCAATCAAGATAAGCAACCAAGCGATTATTAACTATGAATAGTGCTTCCTAATCTAGAGAAGCAACCAAGCGATGAGTAACTATGAATAGTGCTTCCTGATCTAGGTATGAGCACAACTGGCACACAAGATAAATTTGTGTAAAAACCATTCTAGTCATCCTACTATTATCTCTTTGAGAATTTAAGAGGATTTCCAAATTGCACACCAGTTATGTTGTGAAAAAATCCCATCCAGTAGTAACCTGAAAGATTTCCAGCACCAGTGCCGAACTATTAAGTCATTCAGTCTTCCTAGGATTAAGTTAGAAGTGTATTTCTACAGTCTACAGACACTGAGACAGAATCTTGATGGCATCACTTGGACAGAATTTGATATAAATAACTGAGTGTTACTACTGAAAATATCCAACCTGTGCCACCAGGTAATTTTGGCCAGCAGCTTCCTTCGTTATAAGACATATAGATTTATAAAACAAAAATTAACTCTTTCATTTTTCAAGTTATCTTCTACAGGCAGTCCTTGACTTACAACAGTTTGTTTAAAGTGACCATTTTTCACACTCATGATCATTGCAGTATCCACATGGTCACGTGATTTACATTTGGATGCTTGACAACTGATGCATATTTATAACCATTGCAGTGTCCAAGGGTCACATGATCACCTTTTACAACCTTGTGACAAGCAAAGACAATGGGAAAGCCAGATTCACTTAATAACCATATTACTAACTTAACAACTTCAGTGATTCACTTAACAAATGTGGCAACAAAAATCATTAAATGGGCAAAACTCACTTTAACAAATTTCTCACTTAACCACATAAACTTGTGGTCGTAAGTTTTGGACTACCTGTATTTGTAGAACACTCAAAATGTCTAAAAAAGGAACTACAGGCATACACATTAAAAAATAAATAAAAACAATGAAATGAAACATTTAAAATATATAATTCCAAAATCTAGCTTGTTAAAGAAATAAAGTGACATATTTTTACAAATTCTAATTTCAGTTTATCCAAATAGGAATGTGATGAATAAATTATAGTTACAACATTGGTTTATTTTAAGATTTGACAGAAATTCTATGTTGCTTTTTGCAGAAATAAATTGCAGAGATTTCTACACAAATGAATTGGGCCCATTTTATTTCTCACATTTAGAAAGTAAATAAAAGAAACAGAAACAGGTTAATAGCCAAAAACATTTAAATGAAAGAAATTCATTACTTTTAAAATACATTGTTTGGTAAAGTACAAGGCAGTATGAGAATCACAAAACAATACAGCAATATATTTCACAAAAAAGCTTAAACTACTGCATAATTTAACTATCCCATTGAAGTTTCCAATTTCCTAAAGAAGAAAGCAATTCAAGTTGCTTTTTATAAATAATTTCAGAACACCCACAAAAAGAACAAAATTGAAATATAGTATTATATTTTAGCCTTTTTTATTAAATAGTTATTAAATAGCTGTTTCATTTAATTATTAAATGTGAGATAATACATATATTACTCTATCTTAATAGTTGTGATTTGGATGAGACAACAGATTTTATTATTGGTGTTGTTTGGCGCAAATCTAGATTACCATTTTGCTCTGATACCTTACTACACTTTATACCCAACACAAGAATTTACCAACTAAATTTAAATTTGTAAAATATCTCCACCATCATTTGCATTTGGAACGCAGTTGCAGTTAACAGAAATCAAATTAGTAGTTCACCTTTACATTTTATTTAGATAGCCACACATTGTTTCTACTCTGTTGTTAAATACTTAACAATATTTACATTTGTTCTTGGAAGAACTCTCTTTTCATTACCCCTTCTATTCAGTTACATGCTAGAAAGAAGGACTTCTGTGTTCATATCCTTCCGGACCAAAGCAAGTTAACACTGTTCTTTTTTTACTCCTCTGCTGCCTTTGAGCAGACATCCTTTCAATGAATAGGTACCCTGTGTCTAACTGGTGGGAAAGCTGTGGGGAATAGCTAACAGAAGCAAAATGATTATTCCTGATCCTTGTCTGTTTCTACTGTAGTCTGCAAGGTCAGGGACAGTTTCCATTAATTACCTTTCTATCAATAATTATATAAAGTATTCTATAATCACAGACATACTTGTTTCAAGAGTTTATGAGAAAATTGTATTCAGTTCAGAAACATATCTGAGCACATTATGCAGCCAAATAGAGAATCCCCACAACGAAGGATTGAGAAAATAATTTTAAAATATAGAGGCATATTAGACCTACAACAAAAGGGGGAAATTTCAGATATAGATTTTGAAAACAGACACCTTTTACTTAAAAAGTGCATCACTTCCATTATACAAATCCCATTGACAACAAATTGCAATTTATGAGCACCATGGACAGATATTATTTCTTCATATTCCAAAATAACATTTAGTTTGCAGTTTAGGTTATATTTATGGGATAAATATAAAGAGTTCAAATAGAATGTTTAAAATAATCATCTAAAATTTTTGCTGTATGAAAATGTAATTAAGATTATTTATTTACAATATGAACTTTAAAGTAGAATTTTTAAAAGAAAGTAAAAAGAAAACCTTCCTGTTTTAGAAATACCTCAAATGCGTTCACTATTATTATTGTCTTATCTATTTTCTGCCATAGAGATGCTTTGTGAAAACTAAATAAAAATCAGCTAACTACATTGCTTTATCTTTAGTGGCATTTTGTTCTCTGAAAGTTTCCAAAGAAATGCAATAACCATTATTCCATATCTATCATATCTATCTATCTGAAAAGTATAACCATCTCCAATCCTGTCCTTTTAATTCCTTTTTATGTGCTCTAACAATATATTTATTACAAATATTGATTCCTCCCACAAATATTTATTCCAATTCTTTAATTAATCAAATCATTTATATTCTATTTCTTCTATATTTAATAAGATCTTCATCAATTTTAAAAAGGAAAAGGAAAAGGGATGTTCAGAAAATGAAGAGGCCACACCAAAAGCTTTTCTCTTCTAAATGTAGACTAGAAACTACTCTTTGCTTAGTTCAATCTCAACTAGAATAAAAAATTAATAAACTTCCACTGAATTATTTTTCAAGCAGCTTAATTCAAGAGTATGCAAATCTGGTGAAACATCTGATGGTTCTTTTTGTTTGATATACTTATGGGAATCCAGATTTTATTATTATTTTGTCTCCAAAAGGAAATACAGAAATCAATTTGATGCTCTGTGAAATATGAAGATTCAAATTGTTAACATTACTCTGAATATTAAGTAGATTTGTTATCAACAAAACTGAAACATTATTTCCATTAAAGAACTTTGGTGAAGGAATAAGTAGTCAACATAGAGCAATTTTTGTCTGTAACAGTAAAATTGTTTTTGCATGGTGAAATGCATATTTTTATTGACTCAGAATATCAAGTTTTTAAAAAGTATTACTATTACTATTTTTAAAAAAGGATTTGTGCTATGACTGTAGCTACAGTCTTGTCCCTCATTTAGACTTTCAATTCACATCCCTACAAGGAAGATGTTCTATATATATTCTGAAGCAGAGATTATGCTGCTTAATTAGAAAGTGATATTTGGAATTTTTTTAAAATAAGGAGCAAAATTGGGAGCAACTCTACTGAAGTGTGGACCAAGACAGGGAAGAGATGGCACTTCATTACATCCAGTAGTTTCTGATAAATGGCGAGAACTTTCCAAGAAGCGGTGACGTCCAAATGAACAAAGCAAAGCCAGTTTTAGAATATTTCTATTTTACAGGGGTCAAGGCTAACATCAACCTCCCAATGCCCAAAGAGCCAAGTCTTCACCACTTTGTAAAAGCTAATAGATTAATAGCTGTCTGTATTTGAGGAAGGGGGGAAGTCCAAAGGGTAGTCACCATAACAAACACATGCTTCCAGGGATCAGCTAGATCAGTGTTGGCTAACCTTTTTGGTGCAATGTCCAAAGTTTGCATGTCTGTGAACCCCCAAAATGCAATGTGAGCGCCTGTGCATGCGCCCGCCCCCACCCATTTTTGGCTTCCAGGTTGGTGCAGAAAGCTTTCCAGGCCCAAAACGGGGCACAGGGAAGCGTGGTTCCCCTGCACCCAGTTTTGGCTTCCAGGTTGGTGTAGACCTTCCAGGCCCAAAACAGGGCACAGGGGGGGCTCACACAGTGCCCCCGCATCCTGTGTTGGCTTCCAGGTTGGTGCAGGAGGACTTCCTGGCCCAAAACGGGGCATAGGCTGTGCGTGCACACCCATGAACCTCTAAAATGCAATGCGAGCGCCCCCACACATGCACCTCCCACACACATGCACACAAGCCTCACACACATGCACCCCACCCTCCCAGTATGTGCAGCAGAGACCCGAAGACCAGCTGACCGGCAGGAGGTATAAGTATGTGCAGTGGAGCTGGGCGGTGGTGATGGCTGGCGTGCCCACAGAGAGGGCTCTGTGTGCCACCTGTGGCATGCATGCTATAGGTTTGCCATCACAGAGCTAGATGACTAGGAGACCTGGTAGCGCAGTGGTCAGAATGCAGTATTGCAGATTAACTCTGCCCACAGCCTGGAGTTCGATCCTGACAGGGCTCGAGGTTGACTCAGCCTTCCATCCTTCCAAGGGCGGTAAAATGTGGACTCAGATTGTTGGGGGCAATATGCTAACCCTGTAAACCACTTAAAGAGGGCTGTAAAGCACTATGCAGCAGTATAGAAGTCTAAGTGCTATTGTTGTACTGAGGTACTAGAGCATGCCCACTTTGCCAGATCAGGTGAAGCAGACAGAAACCACTAGGCAGAGGTGATCATACAAATAAAGTGATCCCATGCATATACATAGGGCTTTACAGGAAAAGTTGCTTTTTGAGTTGCTTTTAGAAACCTACTGGAAGCCAATGCAGGCTGCAGCTCACATGACAGCAGTATCATATGAGTATACCACAGTATGCCCAAAATTGCATGTACTGCTGCATTTTAAATTTTATTTTAGCTTTTTTTCATTTCTACCTTTTAATTACTATTAAGGTAGCACAGGATATGAAAATTCTGTCTTTCAGGTACACTGGATGCAGAGGCTGAATACTGTCAAAGTGTTGGACCATGGGCCGGATGCTTCACGCCCACCCTGGCTCTGCAAAGGCAAAAAAGTCACGATATGTCACGTGACATGATCAAGTTTGACACCCACGCCCAGGAAGATAGAGGAGGGCAATGAGGACTATCAAACCACTACCCAGCTTTCCATTCTACAATCTCAGCTATCAACTACACAGTCTAATAATATTTTTCAATATCACTTCATTTTTCTGAGTTACTATTTATTTAAAACTCCTGAATATTCTATTCAATTAAGTCTACTAATTTGCCTTAATTATTGTAACTCATTTTTATCGAACAAAAGCAAAATTTGTACTCAGATTTAAAGCAAACTTTCCTCCCTAAGCAAAATATTTTCATCTTATGTACAGTAAATGCAGTTTTCTTGAATCTAACCTTCTTTCACTGCTTTAGTAATATCTCCAATAAAGTTATGCAGATAAGACATTTCCTATATAATCATAGGTAGTTTCAATGTGACCATGAGTTTTAAATCTTCCCATTGTATTATTAAAAAGTAACTTTCTGCACAGTGGTTCTCAACCTGTGGTCCGCAGATTTCTGGATGATGCAATGTCATCACAGGTCATCCGCAAAGGCTTGAAGAGATCTTATGATTTAAATCTTGAGTTAAGTCTTGGGGGTCCATGGCCATGGCCTGTGGCAACAAAATATATTTAAAGGAAGTCTGTGGTGAAAAAAAGGTTGAGAACCACTGTTCTATATTGTTGAAAATTAGTATCAAAAAAAATCTCTTCAATATTCTGTAATATTTTAGGAAATTTCTAGTCACAAAATACTTCAAATCCCCAATTACAAAGATTTCATTATTTCTTTAGAAATGTAATATGCTGTCTTTTCACACAGCCTTAGTAAATTTTAATCTTTAAGTGTGCATCTCAGTTAATGTATAAAAGCTTCACTCTTCAACAATATACATTTGCAATTCTCGTACTTTATTAAACCTGATCAAACAAGTCCTGATGGCTTAAAAGATCAGATAAAAATCAAACCTTCCACCATTATAATTAAATAGTAAGAATGATTTTATCAGACTTTTCAGTAAAGGTAATCTTTTTATTCTAAATATTATTCATTGAAATTAAAAAAGGAATTTAACTATTCCACTTCTTGATCCACTTAGATTGGTTTTAGTGGCAATCTAACATTTATTATTTATTAATTTGTTTGCTGCCCATCCTGCTTCAAAGTGACTCAAATTTAAGAGATTCAAACTTATTCCATTCCATTTAGAAGCTTTATGCTAAAAGAGATATATTGATAGCAACTTCTAAAAATGTAACTGGGCTCATGGATAAGCAGAACCAATTTGGTAAATATTTCAAATGTTGTATGATACAGTAAGTTATATTAAGTTAGTAGACAACACCAAGTAAAAGTTATTCTAGTTCTGTGGTGAATAACTGATATAATCTTTTACAAACTGACTTTCTACATACACACTGAAATTTTTTTAGCTGACCAAATATTTGCAGCCCAGATATGATAACCCTAGCTGCATCTGCTTGCAAAATTATATTTCAAATATGATCCATTCATTTACCAAAGCACAGTAATTTATTTTCTGATCATAGCACACTGTGGTTTTGAATATATATGTGGTTGGGAGTAGCAATTCAAGAATTAATTCTTACCTCATAAGACTATATATATATCTCCAATAATGTCTTTCTTTTGCTTGAACACAACAGGCATAGCAATCAGATCGTATTTGGCACAAGCCGACAGGTCCCAGCAAAAATATTAGAAATAAATCCAGTCTCTCATTAGCTAGCAGAACTAGGAATGAAAGATGAAGCTTAACTCAACTGGACATTTAATACAGAAACAGGAATTGTTGCAAAAGTGCCAGTCAGATTATGTGAATGTGTCTCTGAGGCAGGTCTAATGTGGGAAAGATGTAAGGAAAAGAAGCAAGAAAAAGCAGCAAGATGGAGAGATTCAGTTACAGTAGCAATGAGGTGCAATGCTGCAAGAGCTGAAGAACCGGGATAGGGATAGATCACCATGGATAAAATCTATTTATGTGATTGTTAAGACTCGACAACAACTGGAGGACACGAGAACAACTTGAGGGCACATAATCCTCCTCCTCAATTGAAGAAAGGCCAACGGAAGATCAAGAGATACTATAACTGAAAACACGCTGGCTTGTAAGTCAAGGCAAAGATGCTGATGGTAATGAAATTACCGGTATATCCATCAAGTCACAAAAAAGTTGGAAGCGGCTGAACAACTGCATACAATAACAGCAGGTTTCAACTCTGGATTCAACTGGATTCAAGCTACTAACCCCACTGGGATTTGGGTCCTGGAGGATTTAGAAAAGCTAAACATCCCAATTACAAATCTCCAAAATGCAACTGTGAAGCTACCGAAGAGATTGCCCAGCAGAGCCAGAACCTGAGACAGGGATCCCCAAACTTGGCAACTTTTAAGACTTGTGAACTTCAACTCCCAGAATTCTCCAGGGAATTCTGGGAGTTGAAGTCAACAAGTCTTAAAGTTGCCAAGTTTGAAGACCTCCGACCTAGAGAATCGACTTAACTCATTTCTTGCACACATTCAGCAACCTAGATGATGAACGGTTATCAACTTAAGTAAACCACGGCAGACGTGTGAACTCGCCCAAATGCAGCGGTTATACGGTAGACCCAATGGCAGAAAATAAAACACTGCAATAATAATAAAAAAACAAACAAATAAGTAACTAAAGGGAGGGTGTTCCACCTCGCTTCCGGGCATAGCGATTCAGAAGGCCACATAAATGGAAGGCCTGAGTCGCTGCTGTAAAGCCGCCGTCTCCCCCCCGCCCCCAGCCGAGGAGGTGGGCGACGAAGCGAGAGGAGAAAAGTTATTTCTCCCTTCTCGCCCCCTCCCCCCCGCCCACAGCCAACGGCCACCCGCCCGACCACGTGTCCCCTCCCAAACACGGGCAGCGGTCCCTGAGGCGGAGCTTAGCACGGCGGCTCCTCCCCTTCCCCGCTTACCTCATGGAGGCTCGGCCCCCTTCCCGCCCCGCCAGCGTGACTCCAGCGGCCAGGCCTTGGCGCCAAGCGCCGCCCGTGCGTGGGTGGGGGGCGCGCGCATAAGCGCGCGCGGCGCGACTCGGTTCGGCGGCGGGATCGGCAATGTGGGTAAAGCGCCACCCCGAGCTCGGCCCTTCCATCGCGGCGGCTGAGCCGGCCTCGGCCGGGAGCTGCCCCCTTGTTCCGTCTCTCCGTCTGCCTGGAGGTGGTTCCGGCGCACTCGCGCCAGTCCCTGCCCTGCCCGTGGCGCCAAGCAACCTCGCCGCCGCCCGGGGCGGGGAGGGGAGAGGGGGGCTGTCTTCCGCAGCTCACCTTGTGGCTCTGGGGCGGGCGGCGACCACGGTTTTACACTCCGCCAGGCCTGGAACTCGGGTCTTGCTGGGGCTGCTGCTATCTGGCGTCGCTCATCGGTGTCCTCCTTCAGTCGCCGGGGCCTGCCCGTCCTGACTAGGGCCCGGCAACATGCCGCCTGCTTGCTCCCTCTTTCCTCTGGCGCTCTGGGGAAAGCGGGCCCTTGTCCTTGCAGTCTCCCTCTTGGCAGGCCAGGCGGCGGTACAAGAGCCCTATTGTATTATTGACACTACTGCTGCCGCCACCACCACCACCACCGCCTCTCAGGCTCCGCCTCTTCCCCTTCCCTTCTCTCCCACCCTGCCGGCAGCGGCGGCGGATCGGCTCTTCTCTCGCGGTCGAGTCCGGTCGGGCTGCCTGGCACCTGCATGGCGAAACGCTCCGCCGCTCCCCGGGTTTCTTAGTATCCCCAGCAGGGCAAACTTCCAGAGGTCCGTTATCTGCTTTTGCCTTCCAAAGCTTGGATAATCTTTGTTCTTAAACTCCCATTTCTTTTTCTAAACCTTAAATGGTTGGGGAAATCGATATATGCCCACTGTCGTCAGTACACTCTTGCCTCGGTAGTGGGTTTTTTATCACGTTTATCACGTTCTACCCATTGCGTAGGTTGAGAATAACATTACTTCCACCAGAGAAATGTTACCATGTCTATGTACACGTTACAGTAAATATAGTGCAAAACAAACTACTTAATGTGTTGGTATACATGGAAGGAGCTAAATAATTGCATTTGTTTTGCTAATAAAAAACAGTGGAATTCACCCAAAAATATTCAGGCAATTCTGGAAAGAAAATATGCACCATATACCCAGCCAATCTTAGCTAGTACTATGCTAGGTAAGCATAGTTAGCCTTACAGTAGTAAACGGTATTATTTGGATGGCTGGGTGGCATGACAATTTTAATGTTACCTAGCCTGAGAACTGGCAGGAACCCAACCCTGGTTAACATAAAAATGCAAGTATTGACTATCAGGCTGTTCAATATATTTTTATCAGTATTAGGATAATGCATAGCAGCTACAGTATTAAGTGGTTTGTTTATTCAATCATACAGTCGACACATGTAAATTATTGCTCTATCACAACTCATCCTGTTTCTTCCTAAAATTTCTCTTACTTGAAATGTGTCTTGTCTTCAGAGATTGCAGGAAGATTTATGGATTTTCTATTTTTTCCTACTTGTTTGTCAATTACATAAATATACCCTCAAGTGAAGATTAACTCCTGGTGACTGCATCCAGTTTTCTTAGCAATGTTACACAGGTGGCTCACTATGTCTTTTTTTAAAAAAATTTCAAGTTCTAACCTCTTCTATAGAAGAGGTTCCACAAATCTACAGTGCCGTTTAGAACCCGTTCCAGCTCCCCCCCCCCCCGCCCCTCCGCACATCATCAAGATGAAGAGTGAGGGGAGGAATTCTGGGAGTTGAAGTCCACAAGTCTTAAAGCTGTCAAGTTTGAACACCCCTGGGGTTTTTTTCTAAAGGGTCTTGTAACTTGACAGCTTTAAGACTTGCTTGCTTCAAATGCCAGAGTTTCTGAGCCAATATTTTGATTGCTAAGCAAGAGCGTTAAGTGAGTTTCACCACATTTTACAAGTTGGCCACACCCACCCAGTCACATGACTCCCAAGCCACTGCACTTGGTCACATGACTCCCAAGCCACTCCCACCTGGTCACATAGCTGGCAAGCCACTCCCACAAAGCAGCCACACCTACAAAAGAGGTTCTAAAAATTTTTGAAACCCACCACTGATGTTAACACAAACCTTAGCACATTTAGGAAGTGCTATTATATCCCAATACAATGCAATTTCGTCACATAATCTGTGAGATGCTAGAACAGCTTGCAGCATGGTGCCAATTTCATAATCCCTGTTTTGAACAAATATTGCAACATGGAAAAGCTGCTGATTCACGTTCAATTATTTGTAGAAAAGGAGACATGCATAAAGTCACTTATGCATAAAGAACTCATACAGTAGCTGATTTATAAAAATACAGCAAACCTATCAACCTAATTTGGAAACTAGGTAAAATTAATAGTTTGATGTAGGCAATTAAGCTGGAATAACACCATAGAACTTTGAAAATGAAATGAAACGGGGGGGGGCAAAGTCACGACAACATGATGTGCGATCTCAATGCTCTGAGATCGCAGTCGACACTTTTGCCACTGGGGGGGGGGGGGTCCAAACGGATCCAAACTGCCCTGAAGAGACAGTGAACAGGAAGAATATGTCTTGCTGATCTCGGGGATATCGCAAAATCCCCGAAAGAAGCAAGAGAAATTTCTTCAAGCTGGTGACAAAAAATCCAGCCAAGGCTGATGAAATCGGGGCAGCCCCAAAACAGAAGGAATGGAAAGTGAAAGTGTTTCCAGCTGGTGAGGAATCTTCATTGTTTTAAAAGAGATTCTGCCTATAAAAACTTAAAAATTGATTTAAATTGAAGAATAGAAGAATCAAGCAGCAAAATTAAACTTGCAACGGTTCTGGACAGTGGTTATCCCATTTTTTTATATGCTATTTTCACGGAAGGAATCTTTACAAGCTTTTTAAAATGGACGGATCAAGTCTTCTTTTTCCACCTTTTTTTTTTCTGTGACTCTGTGATTTATAGACCAAAGCTTTCCTCTTTCATTGCTGTATTTTTTTAAAATTCATTTAAAGATTGGACCTTTTTTTTCTAATTTGAAATACAAAATAGATATTAAAAAAAGAAATATCTTAAAAGCGCTATGTGCTGGGAGGTTTTGTTTATTGGAGCTTTGTGTATTCAAGCGGAACTTTTCCCTTTCTTCACAGTTTGTTTTGACCGCTTGTTACGATAGGGGTAATCCGGATGTCCCTTTGAAGCATGTTTTCAACCAGAGAAGAGGGGGGAAAACAGCTTTTGTGAATCCATGTTTTAACTAAAAAAATCTTCCAAGCGAGAGCACTTTTGTTCAAGATGGCAGAATGTCAAGAAAATACAGAGATTGTAAGCTTGCAGACAATATTTTCAGAATTACTAAAACTAACATACATATGAGAGAATTGAACAAAAACTGGAATATTTGGAACAGCTAACAGAAAAATGTGATGAAAAATTTGATGATGTTCACCAAATGCAAAATGAGGGGATTAAAATCCAAAGAATTGAAGTGGAAAAGGAATATAAAGCGATTAAACTTGCTGATATCCATGACAATTGGTTTGTTTTTGAAAATGCAAAGAATGGAATATTGAAAGAGGAAATAAATGGAGAGGAAATCTATTTCAAAGGGCAAGATATGGAAGAAGAAGAAAAAAGTAAAGAATTTATGGACTATGAAACTTTTATCAGCAAAAATATGGATAACACTGCTGACAATTAAAGACAAGTGGAATAAAGAAGCAGAAAGAGGGCATCAGGATTATATGAGAGATCTTACAAGCAAGGAGTTGCTAGGACTAGTCCATACAAAGCTGATTAAGAAGAAGCTCAGAAGATTGATACCACAAATGGCAGAGGACATAAGATTGTTTTGTTATTGGAAAGATACAGGTTGATAGATGGAAGAGTATAATTTAAAATTACTAGCTAAACCTAGTGAAATTTAGTGATAATAGGTATAGTTAAATAAAAAATTGATAATGATAATACTGTATACAATATGTAGTGTTACGATAAGCAATAATTGGATATGAATATTGAATGATACCTGTGAAGGGAAGGCTAGAAATCCTTTTGGATTATATATAAAGGTTAATAATAATAATAACAATAAAAAAGAACTAAATTAGACACAGTTAAGTTTTGATCATTAGGGGGGGAAATGTTATGGTATAGGATATAGCCAAATAAAGAAAGGATAATGATAATAATCTATATATATATGTATGGGTATAATATAAGGAAACTGGATGTAAATTGTAAACAGTGATTTGGAAAGGAGGATTAGAAAACTTTGTTATTAAATATTATGGATGTTTAACTAGAATAGGATATAAGGATTTAACGTTAATGGAGGATTTTATAAATAAGTAAATGAAACGCCAGTATGTGGTTATGCATTAAATTTTGCTATATTTTACGATGAAGGATGTTTAAAAAATTATAGTCAAATAAAAGTGGAGGCATGATGACGGTAATATGTATAAACATTTGAGTTAAGATACTAAATATGAATTATACTTGATGACGGTAGAAGAGATGCCCAAAAACCTTTTGTAACCAACTGATACACTTTCTACAGGATGTAAAGAAAGGAGGATTTTTATGTTTGTTTTGAAAATTAAAAATAAATAAAAAAGTTTTTTGGGAAAAAAAGAAAATGAAATGAAACTGGTAGTGATGGAAGACTTATTAAGTGAGGCAAAAAACTTGATCCAGTATGTGCTTCTTTGGCTAGATACATAAAGCAAGACTGGCAAATCATTTCCAGAAACATTAAGAATACCGTACTTTACCAGGAGTAAAGACGGACTTGGACACAATCTCAAAGCCATGTGGATACTTATTGCAGTATTGTTTTTGTATTCAATATCCAAAGTTGTAGAACTTAATTTGGAAGAACCATTTTCAACCTTGCAAAATTCTCATTATTCTCAGCCATTCTGAATGATGATTGATAAAGAATAGCTGAACCTGTTTTAACTTCTTCCCCATATGGTAATTTTTATACTTTCATAAAATTGTATTTGCAGCTTGATAGCATACAGCCAGTGTTCCTGATAAAACACATACCTCTATTCATCATATCATAGTGCTACTATTGAAATCGTTCTGTTATAAAACATTTTATTAACCTACATGTGAATGGAAGTTTAAATGCCAAAAGGAAACTGCTGGATCAAAGCAAAAGACTACCTAAAGCTTTAGCTACACTACTCATCTAGGAACCAGTAATATATCCTCAAACAGGATATAAACATGGCAGTCATCTCCCAATCATATTTGCTTGTAGTAAATTATTTGTAGGATGATATATCACCAGTGTAAACTTACCTTCCATAAATCTAACCAATCTATTTAAAAAATATAAGTTGGTCTCTAGTTAGGCACATGCAAAACATAACTGTCTCAGACTGTCTTGTTTGAAGTTTGAAAATACTCAGCACATCCAGATCCAAAATAAGTTTTTTTTCTCTCCCCTACATAAAACTCATTGGTTTTGTACCATACTGAGACAAAGCCATCAGGATTATTCTGAGTACTATGTTCATTGTTATTTTACTAACTAATGCTAGGAAAATTAAGAGCTATAGTACTATTCTGTTGCTTTTACCTGATTGAGTAGAGAGATTTAAAATAAACAGTAATGTTCTGATGTAACCTTGTTACCTACCTAGTAAATTCATTGCTTTTTCATTTTTATCTTGGGAGAATTAAATGAGTAGACAAGACTAGATTTTTTTGCTGGCTCCTTCGGTCTGAGGACTTTATGACAAGATTATTGAAGTACAGATAGCTAGCCCTTGATTTACATCCATTCATTTAGTGAATGTTCAAAGTTACAACAGCACTGAAAAAAGCGACTTATGACCATGTTTTATACTTAGACCTTTGCAGCATCTCCATGGTCATGTGATCAAAACCTGGATGCTTGCCAACTGGCATGTATTTATGATAGTCAAGTGTCCCAGGTCATGTGATCACTGTTTGTGGCCTGACAAGCGAAGTCAATGGGAAAGTCAGATTCACTTAACAACCATGTTACTAAATTAACAACTGCAGTGATTCACTTACCAACTGTGGCAAGAAAAGTTGTAAATTGGGGCAAAACTCACTGCTGCCTTGCTTACCAATGGAGATTTTCGGCACAATTGTAGTCGTAAGTCAAGGACTACCTGTAGTCATTTTCCCAGTTTCTAAGGAGCTTTAAACCTCTGCCACCTACTCATCTTCCCAATACAGTTTTTGTACAGTGTAATTATCAGCATCAGATCCAACAAAATCTTATCTAAAATAAACACAATAAGATTACAGATAATCCTTATTTAAAAATCAGTTAAGACTTCAAAAAAGCTACTCATGACCCATCTTTGAAGTTATGATTGCTGCAACACCTCCATTTGCCTGGTCATATCTTGCATTTTGGGCAGTTGGCAACCAACTGCCATTTTATCACCAGATGCATTATTTCAGTGTCACATGACTGTAATTTGCTACCTTTTTTGCTATTTTCTGCCCAAAAAATGGCAAAAAATTCCCCTTGGATATGCTGGATTCACTTAACAGCCCATGCACTTAACAGCCATGATGACTCACTTTGCCACTATTGTAAAAACAATCATAAAATTGAGCCCAGTTGTAGGGTTAATTGATTAATCAGTAGTTAGCAAACCACATTGATTAAATCAGTCAAAATCCACATTCCTTCCTTCTTTGGCGCTTAATCTCTTATGCTTACAAAAAGAGACAATGGAATGTACACATAGACATCACATTCCATGCAGCAAAATATTAACTAGTAGAGAGTCATGAAGTGCCCATGAAGTGATCATGAGGTGTCCATGAGGAAAGCATGCATTTGTAAACCAATAGTTGCCAAGTGTATTTTCTGTCCAATGAGCTTTTACTATTCTGAGAAGTTTGACAATAAAAGGGAGCCCCGAACAATGTTCTGGGTGGGTGCCCTTCGGGGTACCTTCCATCGGGTGGCCTTCCCAGCACAACCTTACTCCTGTCTGCGTCTGCTTTTCTACGACACCAACACCCAGTCACAAAGGTTCTTGATTTACAACAGCAACGACTTACAACTGAAATTCTGGAGTTTGTTGTGATCATATATTGAGCCTGCGTAATCTTAAAGATTTAGGAATTAACTGTGCAATACTGACCACAGTATTTTTTTTTTAAAAAATGAAATGTATCATAAAGGGAAGCTTTCATTTAAGTATTTATTATAAAACCCATTTCACAAATGCTAGACAAGTTGTATATAAAAGCTATAATGTACTGTATAAATTTTTCTTAAATTCTACAATATAGTACCAATAAATTCAATTCATAAACAATATTAAATACATAACAATTCAGAAATTAATTCATGAGTCCTTCCATTTTGATAATATAAAAACAAGTAAATGTCTGATGCTTCCATTGATTAAATTGACTGCACAATGCAGAAATTTTCTTCTCTTTTTTCCTCTTATAGTTGTTTTCTATTAAAATGTACAGGTAAAAATTCTATACACAATCTTTATCCATAAAGTGCTAATATAAGAAAGAAACCAGTATTTATATATAAAACATTTAACTATACAAAAAATAATAATTTTACAGTTGTGTAAAATATCAAACTTTCATATACCAGTAAATTTGCAGTATAATCCTTAAACAGCAACATTTACTCTTATTTAAAGGAAGCTCCTGGGCAGCTACAGCATGGCTAAAAGCCATTTTGCTACACTCTGAACAAGTGATAAACTGATTGCATTATTATTTTTAATTATCATAATTTATATTTGATCATTCTAAACCACTTCAATGGTATAGATAATATACCTGAAATACTGAGAAAAGATTTGTGTAGATGCTTTTTTTAACCTTTATTTAATAAACAGTAAATTTATGAGGAAATTTTGAAGTGGCCTCTATTTGAGTTGAAAGGATCATGTTATTCAATTATGTGTATGGATGTTGGGTGGAACAGGCTGTGTAATATGCCTATATTTCAGTTTCTTGTTAATGAGTGGATGTTGATATTAGAGTTCATCTGTGACCCGTGTTCTGCCTTAAATATCTTCTAAGAATCGCCATTTGCTTAATGTTATTCTCAGTTTTTTGCAGTCAAAAGCAGTTTATGAGCTCCACTGCTCCCCTGTATTTGGAGAGGAACTCAGCATGTAAAAGAAGAAGAAATTATTTGAGAAAATAAGATAAAGTTCAGCCTGGGGAGAAATGCTGTTCTAGCAGCCTTGCATCTCTGGATCAGAAAAAGATTTGTAAAATGGGGATCAGACCTGCAGGTCACATTCATTTCTATAAGATCTGTATTTATGAATTGAATATATTTGGAAAAAATATACAAAAATCTGAAGCAGGAGTCCCAGAAAAATTCAACAACAACAGCAATAAAATCCTCTGTTGGAGATGCTCATCAGAAGCCATAGCAAGACCTTGCCTGTTTCCACAAATGCCTTTTCTTGAACAGTTACGTCATTCAAGCATAATCGAACAATTGAAAGTCACTGTTGGACTGAGAGCAAAAGTTAAAATAACTATTTTTCTCATTGTTGCTAATTTTATATTTATAAGACAAACCAGCCAGAATTAAAATCTTTTGAATGATATTGATTTCATGTGAAATGTTTGAAAATTTCAGGACATACTAATTGTTAGTAATGCTTGTTAAATGTTGTAAAACATGCCCTTGTCAAAATTGAGTTTATGCTCAAAGATACAAACATACATAAAAAATCTTCAATTTGCACCAGCTTTCTAACATCTATACTTCCATCTAGTGTACCATTATAGCTGAAAATATTATAATAATTAAAATATAATATGCAGGAAAGAAAGAATCACATTACAGTTAAGAGTGATTAGAGTTACTTCAATTTTATAGTTTTACTGAAAAATCAGTATTATAAGGAAAAGGCAAAAAAGATTTTAAAAATCCACTTAATTCAGAGTGTTGTACAAACCTAATGCTCGACTCAACTATCAAGGTAGATATTTTTCAGTAAGGTGCTTTTGTTTCTTTCACATTCCCATCTGCATATCAGCAAAATTATAGAAACTCTCTATTTCTCTTGAAGCAGACAACTTGTCCTCAGATACAAAAACCTGTATTTTAGGATAAAAAAGAAAGCACAATTAAGATTTAGAACTCAAGTGTTTTATTCCAGAATTTTAATTTGTTTTTTTAAATAAGCCAGTCAACTGGTTCAGATTAGAATGCTAATCTAAAACTGCAAATTGATTGACACAAACATAATAGAAATATATTTTCATTTTCAAAAGATCTTTGAAATTATATAATCTGACTGTAAATGATACAGACTCGGTATCTTCTAGCTAATACCTAAGATAATTCACCTCAAGAACTAATTTAACATAATTATTCAATATTCAGTAATTATGAACCCACAGTTAATTGAATAATACTAAGAGAATCACCATGTATTTATTAAAAGTATTTACATCTAGATTCCAAATTCATAAAATATATAATAAAAATGCAAAACATGTTAATACTGTAAAAATGTAAAACATTTTTCATTGCCCCAGTCACTAGAGCATATTGACAATATAGATCAGGGATCTCAAACTTGCAGCATCATGTCATCACGTGACATATCATGACTTTTCCCCCCTTTGCTTAACTGGGAGTAGGCGTGGCCAGGGTGTAATGCATCTGACGCACAAGTTTGACACCCCTGATATAGTTAGGAAAACATATGTGACTTTGTAGTAGCAGTATGGATGTATCTTTATTTATTACTATCACCAAATAGAACCATACATGTGCCCTGTATTTTTCAAGTTTCTAAAGAAAGGACAGAATTAATTTCATTTTTAAAAAGTAAAATTCTGTGGAGAAAGTAGTACAGTGGAAAAACATGCTATAATTTCCAGAAAACAGTTTCAGGGAGAATCTGCACCACCACTACTCACCTGAGCTCCACTAAAGACATTGACAACAATGTCTTGACAGGCTGCTATAGAACCATCTCCATTAAACTCTAAAGCAACAACAGGACCTAGAAAAGGAATAATTAAGAATTAGTATTTTGATATTGCTGTCTTCAACTCTGTATGCCTGTGAGTATGAGAAACTGAACAAAATAATCATTTCTGCATTGGAGACTTCTCCGAAATCTACTCTGGAATATTGGGAAAACATACCAGGTACAACCCTCTATTTTACTGACGGATCCCCTATTAACTTTTGATATTGTCAACTATGGTACCTTTCTGAATTGCGTAAATTGAGGATACTGTGTTAACTATATTTGACTCCTACTTGCATAAACAATATTAAATGGCTTTATTTCTGACTATGGCAGATCTTTTGTGGAATGTCATAAAGCACTAACTTGATCCCTAATACTATTTAATATTTATATGAAGCCACTGAGAATAAGATTTATTATTTATGGAATAGATTTCTCCAACTATAAAATCATATTGTCAAGTGGAATATTATCATATGCACTCACATTCTCTTTCCATCATAAAACAGGTGTGTGTGTGTGGAAAGCTACATGGAGATAGGAGAGACTGAATAGAAACAAAACTGGATAGAGATGATATGGAAAAGGATAGGGAAGGGAAAAAAGTATGCCATGTTTCAGCACTATGGGAAAAATTAAATCCACTAGGCAAGCAGCCTCTTCCCAGTGGTGGCTTATCTTAAAAGACTGATCTTGATGTCTTCAGCCACTTGACCCACTACCCATTTGCTCAATTTCGGCTATAGTTTATTCTCATGTGACAGTAGAATCAACTTACAGGTAATATTTTGGGGGAGGGGACATAGTTCCTACTAGTAAATATACTTTTCATAATTAGTCCCTTTTTTCTTTCACAAATATGAGGGATTTACAATGTTTTAATTTATTCTCACCCTGTGCTATATACAGGATCTTTGAGCAATCTACAGAATATAAAATACTCAATAACAACTATACAATAAAACATATAAAATATATATGTAAAAGTGACAGAGGAATTGAAAACAGAAGTAGAAACAAAAAAAATCCCTTCACACTTATTCAACAGTCAACTAGAAAAGGTCTTTGTGAAGAGGTTTCTTTAACAAATGTCTTGGTACTGTAAAATGAGTGCCTCATAAACTTCCAGGGATGATAATTCTATAATGTAGGCGCAACCACATCGAAAACCCATGTGAGAGAATGCAAAATGACACTGTGCATTTGGCAAACATAGCAGAACTTCCCCCACAATCTCAGCATTTGATTAGATCTGTAACTAAAGGTGGCCCATCAGGATTATGGTCCAAACATACATTTTAATCAAAATCCTGAACATGGTTCAGATTCTAACCTAAAGTGATTCAGTTGCTTCAGCAGAAGTTACAAGATGATACACCTTACTCAGCAATGTGATTACTGCAATCTACATTGCTGCCACTTCTAGATCAAATGGAAGGAAAATCTCCCTTACATTGTAGTGATGTAAGCATAAATTTGCACATGTAAGTTGTCCCCAAGTAATAACTTGCAAGTCTGGCAGTCAATTATCTGGCAATAATTTAAAATAAAATAACCTTAATGAGGTGTGGTTCCAAAGCTCCTGAAGAATATTCTATAGACAAATATAAGTAGCTATTTATACCTTATTTTCTTGACTTGGGTTTTCTTGGAATGCAACGTCTAGCAAGTATATAAGTGGAAATACATGTGTACATATGTCTGTGCGCACATTTGTTGGGAGAAGTTCTCCAGAATTTATTTCAGCTAGTTGACTAGCCTAGCTTGACAAAGTACAAAAAGTGGACATCATATTGTCTGTTTATACTTATCCCGTTTGAAATGTGCCACTTGATGACAAGGCAATTTTAAAAAGATGTACGTACAGTATAATTTTCATTGCCCCCTGCCTTAGGAATTACATTCAGATTTAATTTTTCAAGGTTTTAGTTTTTCAAATAATTATACCTTTGTCAAGTAAAGGGGTGAATTCAAATGCTCTTTGCTGGAACACTCGTTGAGCATCATCAGCTTTCATTGAAACCTCTTTTGTCTGTATCAGCCAAAAGCCTTTGCCAGTCATCTATTGAATTTCAGTAAGAATTGGAATACACATGAAATATGTAAAATTTTAATAAACATCATATGGAAATAATCCTTAAAAAACCAAAATATTTATTTTTATGCAAATGTTTCTTCCTGCATAGCAATTTCCCCATTATTTAAAGCCATCTATATCCTCTAAATCATAATAAATTGAGGGGGAAAAACACATAACATCGAACTACATAAAGAGCTCCGCATCATTATGTGATTCAGAAATAGCTTGAATGGGACCTAAGTCAAGAAAATGAACCATCAATCAGTGAGAAAGATTAAGTCCAATGGAGAATAATTTATGACAATGTATAACAATTCAAATTTAAATGCCCAGATTATTTAATTTGGATTTTATCATAAGCAGGAGGATGAACTCATGATCTATATGACTCCTCCTAACTCTGATTCTAAAGAACTGTAAGTCAGACATTGACTGACTGGAAATTTTCAATTCCTTCTTGAAACAAGAATGCACAACTTCTGCTGGTCTGAGATCCATTCCAGCTTTGTGTAAAATATAATGTAACCTAACAAGCAGCACCAAAGCTCTTTCAGGGAAGAGATTTAAGCATTTGCAAAGGCTTAAGTATCTATTTTGTGCCTTAAGACTCTTTAATAGGCAGTGAAAATCCAACATACAGCTCCTCCCATTCTGGATGCTAAAAAAATTTGCATGTGGCTCCTGGACCCTTTCCTTCTTTTTTGTACTTCTGCCCTAGCAAAGCACACTTGCAGTAAAACAAGATTCCTATTCTAACTTTAGATCAAAGAACTTGGTTTGACATGTTTTGCACAGCCACTGATCTTTTTGGAATTAAAAATGAGATACAGAAAAACATTTACCATGACGATATTACAAACACTTTTACAAGATTCTCTTTAATGCTGTACCAGCAGACCTCAACTTATGAAGTGGGATTTTTCTCCCTCTGCAACGCTCATGTGTATCTTCAAGTTTTACTCTGGATTATTCTCCTGTGGCATCCTACAGGTTATATTTTCAGAGTGCAAAGCATAGGCAGTCACATAAATGAACAAATTTCAAAATTGCATTATGTCAGGATTTGATTATGTCTTCTAATAGCCATTTAAAAGCTACAGATTTGTAATACTTTAATTTTTAAAATAGCTTTAGTTCTAAACCCAAAGTATAAAGTACAGCAAATTGTTTCTTACCTCATCAATTAACTTCCTTGCATTGGCAGTTGTATAGTCTCCAGCAAAGAACATTACAAAGCAAGATTCCTCACTTTTTTTTTGGCGTCCTCCCAGGGTTACTGGAATTATGCTCTTGTTGGCATCAGCTGAAACCCTCACGGCTTTTAATTCTTCAGTAATCGGCAATGGTACATAGTCTTGAACTAAAGCATCCTCAGCTAGAAGACCCCAATTATTTTCTTCTGAAACTGGTGTGAAGTCATGGATATTGCTCCATGTGTTGTTAAAGATGCTTAGCCCAGCATCTTTCAACTGCAAAGCCAGCTCTGGATAATAGTATTGGAAACATCCAAATTTCATACCTGTAGAAGATTCAATAATGGGCTGGGTGGTACAGCACAGAAATACTTCTATCTTTCGGCAGTCTCGAGTACGAAACTGTTGGCATGCCACAACACACTTACAGTCTTTGCAGTCACGCAAAAACACACTGCCTTTTACAGGTCCTAGAAAAATTTGGCAGTTTATACAGTCGTCAACAGTGATTGTAGCAGAATGATCAAATATATAAATGTTGCAATTCTCACAGTCCTGAATGACAAACTGTTGCCCTGCAACTTTCCCAGGTAAACGTCCAACTGTTTCGTTCTTGAGTCCAGAAAACATGTAATCTTTCGGATCAATCTAGAACAAAAGCAATATTTTATATTCAAGGTATATACTTAAAAGTCATGAAATGTTCTCCATCATTTCAAGTCTAGAAAAAATTTAGAATCAATATTTACCATACTATATTATGCAAAATATCTAGCATCAATGTTATTTTATTTCCCCTCCCATTTCTATTCCACTGTTGAAGAAACTGAAGGAAATGGGTTATTTTAGTCAGAGAACTTCTATTAAAAGCTTACAAATTGTTAATCAATACAGTATTCTATATGATAGTTCAAATATGCTATTGATTGGTGAAATACTATTCAATTACAAAGTGACAGCACAGCATAAAAAGAAAATCAAATATTTTGTAGAAGGTATGGGGGAACCTGGAGGCACAGTGAAAAAGGGGATCAGCTTAGGATCCCTATGCAGCCACAAGCAAATTAAGTCCAATCATGCTTGAGTGCCATGGACCCTTATTTATGTCTAACCAGTATTAACAGTTAGTTGAGAAGATTCCTTTGCATATGCTTTTAGCAATAAATCACTGTAACTGAACCTTCATGTGTGAATTTGATCTTTTGCACTTGTCAGTTTTAGTGGTTTACATTTATTGATATAAAAGATTTCTTGCAAGATGGTAATAGAATTATACTTCTGTATATAATATTGAAGTACTTCGTTAAACATTTACATTTAAAAATATGGATTTTATCAGAAAACAATAACAATTTGTCTTAAAATGTGTTATTTGATTTAATTAAGTAGTGAGCCATGGTTACATATAGGTTCTAGACCAGGGGTGTCAAACTCGCAGTCCGTGGGCCAAAGGCATCACATGCTGCCCCCACCCCAGTTCTAGTGAATAGGGGGGGGGAGTTACGATATATCATGTGACGATGCACGCTTGACACCTCTAGACACTGCATATAATTCAAGTATCGTATTTTCAGAAATCATATCACATATTCAAGTCCTAGAGAATACTAAAAAAATATTTAGCCAGATAAAAAATAAGATTTATAGTTTCTTACACTTCATTGCACATCCAAGATATAAAACAGGAAAACAGTGGGTGCTAATTAAAATTAAGCCAAGTGGAATTGAGAAATTGTGTAACAACTAATTGACCTAATCTGAAAACACAAGCAAAGTTGTTCCTTAATATGGCAGGATTGTGCAATAATGACAGTATAATTCCACATATCATCTTTTAAAGCAGCATTTCAATTCAGTTTAGATTCCTTGAATGTCAAAATGTTCCCCATCATTTCAAGGGAAAAAAAATTAATCATACTTTTAAATGGATATCACAACCAAAGTTAAATTATCCATTGTGTAATATTTGTAGTCCCCATTAAAATATTTTACTATAAAACCTCATCAACTTAATTTCAATTCTTCCTAATATTAGGACAAGATAAATTTATTACTTGGCATAACCCATTCTAAAGCACCAGTTGATACAAAATGGCATTTGAAATATAAAAATTGAAAGTTATAAACTACTTAAAAGACACAATTAATTTCTGCAATTTGTTTTTAATTCAAAATTCATTTTCAATCTCATTCAAAATGAGGGGGGAATCTCATATTTCATTTTTGAACATTCTGTGCTCCCATAATTTCAAAAAATAGGTGAAAGAAGTCATGTAGCCTTGAAAATTATGCCATATGTGGCCTGATTGTCCCTGGAAAGAAAATCACAGGGAAATCCCAAAATGATAAGTTCAATTCAACTCAATGGAGCAAGCAACCCATAAATACCACAAGTAAAGCTATAACCCCACCCCAAAATGCAGATGGAAGTCCCTAAAACTTCCAGCCTTTGGTCATTGCAAATTATAGAGAAGTTATTTTCATAACTCAAGGAAATGAGTCAAAAATATTTCAAAGTTTCCTTGGGCACCAAATGTAAAGGACAATTGAAGGTGGCCCTCTCTTAAAGGGGAAAAAACTCCTGGGTTTGTGTTATGTATCTTGAAAGGGAGGATTCCATATAGCTTCACTTATGAAAAAAAGAGAGAGAACCTCTGGGAATACCCGCAGTCTCATTCTTTATACACAAGAGATATCTAGATAGAAAACAATGGAAGATCATTATATCTTAGATTATGTACACAAGAATACATTGATGTGCTCTGAACTACCACTATCAGGTTTAAGTATTTACCAAATGACTAAATTATAATTGATGAAACAGAAGCCAACAAGAAAGGTTGTAGCAATGCTAAACTAATTGTGATAGTTTCACCAACTTGTCTACACTTCAAAAATATGGGTTAGCACCCATTTCCTCCAAAGGTTCCCTGATTTTTTTTAAATTTCAGTATCTTTCAGTATCTCTAACTTTGCAGCTGCATTAATCTATGACACCCATGCACAAATACATTATAATAATCTAATTAAAATACCGTTTATCTGCCCAAAGAAGCCCAAATCACGGCTTCCAAAGACTGAAAAAGCTCCATACTGCACAGAGGAGAAAGCTCACCACAATTCTTCAAATTCACCAGGATGGTTAAAGGCTGGTAAAGAATATCTAACCACACATCTTTTGAGATGACAGGAATAACCAACCTTTCAAATCATGAAGAGGCTGCAAATAATGCCTATTCGCCACACAAGCAACACTTGCGGTTTACAGAAATAAAATGACAAGACCAAGCAGGCAACCAAAAACATTGCAAAAGGTGTCAGATGGGCTAAAAACTCCCCCAACTCCCCCAAACCCAGCACAACACCCAGAATCCTCATTCAGCATAATCCACAGTGGATATTTTTGAGAGTTCCTCTCCCAACAAAGCGAGAATGGTATCCGTTTGAGGAAACCCGAAGCTAGGAAAATCTCTTTGGAACGAGAGAGGAAACCGTTCCTGGAAGAACAGGAGAATAGGACAAGGCAGCCTTGAGGATGATGTTACCTAGTCTGGTAACGAAACGTTCAGAAAGTAAATTAAAACAAGCTTGGAGAGCAAACCAGTGCCAAAAATCTAAAACCCAAGCTACAAATATTTATATTAATTCAAAAGAACGGTTGGTGTTCTCCCAACATATTCTCTCGCAGGAAACGGGATTAACTCAATTGATTGGGTTCACACGATACACTGATCCGTAATCTAGTCAAACTGGCGAGGGCTCGCGCACACACCACCAGCCAAGCCCCATGTATCCCAATATGTTGTGCAAACACAGCCAGCAAAGAAGAGGAAGTAGCCCTGTGCGCTCAGCAGAGAACCCCCACCCCACCCCACCCCATCCCAAGGGCAGCCGCTTTCAGAGGAGGAAATCGCGGTTACCTTGGCTCGCTGGTCCCAACTATACTGTGGCTGTTTGTCGGCCTCGGCGGACAGAGAGCCATTCCGATCTCCGCTCTCCGCGCCAGCCTTTGCCTCTTTGGCCTGCTTCCGCCTCTTGGAGAAGAAGCAGCCCATGATCTGTTCTTTCACCTCAGAACACGGACACACACAAGACAACGGGCACCGCAAACACCTTGCCTTCACTGCGCCTCCCCCCAGTCCAAACAGCCCCAGCGGCTCCCGCGGAGGAAATATAACTGAATACGCCCCACCCTCTACTTAAAGCGCCTGCTTCCGGCTTCTCCCTCACCCGTCTCCCATGGCGACCGCGGCTCCTCCCTTCCCGGCGTTTCTCCCAATCACCATCGCATGTCAAAGATTTCCGCCAATCTGGTTCGCTGACAGATAACGAAGCGCGTCGTCGACCGCGCAGCTCGCCGTGAATCTCGTATGCTGGAAGCCGGGAAAAGAATTGCGTGTATAAAAGAACGAGGCGTTGTCGCCGTTCTGCGCGTGCGCTCCCAGATTCGTTGCTTTTGCTTCGGGGGGGGGGGGTTCTAATGAGTGAGTCGAAAACGTATGTCTCTGCTGAAGCCTCGAGTAGTGTGTACACACAGGTTGCTCAGTGCGGGGGGGGGGGAAGCCTCGAGTAGTGTGTACACACAGGTTGCTCAGTGCGGGGGGGGGGAGCATTCTGCTGATGTACAAGGAAGAGTGTTACCAGCCTTAAAGATCATCTGCACGTGAACCTACGAATCCCTTCTTTCCTGGGTATAAAGTATTGTGGATTATGCTACTAACTGGAGTGGTCGGCTATTTTATCATATTTATCATATATTTAGACCATGACCTGTAAAGATTTAATCTCTTGTCTAGAAAGTACCAGCAAGTTTTTTGTTACCAAGACGGATGTTCTGATTCTTTTATCTATATCTATCTATCATCTATCTATCTATCTATCATCTATCTATCTATCTATCTATCTATCTATCTATCTATTATCAATAATAAATGATATATTTATTATTTATTACTAATAAGATGATATATATTGATTTTTTTCGTAATTACACATTAACAAGCGAAATACCATCAGCAAAAAGCTTCTTTTTATGCCTCCTTACTTGGGAAGATGCTTCTGCTGAATATGATGGGACTTCTAAGGAAATAGAAAAAGTTGCTCTATATATGTTATTAAGATAAACATTCCATCCAGCATTCTAACTTGAGGCACAAATGACCAGGATCAAATTATCCTACTTTGGACACATTATGTGAAGACCCAGCTCTCTGAACAAGGTTATGCGCTAGAAAAAGTGGAAACAAGGAGATGAGGATCACCAGCAGTAAGCTGGATGGATTCAGTTACAGTGGTAATAGATGGAAGATTGGGAAGATCACGTTAGGGATAGATCATGGAGAAAAAACTATGGTTTCCTAAGAGCTAACAATATCTTGATGGCACATAATCATCAATAGGAGCATAGGTTTTTATTTGCTTTGTGTCTTCAAGTCAGTCTTGATTTCTGGCTGGACAAGTCCCTCAAGTTTTCTTGGCAAGATTTTCAGAATTGATTTGCCCTTGCCTTCTTTCCATCGTTCATTGGATGAGTAGTACAAAATTCCTACTACTATAGTAAATCTACAGAACTAAAATCCCTTGTGCACACTTTATTTAGTCAGTAGCATTTGTCAATATTTTGCTAGGCAGCTGAGATGATCAGACAGTATTTTATTTATTAAATTTGTGTGCTAGCTAGCTCAATGGTTTTGAAATGTGAAGTGCCTATTAAAAGTGTGTGAAGAGTTAAGAAAACAGTCCTGTGTATACTTAATCAGAAGCAAACAAAGTAAGGGCCTTAAGCTAAATCTCAGCTGCTTATCACAATCTAAATATATCCACACAGTCTTCTTGCTATTTTCATCTCCAGAGAAGATTTTGTTCCCTCTTTAACATATGTATCTAGCATTTCCTGGTGGTCTATCATTCAAGTACCAAGCAAGTCTGATGGCTCACTTTCAGATCCAAACAAGTTACTAACCATAAGTACATCTGAATTCAAGATGTATGTGTCTGTATATGCATTAAGATAAATAATTGAAATATAATTCACACCTGCTGTGGTAATTTGCTACTTATTTTTGCATGTTGAGAAGACTGTAACATGAAAAATATATTTGAATCATATTAATTCATTAAAGGTTGTTTCTAATTCTTTTCTTGCAGAATAAATTACAACATCCTATATGAATAGCATACAATTTATAATTTAGTCCTGTTAAAATCAAGGAGAAGAAAATTGTAACAGCTCTTAAGTGCAATATTAGAAAGCTGGTTTGTGTCAAGACACACCTTCTCTATGATATAAATAGGTTTTCTTTTCTAAAGCAGCACCTTAAATAAATAAAAAGGAGATGGTTTGACTCCCAAAGCCAAAGGAAGAAAACAGTAATCCCAATCTCATGGTATTGTAGTCCCAGATCCCAGCCTCTTTAGTCTAATCCAGTGGCCCCTGGCCTTTTGGATGCCGTTCAACTGTTCATTGGAGAACAGTTTTTCCACAAACCAGGTGGGGGAGTGGTTTCCTCATGGTTCTGCATGTGCAAGAATGGGGCTTCCCTTACTCATGCAGACTGGTTCTTGGCAGGCCATGGACCAGTGCCAGTCCATGGACCAGGGGTTGGGGACCGCTGGTCTAATCAACATGTTCAAAGGATGTAACTAAATATGATGATTATTCCTTTTTTCTGTGAATTAATTTCAAGATGATCCAAAATGGCTAGTTGATTTTAAAAGAAGGAAATTGTCTCTTGATAATTTGTGACCTTTCTGTTCTTGAAATCAGAATTCCACTGCAGGTGGTGAACTCAGAGTCAGGTTGAATTGAAGTTGTAGCCTTGGTAATGAATACTTTATGGTATACTTTTGTATTACATGTATTATCTCATGGTGCCAAGCATGTCCTCAATTTTTGTAGCTTCTGAGAAAAGAAACTGCTAGCCTTCCTTTATGATACAGAGTAGCATAAATCCTTGTGTAGTTAGGCAAATAAAAAACAATTGTTCCAAAAGCCATGTAAACTTATTTTATCCATGTTTAATAAGCAAATGCTACTAGATTTAATTTAACATATATCAAATAAATGTACATAGGATTTGTTGAGGTTATACTGGATCATGGTACAAGGTCTTTATTTCTTAATTTTGCACATGCCGGCATTTATAGAATTAATCAATTTTAAATGAATGTGTGCCATATTCATTCAAATTATATGGCTACCATCTCACCTAAGTAACTCTGGACAGTTAAACCACCAATTAAAAATAGGTTAAAACATAAATATAACACATAAAACCAATAATCGCACTAAAAACAAAAATAAATATGATCAGCAGCAAAATCCATCTGCATTGTAAAAGTTCCCCACCATTGCCAAACCTCCATTGCCAAAGCCATGTCTTAAAGGCCATCAGGGTTGCAGCCAATCTAGGATGTGTGGTAATGATGTTCCAAAGAGTGGACACCACAGCAGAAAAGGCTTTCTTCCTGGATCCTGCTAGATGACACACTCATAGATGGGGCCCATAATTTGCTGCTTCTGCTGGATCTGATGGGACAGTGGATGCAACTGGGGAAGGGCAGTCCCTCAACCCTGCAGCATGCCATATATAGGGTTTTATAGATGATTACTAGCACCTTTAATTGAATCAATAAACATATTAGTAACCATGATATCTCATGGAATAGAAATGTACCATGCACTGTCATATTTTGTACCAACTGTAACTCGATGCATTTCAATGGTAGTCCAAAGAAGAGCGCATTGCAGTAATCCATTCAAGGAGTGACCAGGGCCCATGTAACTGCAAGCAGAACCTTCCAATACAGGAACAGGCTCAATTACACAACATGAAAGGCCCTTTGGCTACAGTTGTTACCTGATCTTTGAGTAGGAATTGTGAGTCCAAGAGGACCCCAATCTGTTTGGGGCAGTGCAATCCCACCCAGAACTGAAGATGAACCCCTGGAACCTGCATATCCCCAAACCCACTCAGTCTTGCTAGGATTTAGCTGAAGCCAGCTGAATACCTACAGTCTCTACGGCAGAATCTCAACAGCCTCCCTTAATTTACCAAGAGATGAGACATGAAGCTGGCTATTTCCAGCATACTGATAATACTTCACCAAGTGAGTTCATGTAGATCATGGATGTTAAACTGGCAGCCTGCGGGCTGGATGCGTCACATGCCGGCCATGCCCACCCCAGTTCCGCAAAGGGGAAAAAACATCAAAAAACATCACATGATGGCAATGTGATGCAGCGAGTTTGACACCTGTGATGTAGATGTTGAACAGGAGTGGAAAGAGTATCAAACCTTAAAAACTCTCCACCAGGCAGAGGACCTCTCATTCCCAATCAACATTGATTGGAAACAACCCCAGAGAAAGCAGGAAAAAACAACACAATATACAGTATACACAATACAGTGCTACTCATTCCCAATTCCCTGGTTCAAAAGCATGCCATGGTTTGAAAAAGATGCCACGGTATCAAAAGCCACTGAGAAGTCAAGGAGAATAAGGATGGAAGTGTTACTCCTATCCCACTCATGCTAGTGGTCATTCAAACATACAACCAATGCTATTTGAGTCCCATACCCAGGCCTGAAATAAACTGAAATGGGTCTAGATAATCAGTTTCATCCAGGATCCTCTGAAGCTATTGTGCAACCTCCTACCCAATAACTTTCCCTGAAAATAGAAAAATGTTACCTCTAGCAATGGCTTCTTGTCAAGGAGTTGAATTGACATTTATTCCTGGTTAATATGACTGTTTTCAACAGACAGGGAAGTAAACATTCTTCTTCTAAAAAAAAAAGTATCTGAGGAATTAATTAGCCCAGTTGAAGATAATACAAAATAATCAAGAAGTTTAAAATGATGACATGGGAAAAAAAAAACCTAAATCTGAACTAGCTAAATTTACTTAATTGTGGTTCTATGTACACTTACCAGAAAGCAGACTCAATGATACTTGTCTCAGAATTGCAATAAAAGGAGTGTACTATGAAAAATATTTTCCATTTGTCTAATACTTTTGAGTGTTTAGATGTCTGATAATTATTATAGCAAAACTCTTGGTAATTATATCCTCTGAGCATAATTATTCTTAACTGGTAGATCAAGACTGAAGCTGATACCAGTAGTGGAACCAAACCTTCGCATCACAGTTGGTATTAGGAGAAAACTTAAGGTATTTTATGTGCAGTTAGCATTGTTTATATTTAATTTTCAAGGGATTGCTGTTTTGAATAATTTTATTTACAATGTTAATTTGAAGTAGTTATGTAAGCATTTAATCATCATTTTAGCCATTGTCTATCCACTGCAGGATGAAGACTTGTTCTGCATGTTTCCAACTAACACAGTTCTGAGCTTTCTTTTACTAGTGTTTTAAATTTTACTTTGCTTTAAATATATTTTTATGTGAAAATAATGCACCTGAAAAACAAATTAGAAAATTTCCCAGTACCCTACTTTGAAGAGACTTAGTGAAGCAGAGACTTTCTTTAAGGACTGCAGTACACAAATCTATGCAGCAAAACCCCGTTTATATAAGTCTTAAATATTGCCTACTCCCAAGTAAATGTGTGTGCAGAAGGGACAATCTTGTGCCCAGTGGGGACTCCTATCAGTCGCAGCCACTAATACAATCATAATTGCATTCACACAACTTGCTTGCCCAGAATAAACCATGGTTTTCCACAATATTCTGGGTTTGAACTACTTTCCAAGTCATAATTGAGCACATAGATTGGATGAACACGCAATGAAATGAGTTTCAGCTTGGTTCGCTAACTTGTAACTAGGTCATGCAAACTGAAGTCATCGAGCAGAAGAACTGGAGATGATCAACTTTGTTTTAGGACCTCGGTTTGAGGCTGGGTTACTAACAGTACCAAATTGGCCTGCCGTAATTTCCTGGTTCATCCGCGTTTTTTACTTTTCCCTTGGAATTGGGGAAAGAGGGCAAAAGCCGCAAGAGCAGAATGCCCTCCGGAGTAGCAAGCGAAGACGAATCTCACTCGCAGCCAGTTTATTCCGAACTAACAGAGCTCCCTCAGCCGAATAAGAGAGGGGTCGAACAGTCTCGTAATGTGAAGGTTTGGTCGGGGCATTCTCTTTTGAAACGCGACTACAATTCTCTATGCAATTCCAGCGAGCGGTGCAACGATCGAAGAGCCCTTCCTCGGACTCGCCTTGCGCTAGCTTTTCAATATCGCTTTGAATAAAGGAGAGCACCCAGGAGAGCGATCCACCCCTCCCGCAGCCTGCAATGGTGCAGCCCACTCTATCGCCTCTTTCTGCTGCAAGCATAGACCCCGCCCCTGTGCAACGGGAGGGAGGGGGCGAAGGCGGCGCGCTGCTCTAAGCGTGGCCAGCCTTTAAGAAACGAGGCGGGAGAGCGCCTCTCGGCAAACTTAATACCGGAGCTGCGACGCCGAGGGGTGGAGTTGGGCGATTCTGCCTGCCGGAGTCATATGCGCCTGCCTGAGCGCCCAGCACCGTCGCCCGAGCGGAGCCCGCCCGGCTGCTGCAGTGGCTGCTGGCAGGAAGCTCGGCGCGCCGAGAGGACGCAGGCGGGCACGAGCGGCGGTGCTCCAGGGGAGCCTGCCATGGCGCGTCTGCGGCTCCTGCTTCTCGTCCTCTGCCCAGTCCCCGGGCTGTGCCTGGGAGAACGGAGCAGCAGCAGCAGCGCCATGGAGGAGATCACCACGGAGAAAGAAGCGGAGGAGAGCCACCGGCAAGACAGCGTGAGCCTCCTGACGTTCATTCTCCTCCTCACCCTGACTATTCTCACCATCTGGCTTTTCAAGCATCGCCGGGTCCGCTTCCTCCATGAGACCGGCCTGGCCATGATCTACGGTGAGTCGCAGGCGTCTGGACATTCCCGCTGCTGCAGACCGGTTCTTCAGGACCGGTACCAGTTTTGCATTTGAAAGTAATAAATGCTGGGCGGGCATCTAAATACATGTGCGCACGTCTCTCTGTGTCTCTGGAAAGCCTTTTCCCCTTTTGGCTTATTTGACAGATCGCAGGGAACAAATGACAAAGTGGAGGGTTTTTTTTTTTTGCGAGTGCGTCTGAAATGCCGGTTCACGGTCACTCCTCTTCCTCCCTTCCTCCCCCAAACACTTGGTGTGGCTTCATTCTTCACTGATGACTTTTCAAACACATCGGTATTAATTTCAGGATGAATATTTTCCAGTTCTACCTGCTGTGTGGCCGCCTTGCCTTGGCCTTTAAATAGGAACTGGCAATATGATCTCTAACAAGGGGGGGGGGGCAACAGAATCTCTTGCATCTTTTGCTTCGTTACTCCCACAAATATTTTATCTGTCTGTATTAGGAAGATTAATGGAGATAAATATTCTGCAGGGAGGATAAACGTTTTCTCATGGTCACATGATTTTCCTCTCCATCTTTACTTGGGAGATTAAACTCTTCTCTCCACACCTTTCTGCTACAATTCATTTAATTCACTTGCTGCATCAATCGCAGTAAGCTCCTGTTCAATATTTGGTCCTCTTACAGGCTTGAGAAGAGGGTAGAATATCCTAAAATTTGGGTATTACCAGATGTTCTTTTGCTCAAGAAAACTCAATGGCATGATTTTTGCTGTCGTTATTGGGTGTCGTTTCCCCCCTCTTCCAATGTGTGAAAGGTGGTAAAGGGAGCTCTCTCAATGGATATTCTATTGTTTCTTTCTTGTGATATGCATTTTATATTATATCAAAGGATCATCATTCTTTCTTTTTACATAATAAAAAGTAATATGAACTGTACCTTTTTGGATGCTGTTACTAGTTAAATAATCATCTTAGAGATGTGTTATAGTATTCTAAAATATATATTAAATTTTCAAGTCCTTTCATGACGGTTGTTCATTAATGGAACAAATAAAGATATGGGGTGGAAATTGTGGTCAGTGCCCTATAGTTAATATTTGAATTATGGCTTGTGATATGCTACTTTTGACTACCATGTACCTTATTTCTGTACCATACACATTGAACTTTTTTTGTTGTTATTGATACCTTGAAATTTGTAGAAGGTGAAACAAACCTTTAAATGGAGATACCTTTTTCCCGATCAACCAGCTGTGTGTTTATGTGTTAATCTTTGGCTTTTAGTGCTGTTTTTCCCTCTCTGATTGTACTGGAACTAGATACTAGTTATTAGTACTAGTAACTAGTTACTAGTTCTAGATACTAGATAACCAATTTTGCTGTATTTAAGTACAATGACAATAAAGATTATGCTTATACTAGGAAAGATTACACATTGTATCATAAGTCCATTGTGAGTGATTAGGCAACCAAAAGAACAGTGTAGCCTTCAAGGGGTTTCGGGATGCACAACAAAGTAAAAATGAGACCAGGGATTTATTTGTTCCTGCCATCTGATGTAGCACAGGCTTGTGATCAGTTCAGTGCCCGCCAGATTTGATTAATGAGTGGTGCAGAGGATTGTATACAGTGACAGCATGTAACCTTGTGATGATTTGTGCTTTTCAAGCCTTATTTGCAGTATTTTCAAATTTGGGTCACCTTTTAAGATTTGTGTTTAATGTTGGTAGCTGGCATAGGAGGAAAAAGACCTAAAAATTGGCAACGGTCTCTGTTTAACTTTCTCTGATACAGACGCATATTCTGGTAAAGATCTACCAATGGATGTTTACCCAGAGCAGAAAAACATGTTTCTTTTCCAATGGCTACTTGGTGCCTTCTTAAAAGTTAACTGCTTGAAAAGTTACGGAATTTTCCTCTTCTGAGGTTTCTCAGTTTTGACTCTCTCCTTAGTCACTTGTTCCTTGCTGCATTACTGTGTGATACTGGAGCTGCTTTTTTTAATGCCCCAGATCCCTGCAGATCTTGAAAAACAGATCAGAACCTGGTATAATCCTGCCTAGCTGTTTCAGAAATAAGCACCATGAGCTCAGCAATACTTTTCCTTTTATTATTTACCATTTTCATCTCTTGTTTTTCTGGCTTCATGTGTACAACTTTGTAGGAAACAGCTTAATTAAATTATTCATGCACTGGATTTATATCCCATTTTTCCTCATGAGGTCAGAGGGCATATGTAGGAATCCATTTTCCATCATGATCATCATGTGGCTGGATTGAGTATAACTGGACCAGTGTCTCCCATTGATATTTTAGGGCTGAGGGTGAACATGATCCTAGTCCTCAAGGTGATTGCTTCATTATACAGACTTCCTATAGTGAGCAATCACAAATAATAAACTTTTTTTTCTCCTCCATGAAGATTGGGGACCTTCTTAAAATTGCCTTTTTGTCCATTTTTTAGAGAGGCTGCTCTTCTGGGATCTGATTAGAATAATCTGCAACACAGCTGCACAGCTAGTAAAGGAGAAAGGGCCACTTTGACATTTTTAAAAATAGCAGTGGGCTGCAAAGGATTACCTGTCACACAGATCAGCTGTTTTGGTGGCTAACACAATAATGGCAGCACTGGAGCTTGCAGCACTGGTAAGTCCTGGAGGCATTGGATGTGCTTGGCAGTGTGTCTTTTGGAGCAGTGGAAGATCGTGCTTGGCAGCAGTGATATTTAGTGGCAGCAAATTGAGTTTTTTAAAAAGAGTGATAGGCATCAAAAGGCTTCTTTGAGGGTCCCGTGCTATGCAGGCCTAGTTTAGAAGGCAATACATAGGTTTTATTCTACGCAAGAAGTTTTGAAATTAATAGGTAATATTTATAGAATGCACAGATAGCTATTACTAGGCTATATATTTAACCTTTGTGGGTTTTAGTCTATATCTGTACTGATTTTTAAAAAAATTATTGGAGTTTGCTTCACAATTATAACACTATCTTATTATACTGTCTTTTCTAACATCTTTTTTGTTAAACTTTTATGGTTATAAAATCAAGAAAATTGGCAGGTGCTTTATATTTTCATAAAGAGAGGATTGTAAAACAGAGCAATGTTCCCTTTGTTTAAGTAATGCCTTCAGAGTATATTGTACTTTTAAATTAAATAAACAAAAACATGTTTTGTCCTGAGGTGCTTCAACCTAAATTGACAATAAAACCAGGAAAGAATGTGAGCAGGTGCCCTTAAGTTTTGTGTCCATGGTAGAACAAGAAACTAATTCAGCCTTCCCCTGTAAAATAATATCTAGGTCAGCTGGAGTTAATTCTTTAGCTGTTATCAGTTATATCAGGGGTCTCCAACCTCGGCCACTTGAAGACTTGTGGACTTCAACTCCCAGAATTCCTCAGCCAGCTTTGCTGGCTGAGGAATTCTGGGAATTGAAGTCCACTAGTCTTCAAATGGCTGAGGTTGGAGATCCCGGAGTTATATGATAGACTACGATATCAGTATCAAAATATCTAGCTTTCACTGTAGCATAAATGTACAATGATTATGATTTGAAGCTTCAAATATAGTTAGTGTCCTCTTCCCACTGTTTGTGACAGATAACAGATCTCGAGATTGTGGGTTGCTTTTCTTGGCCACTGGATGGCCACTGGAAGGTTGTATTTATGTGCATGATAAATCTATGCTGAATCACAGGCTCATGACTTGGCTTCAAATTGACTCATTCACTTAATTAAACTAACTTTGTGCGCCCTTTTCCATACAATTATAGAATAGGAAGAGACTGCAGAGTTACTTTAATCTGCTTGTTCAGTATAGGATTTGCTAGAGCATTTGGAATGGAAAGTTATCCAGACTCTATTTGAAGATCTCCAGTGACAGGAACCTATCACTCCAGAAAGCAACTGATTCCACTAGTTGATAGCTCCTAATGTAAGAAAAATCCTCCAAATATCTAACCCAGGTATACTTTCCTTTTAATTTCATCCCATTTGTCCTGTCACATATTGCAATAGAAAACAGGTTAACTGCTCTTCTACAGATGGTTGCTGACTTAACAACCATAATGGAGCCCAGGATTTCCATCATAAGTCATGATGGTCATAAGTCAAAGCATCTATGTAACCAATTCATTTTTATGACCTTTTTTTTGCAGCAGTCATAGAGCAAACACAGTGGCCCGAAAGCAAATGTGGTGTGTATAAAGCAAGTTCATTCCTATAATTGTTTTTTCTCCTCACTAAAAACCAGCCAAAATGGCTGGAATTTGGAAAAGAACTTTGTTAACCATGGTCACATGACCATGGAACACTGCAACTGGTTGTAAAATTGAGCTAGTTGCCAAACACTCAAAACGGAATCTTGTAATTGTGTGTGCACATGTGTGCACATTCCACTGTCAGAACTCCATAACCAGGTTGTAAATTCAACCTGGGGGGGAGGGGTCTGTCATAACTTCAGTCACTAAGCAACCAGTTATTAAGCAACCTGTACAGATAGTCCTCAGCTTACAATTATTCCTTTAGTACCATTCAAAGTTACAGCAGCACTGAATAAAGTGACCTATGACCATTTGTCACATAATCATTGCAACCTTCCCATGGTCACGTGTTCAGAATCCGGTCACTTGGCAACTGCCATGTGTTTATGATGGTTGCAGTGTCCAGGGGGGGTGTGTGTCATGTGATCAACTTTTGTGATCTTGCGACAAGCAAAGTCAGTGGGGAAGCCTGATTCAATTAATCGTGTTACTAACTTAAGGACTTCAGTGAATCACTTAACAACTGTAGCAAGAAAGGTTGTAAGATGAGGCAAAACTCATTTTAACAACTGTCTTGCTTACCAATGGTTATTATGGGCTCAGTTAGAGTTGTAAGTCAAGGACTAACTGTGTATCAGTGTTGCTCAACATGAGCAACTTAAAAGGTGCTGACTGAGGAATTGTGGGAGTTGAAGTTCATACAAGTTAAAGTTGTCAAGGTTGAGAAATCCTGCTCTATAGGACAACCATTTAAGATACCGGAAGAGTTCAACAATGTCTTTCCTCAGTCGTCTTTTCTCGTTTGGTGACTAAGACAAGCTCTAATTCCATTTCAGTGTGGGGAAATCTTTTGCCCTCTAAATGTTGCAGCATTATAATTCTACAGTGAAATGCTTCTTGGAGTTACTGTCAGTGTAGGTCAGCAATGTCCAGAAAGTCATAGGTCATTTTCACCTACATGAATGTCTAAAGCCATGGTATTTTGGTGATTTGAGAAATGTTGTATTCTGTTGTGTAGTGTTTTCTGGGCTGTATCTTGAGTGTGACAATGACAAAGAACTCTTGGTGTTGAGGCCCCAAAAGGGTTTTTTTTAAAATTGGCAATCAGAATTTTTTAATGTTCCATGTGTTATAATCCTATATATGATTCAAACAGTGAAACTAAGCTTGACTTCTGTAACTTCATGGGCATCACTGAACAGTGTGCTTGCAACATACAGAAATAGTTGGTCATTCTGTTCTTTATCATGTTTGAAAAGCACAGTTTAGCCTGTAGCCTTGGACTTTACAGATGCTTTCTCATCCTGGCAGAATCCTATTCAGCTTTCTAGATCAGCCAGCCGATTAGGTGCTGCATAGAATAAATTTGTTAAATTTACTGTGGCTTGCCCCTGCATTTTAAAATTGCTTTTATATTACAAGGGATCAGCAGAAACCACAGATTCAACAGCCGTGAGTGTTCATTTATTTATTTGAACAAAAAAAAATTTTTTTAAAGTAAACGTACTTATACAAGGCCAGGGCAGCTTGAAAAAACTGTGAGCAGACCTTCAAACAATTCCTTGTTTTCTAGTGTATTTGGCAGCTTGACCTTGTTAAAAATGTGCTGTTAATCTCTTCTGGCTTGTTTTGCCTTGATGTGATATACACACCCACCCATTGTGGCACCTAAGCCATTGTTTTTGGTGGGGGATGGGCTCATATCTTGTGTTAAACTAAAGCCAAGCACCATGTTATGGATTAGTGCCATGTCTAAATCAGGTTCTCTTCTTACTTGTTAAAGACTTAAGGTATTAAAAGTATTCAGTTCTATATATTTTTTCCTTTTTAGATTTTAAACTCTGCAGTTTTCTTCAATAGCTCCCTGTAACCCCAGTCCCCATCTTTAAAATACGATACAAGCTTTACATCTGGGAATTGGAAATATTTTTACAGTAATAATGGAAGAAGAAGATTGAAGGCAAAAAATGATTTATTTTTTCAGGATTGATAGAGAAGACTGGGACAATAGTTGGCTCAATTCCATGAAAACCATGAAATTTGTTAAGATAACTGTGCTAGCTTTTAAATGTAAATGCCTATAGAAGATAAAACAGGGCCTGATGAAAAAGAGGCTGAAATCTCAGAATTGCAGAAGGCTATAAAAATTAGAAAAAATTTCCAACTAAAAATTAGTTGGAAAGAAGTGTCAGGGTTGTCTGGAGGAAGAAATATGAAGTGTTCTTTCCTTTCCCTTTTGTTGCTATTAAGGAAGAAATGGTAACACTTTTGTCTGCAAACAACCAAACCCTGATATTACTATTATGCTGATGGAAATTCAAGCAGAAAATATTGCCATTCTGATTAGCGGTGCACAGATGCAGCTGATTAACTTGCGCACACTCATATCGTTACTTCCCTGTGTGACAATCCAGGTAGTCCCCAACCTACAATAGTTTGTTTAGTGACTGTTGAGCTTTACAACGCCACTCAAAAAATGATTTATGACTATTTTTCAGTTACAACCATTGCAGCATCCCCATGGTCACTTGATCAAAATTTGGATGCTTGGCAACTGGTTCATATTTATGACAAGTGCAGTGTCCCAGGGTCATGTGATCCCCTTTTGTGAACTTGTGACAAACAAAGTCAATGGGGAAGCCAGATTCACTTAACAACCATATTACTAACTTAACACCTTCAATGATTCACTTAACAACTGTGGCAAGTAAGATAGTAAAATGGGGCAAAACTCACTTAAGAAAGGTCTCACTGAACAACAAAAATTTGGTGCTCAATTGTAGCCATAAGTTGAGGACTACCTGTATTAAACAATTGATTGTTTTTATTTTTTTTATTTTTTTATTTTTTTGAGTTTACATAGTAGCCCAGGGGTGTCCAAACTTGGGAACTTTAAGACTTGTGGACTTCAACTCCCAGAATTCCCCAGCCAGCATAGCATAGCTGGCTGGGGAATTCTGGGAGTTGAAGTCCACAAGTCTTAAAGTTCCCAAGTTTGGACACCCCTGTAGTAGCCTAATGAATATAACTTGGATTTAGCATGTGAGCATTGCACACGCTAATGGTTAAATGCATTACAGAGTTCCAAAGGAGGATGGTGTAGAAATGTATCTATTTCCCAAAATGTGATTCAAAGTCACAACCAGGACTGATAGTTTCCATTTTTCTCTTCCTTGCAGGTCCTCAGTATGCACTTTGCTGGCGATATCACACTCACAATATACCAATGCAGAAACTTGCACGCTTCATATAGGGGTTAGGTAAGTCTGAACCTTTACGCCAATATTGTATTTTTTCACTTCTCTTAATATTCTTATTTTATAGCTTGTCCATAAAATAAGAGTATTTTAAAAGGAAAATATGCCATATTGAATAACAACGCAGAAGTTTCATTTATTGCTATGAACATTGGTTATTGTTGAGGGGTGTGATGTCGCCAGCAGAGTGCATCCTGGGCTGGCTTGGGCTGGCCAGTCACTGAGTACTTGGAGGTTATGTTGAGGTCTCAGTTTTGTGGACATTTTTGAGAACGTTACCTTTTGGGGAGGGAGAAGGCAAAGGTAAGTTGCTACCATAAAATGCCATTTCAACCTCTAGTCTTAAGCATTTCCATTGCACCATATTGAAGGCCATCAATTCTAGCGTGTAGCGCGATGACTCCCCTGGACACATCCCCAGATACCTCTCCAGATGTCAGTTCGGAGGAGGATGAACCAGTCACAGGTGTATCAGGATGGGGGTTGGTCAATGAGAAGCTGTCTGAGAAGGATTTGGCTGAAGAGCAGCTGCAGGAGGACAGCCCTGAAGCTCCAGATGCAGAAAGTACACAGCTGCAGCTGGTCAGTGATGAGGAAAATAAACCGCCTTCTGCAACTGATCCAAGGGCAGACAAAAAGCAGGAGCAGCAAAGGTCATCCTGATTGCTCATGAGAAGGCAGCCTGTCCCTTTTGATGGGCTCTACCAGAGGCTGGCTATTTAGCACAACAGACTGATGGAGACGATGATGGAGACAACATGTTCATTTCCTAACTGCGTCTTTCCTGGTCGCTGTGATTCCTGCCTTGCTTTGGACTGACATGGTGCCTTAACTTTGGAACATGCCTTTTGATCTCTGGATTTTTCTTGCCTCGTGAATCCTCTTGTGTTGTAGATTTAATTTTACCTGGTGGATTTGTCTTATTTAGGATACTTTCAAGTGCCTTGTGGACTCATTGGCCATTGCTCTGTGGACTAGCATTGGTCTACTTTTGGCTGGACAGTTTTTAATTGGGTCAGTTCTGGGGTTTTGGTGAAGGGAATTGCTGGGAAATATTAATAAACCTACTAAACCATTGTTATGTGTGTGCACGAGTGGGCAGGACAGCACATAGACTAGCTGTAAACTCTGAAGCAAATAAAGAAACCAGTGCCAAGATCTTGGGAAAATAGGTTTCTTAACCTGTGTTTTTGTTTGAAGTGACCAAATCAAGTAGAAAGACCTATGGAGGGGACGTGTGGAGAGTGAGAAGAGAGATACTTAATCACTCACTCTGTTATCTCTTCTTTGCAACCTCTTTCTTTTCCTAACCTTTCCCTCTCCGGATATCTTATCTGCCTTACGGATTGTTCTGTTTTTAAAACTAAAATTTTCAGTGAAGTCGTTGGTAAGGAGAGGGTTTGAGTGGAAAAATTAAGTGTCATCCTTCTTTTTACAGCTAGCCTTCAACCTGACCGCAATTGAGCCCAAAATTTCTATTGCTAAACAAGGAACTTAAGTGAGTTTGCCTCAGTTTATGACGTTTTGCCGAGTTGTTCAGCAAATCAGTGCATTTGTTAAGAGAGTCATGTAGTTGTTAAGCATATCTGGCTTCCTCCGTTGATTTTGCTTGTCAAAGGCTGCCTGTGAAGGTTGCAAATGGTGATCACATGACCCCAGGGCAGTGCAACGGTCATATATGATAGTTGCTAAGCATACACATTTTGATCACATGGCCAGTGACGATGCTGCAACAATTGTAAGTGTGAAAACTGGTCATAAATTAATGTTTCAGTATTGCTGTAACTTCAAATAATCATTAAACAAATGTTGGTAAGTGGAGAGCTATCTGTACCGTTTCTCCACTGTAAACACCTGTGTCCTGTTCCTGTTTTGCTTTTCTGGGGGAAATTCTGGGGGAAATTTCATATCATATACATAGTATGTTGTTTGTTTCTGAAGATGGGCAAAGTTTCAGTACAGCTGGGGACACGATGCAGGGATCTGCTATACAAAATCCATAATCTTTGGGTGGTCCTAAATCATCTTGGTTGTACAAAGTGAACTCTGATTTTTAATTTAAAAACTTCTGACAAGGAATGGTTCCATTTTCTGGATACACTATTATGTTTTTTCACATGAACAGTATTATCTCATCATTTGATTTGTGTACCCCAACTAAGAATGATTGTTACAGATAGTACTCAACCTGCAACCATTGGGCCAGGAACCATTCCAAGTTATGACAATACTGAACAAATGGTGGTTACATGGAACTGTCCTAGTATCCTAAATGGTCATATAAGCATGATCTGAGCTTGGTAATCCATTTGCACTTACTACGGGTTGCCAAGAACTCCACAATCATGTGATAACCATTTGTAATCTTCTCTTCTGGCTTCCCCAAGCAATAAGAAAGTCAATAAGAAAGCCAGCAATGAATGCAGCAAGTCACTAGGATAGCTCTCCCCTACCCACTCACTGTCCTCCAAATCCTTCTGTTCTTGAATTGTGTCAACCACTCACATCCCTCTATACACCCTCCTCAAACCTGCAGAGCCTGTTCCACATGCCTACACCTGACCCCTACCTCTCATACATCCCGCTCACCCTCATGCATCCTCCTTAACACTTCTCTGCATCTCTATGCATCTCACTAGTTTTGGTTGTGGGAAGTCTCTAGGATGTTGCCTCACATAATTACTGTGCAATTGAGTTAACAATGGCAACCGGGACTTCAGGGATTGCCATTGCTAAGTGATGCAGTCAGATCCACCAACTTTGGCTTGGCACCTTGCTGGCATTCTACCATCAATCGGGGAATGGCAAGGGGAGCAAGTGGGCAATAAAGCTGTATGCCTTATTATGGGAAATTGGGAGGGGGGAAATTGACAATTGAGGAAGAACAGAGCATTTTGGAATCTGGTTTGTGCTGGTGTGCTAGCGTCTTCAAGGCCATTTGCCCTGAGAGTAAAATTTCACCAACCCAAACACCTCAGTGTTTCCCAAAACATCTCGGCAGTGCTGGATTTGCTACACATGGATGAGCCATGGGGGAAGGGCTAGGGGAAACCAGGGATTTAGTTCTGTATTGGCATGCAGAAATTTTAGATTCTGTTTGACTTTTAATAAAAGTTACAATTTATCTTTTTCCAGAGAGAATTCTGGATATTTTAAATTAGTCTAGTGCGGGAATAATTTCCAGAATACTGCTTTTTGAAGTGTAGGCTTCCTTTGGGAATTACAGTTAGCACTGTTTGACCATGTGGAAGAAGAAAGCAGCCATTGATGAGAACAGCATCTGCAAAAGATGAAGTAAGAGTAGGAGTCATAGAGAATGGCAATTCATGAAAAGACGGATTGTCTTGTTGTTTGTATGTTTAGTTGACAATCTCTTGCGTATGCAGTAAGGATGAAGTCTAATATACTTGGACAATTTGATAAACTTAAAATAATTGACTGCATTTAGGATATGTTGTTGAGAAAAAAAGAAAAGGTTTTGAAATGCAGTATTTGTTCTCCTGCCTATCACTGGCAATAATAGAATTTGCCTTGTGTCCTTGTAACTGTATGTGATGATGATGATGGTGATGATGATGATGATGATGATGATGATGATGATGATGATATCCATTCAGTTGTGTCTGACTTTTGGCCAGGTCTCATCACATCTTCTGATCTTGTACTACTTCTTTACATTTTTCTATGATTTCGTTGCTGTCAGCTTTGATTAGTCGGTGACTAATAACAACCTATATAAACTTACTGTATGTAAACCATAAATATACGAACATGGTGATAGAGCAGTTAGGCCTTTCAGCAGATGTCCAAACTGGAAGACAATGAAAGAGAATAATAAATGCATCATTAACTTTTCTTGCAAGCAACTGGGAAAGAAATTTTAGGTAATTTCCTCCTTCAGTCTCATTCTTAATCAGCAAAGTGGAAGCAGATAAAATTTCTGTCAGAACTCTTGCTGTAGAAGACAGATTCTCTCGGTTTTCAATTTATTGGCCCAATGAGAAATTTCCCACTTAGAAGGGGTATTTGGAGAAGGTGTAAGCAGAGTGGGCATCTCAGTGCACACAATTCTATATGTAGCAACAATTTTAAGAAATCCAAGTTCCTCGCAAGTGAAGAGACAAGACGGCATAAATCACGTCTTCAAAAATTTGTAGTGCATTCATTTATTAAATGGGGTATTCAATAGTCATTTTCCTTGCAAAAAAAAGATCACCATTTGGCAAATTGTACTTTGAGGTGGTGGACGGACAAAAACGAACTGTTATACAATGCATCTGGCTACAAAAAAGTGACTATTACAAACTGCATACCTTAGACCAGGTAGGCAAGATGCTATAGTGCAAGCTTGTGGTTGTGCTAGGTGTCTCAGGGCCTCCCCTACCCCTGAGGCACCCAATGCTCCACTTAACAACCCACACGGTCACTTAACAATTACAGTGGGGAGAGCTGGGATTGAGGTCATTAAGCGAGACAATCACATTGGTACCTTGTTTAATGACCAGTATGATTTGTGACAATAGTTGAAAGGCTCCATTAGGATCATAAATGGAGGACTACATGTAATACTATGTCTGGTTCTTTAGGATAACTCATTCCCACCATCAGTAGGTGAACAAAGTTCACCCATTGCCACAAGATGCAGTGAGGGTCATCAGTTTGATTTGACTAAATCCATCAAGGTATAGGATGCTTAAGTCATGGCAATATTCTGAATCAGTGTATGGTTTGAGGGCAAGTTGCTGCAATGCAGACTAGATTTCCATTTTGATTTAACTATAATTAACTATGAATAAAACATAATTTGTACAACATACTAGGACAGCAATGGGCAATCTTTTAATGGATAAGGGACATACTTTGGTTTGGGGGAGCTGAAAAACAGATAGGAATACATCATTTCATTTAAAAAAAGAAAAGAACTATGCCTCGTATCCTTACTTTAGAGTTTGCCGGATAGTTTTTATGTGTTTCCTAACTCAAGGTGGCTCAATGGCTAAGACACTGAGCTTGTCGATCAGAAAGGTCGGCGGTTCGAATCCCTAGCGCCATTACTTGTCCCAGCTTCTGCCAACCTAGCAGTTTGAAAGCATATAAAAATGCAAGTAGGAAAATAGGGACCATCTTTGGTGGGAAGGTAACAGCGCTCCATGCGCATTTGGCATTTAGTCATACTGGCCACATGACCACGGAGACATCTTTGGACAGCACTGGCTCTTCAGCTTTGAAATGGAGATGACCCCCTAGAGTCAGGAACGACTAGTACATATGGGCAAGGGGAACCTTTACCTTTAATTCAGAATTATAGAAACTGAGACCAGCTTGGTGAAGGTGCTCTGGGTATTGTACATGCAGCACCTTGTTCTAAGGCATGATCTGCTCCTTTGAATTTGGCTTCCCATTGTAAATCCAGCCATAGGGCACTGTGCAGCTGGTTGACCTGAAGCTTTTGGACTTCTGTATGTAAACTAAAATAATGGAATGAACTGTCCCAGCAACTGTGTAATAAAACATACAATGCCAGGAGTGGTTAAATGCTATATGTTGTTTTAGCAGGTGTTCAACAGTTGTAATATAGAATGTATACTATTGAAACAGTGTTATTTTAAATAGATAATAATGGAATGAATGAAAGCCGAAAGCACTTTGTAAGTGTGATTGACATATTCCTTCAGAACAGGCACTCTATGTAAGTTATATTGACAGTATTCAGGTTACCTATCCTTAACACATTAATGAATCTCTGCATTTTGTTGTCCTTGGATAGACAGCTTTTAACATCTCTCCAGAAGTTTCTGTACTATTGAATCTTTTGCATAAGTTGGGATTGAAACTGACAGATATAAATGGATGAAAATGTGTATTCCATGATGTACGAAGAAGATTAATGATATGCTTGAGATACTTTCCGATAGTTTATTACTGGACAGTGAAATATTTTGTTATAGTGCTATGCTTTTACAGAATGAAGAAGGCACTGACTCAAATCCATTTTGACAGACTTTCTTAAGTATTACTTTAGAGTAATTAAAATATTAGTAATATTATATTATGGTGTTAATGTTTTTAAAAAGGTATGCTTGAGAGTCAACGGAACATGATTCATATAAAAAACCTGGGCCAGAAAGTTGAGGAATTTTCTTTACTACTTCTCCTGCCACTGTCCTACAAATTCTAGGTAAACCTTCCTTCCCCACTTTAGTGCTCTCCAAGTGTGTTGGGATCTTCAAGCAATGGAAGAGGTAATTTGCCTGATGCAACTTGCATCATAACATTATGACACTGTGGTACAGTATATGTATTTGTGTCCAACATCAGGCTGCAAGCACACAAGGTCCTATTTGCATTTGTGCCAGTTTTTTTGTCATTTTAATCGTAAAATAAAAAGGTGCTTTCAATTGAAACTACAACTCCCAGAACCTCTAGATCAGTGTTTCTCAAACTTGGCGACTTTAAGTCCTGTGGACTTCAACTCCCAGAATTCCCCAGCCAGCTATGCTGGCTGGGGGATTCTGGGAGTTGAAGTCCACAGGACTTAAAGTCGCCAAGTTTGAGAAACACTGCTCTAGATGAAAGCAAAATCCAAAAGCAAGAGAACATTAATGTGGGGAAGGAGATTTATAGTACAGGTATTCTTCAACTTACAACAGTTCATTTAGTGACCATTCAAAATTACATCATCACTGAAAAAAGTTACTTATGACCCTTTTTCACACTTGGAACTGTTGCAGCATCCCTTTGGATGCTTGACAACCGAGTCACATTTATGGCAGTTGCAGTGTCCCAGGATTACGTAATCATCTTTTGCGAACTTCGGACAAGCAAAGTCAAGATTCACTAAACAACCGTGTTACTAACTTAATAACTGCAATGATTTACTTAACAACTGTGACAAGAAAGGTTGTACAATGGGGCAAAACTCAACAGTTGTGTTGCTTATCAACTGGGGCTCAATTGTGATTGTAAGTCGAGAACTACCTACCTTTCTGGATCACTTTATAGAATTAGATGTTGGTGGCAAAGGTTTTTGATCTGGTTTCATATGTTCGTAGAAGGTGGAGATTGTACAGTGAAATTTGTATGTGTGACAGAACTCAAACTTGATCCAAGATTTAATTATTAAAACTTTCTAATTCGAGGATAAGGAAATCTTCCTTTTTTTCCTGAGATCCACTGTCAGTTGGTGATTCAGAGGGTCAAACTCAAAAGTGGACGAGGCCACCCTGTTCTCTTCTGGTCTATTCATATTTGCTCTCCCTTGCCATAGATTAGAAAAGGAGATAATCTGAGAAAATAAGAGATTGGGATCAACAAAGGAAGGCAACAGTCACACAATCAATCAATCCATACATACATACATACATACATACATACATACATACATACATACATACATAAAATCATTACAACCTAAGCAAGTTACATATATCTACTTACCTGGATTTCAGATTATATTGTAGAGAAGATCATTGTGATTGGGCATACTTTTCTTCAGTTTTTCATCCTCGTGAGAACAATAGTTTCGGTGTCATAGAACTTAGGCCAAAGACTATCTCGAGACACTGACTGTTGTGCTACTCAAACATTGCATCTTGCATCTTTTGTCAGAAGTTTACCCACAAATAAAAAAAATGTATTGACTAAAATATTCTATACATTATTCTGCATTTGAGACATAAAGAAATGCTTGAAGTTTTCTTCAGATAAAGTACTGTTAACCTAATAACTTAAATTAACTTATTCCTTATAATGGGGAACAAAGGTGAGTTCTGATATATTAATATTTCCAACTCAGGGCTAACTTGCCCAATTGTAAAAAAAATATCAGCATTTAGGGTTTTTCATTCTCTGAGGATTTGGTGGTCAAGACAAGCCAAAGGAAAGTAGTATAAATAATATTAACTAAATTCTACAGTGCTTTGATTCAGATTGGATTTATCTTGTTCTGTGGCTTTTTTCTCCACTATAAAATTGAGCTTTGTAAAATAGTTACCGTATTACATTTCTAAAAATACCTAAATCAGGGGTGTCCAAACTTGAGAACTTTAAGACTTGTGGACTTCAACTCCCAGAATTCCCCAGCCGGCTGGCTGGGGAATTCTGGGAGTTGAAGTCCACAAGTCTTAAAGTTCCCAAGTTTGGACACCCCTGACCTAAATAAATGGATGTGCTATTTATTCAATTCGTGCAATTAAAATACATGCTTTTGAAGAAAGAGAAAGCCTAACAATTCTTTCATCTTTCTTAGTTGCTGTTTGAGTTAGAAGAATGCCTTCAAGAGAATAAGGTCCCTCTTAAGGTTTATTGGTTTGTTCCGTCTTTAATAAAGACAGGTATCATTTAAATGTTTGAAATGTGAGACATCAGATTTAATCTCCGGGCAAACAGAAGACTCCTGTTTGATATTGGATGAATCATTGATGGATTTCCTAACCCATCTCAGAGGAAGGTTGCTGTAGAGATGAATGCTGATAGGGAACAAAATGAGTTGTTCCAAGCCTTGGAGGAAACCAGGAGTAAAGTTCAAATTGCAGCTGACACTGTGGACAGCAAATTCCAAGTTTCATTACTTTTTAAAAAATAAAATGCTATGATTGCATCCAGCTTTGGTAGCGAATCCTACTCTTGGAAATAATGAAATCGATCTAAATCTGATCTTTTTGTAAATGCAAAAATGTTTGCATTGTGATATATCAATTTTGTTGTTATCAATATTGTGATAAATTTGACAATGATAAATTACACACACAGGTACAAAATAATTTAATTAGGCTTGAAGTTTTGTACTCTGACGATGCGATGCCAGCTACAAGTAGTCCACAATTTGCAACTAGTTAACAATGGTTCAAAACTATAACAAACTTTGAAAAAGTGACTTACAACCTGTACGGTCAGCGATGAGCATCGCTCCACCCCCATGGTCATATGAACACAGTTCCACCCTTGGCAACCAGCTCGCATTTACAAGTGATTGCATTGTTTTATGGTCACATGATCACAATTTGCAATCTTTTTTTGTTGATTTCTGACCAAAAAAAAAAACACAACAACCCATGGGAAAGCTGAATACACCTAAGAACCATGTGATTCCCTTAACTACCACTGTACAAATTATTGTAAAACCAACTTTGACTTATGATCACAACAATGGAAATTTTGGTCCCCAATTCTGATCATAAGGACTATCTGCACCTTAGATCTTTCCTGAAAGCGGATTAGAGATCATTTGCATTTAGTCAGCATGTAATTATTGGCTGCTTTTGTACAATGTAAAACAAGGCTAACCATTTTATGACGAATGCAATGTGGGAATGCAGCTACTTATGCAGCTTTCTTGGCAAGACTTTTGAAAGTAGTTGCCATTGCCTTTTTCCTAGTGCTGAGAGAGAGGAACTTGTGCCTAAGACAGAACTAGAAGTCAAACCTACCTGTTTCCTATTTCAGGGCCTTTAACAATTACTACAAGCTGGTTCTCCAAAAAGTATAGGCATGGTGCTTACTTTTTTGAACAATGTTTATTTGCATTTTTCTTTAGAAAGCCATTGGTAATTGAATCTGACAATAAATATATGTGCTTTGGGTGTTTGTTGATGCTCCAATATATACTTGAAGTCCCTGTTATGTGCCAAACTCTCATCATAATGCTGGGCATCTACAGAATATATCAGTGATATTATTGAAAGAATGAGGGTTTCATAAACCTGCGATCATACTCTTTTGCCCTGAAACATTTTATGTTGTACCTTAAGAACGCTCAGGATCTTGAGCCCTTCTCATTAATCAATTTACATCCCAATTAAAATGTTAGGAAGCCTAGCTAATCAAACTGGACATGTATTAGGTTTTGCTCCAGCATAGGCACAACAATGCTACCAGCAATAATTATTTTCTAGTTTTGGAATGATCTCAGGTCTGACCTGAAGTTTATTTTTAGGCAGTTGAGAAAAAAAAATTACCCATGTTTAAAAAACTAGAAAAGCAAATATTTATTGCATCCACGGATTGTGAATACTTCAAAAAAAATGAGGCATTCGAGTGGAAATGTGTGTAGTCATTAGGGAAATTATAGCTTTAGTATGTTGAAGAAACATAGTTTCTCCTTGACTAGAGATCAATGGTCCTGTTCTATAACAGGTTTATTTCAAAACCAGTTATTAAACCAGTCAAATCTCCTTTAATAGTTCTGACCACACATACCAAATTAAAGGAAAAAAATACAATTTGGGAAATATGGAACAAGGCTATGTTATATCACTGGCTCTTTCTCATATGGTTAGAAGGCATCAATAATGTTTGGAGGTTATGATGTGTGTTGCCAGGTCTTTGTAGCAAGTGCTCTGTTTTTTCAGCTGTAGGGTCTTTTCCAGCAAATTTGCTTTGAATAGATATGAAAGGTAGATGAATGGACCACTTTAAGTATTCCCACTACACAAGTTAATTAGTTTAACCCTGTGCATTAGTGAGTCCATTTTAACTGAAATTTAAATGGATTGAGTCAATGGATCCTTTTTTTTATTGACATCATCTTTACACCTCCCTCTGTTGATTTAATTAGGCATCTTATGGAAAGGAAAGTTTTTCACTTTGGTAGAAAAAGAAAGTGGGTTTAAGAGCATGATATACAGTATTGTAAAGATGGCTAAGTGAAACTTAAAGGTGGTAACAGACATCAACCCCTGCAAATGGGAGGAGGTGGGAGTGATGGTATTATGACATCACACAATGCCATGGATTATTTAATATGTGCAAATTACAGAATTTACATCATTTGTATGGTGATGACATCACAATGGCTTGCACCAGGCACCTGTTAGATAAGCAGTGCATAAATTCCCTGGCTTAGGTCTTTCAGAATTTTGTCCTTGTGATTAATGCGTTCAACTACCAGAAAGAAAGAAAGAAAAACAATTTTAAAGCCATTCAGCCATGAAATTCAGAGGGCTGGTCACTGTCTTTTTCCTCATCGGGTTGTTGCAACAATAACTTACAAACTACAAAGATGAATCCTGGTGTGTCACTTTCAGCCTCCAGAAGAAAGACAGGGTAAAAATACAAGAAGATAAATAAATGCTTCTCTTTTTCTCTACTTCTTTTACTTGGATCATTAGTTTTATAAGATGGTTATTTAATAAAACCTGCAGAAATATATTTCCTGTTTTCCTTTGGAAAAAATCCTAATAGTTCACGGTTTTTTACATTGTCCCTTTTTAGATATGCTTTTTTTTAAAAAATGTTTTTACAATGAAACAAGGTTCTCATTGATTGGTTTCTGTTTACTTTGGTGCAAACAGGGATATCAAGCAACTGGAAAGATTAATTCCCTTCTGTGAATTGCATCATCCTGTTGTCCTTGTCATCTACTTTTCCTACCTCCCTCTGCTTCCCCTATTGAAGACCAAATACAAACAGAAAGACCGGTTGAACAGGAGAGGCCATGAATTTGAACAAACCTGCCAGGTTATGTGTAGAAGCCAATCTCTTCTGTCAGTTCAGCAGAAAAAAGCCTCAGGTGCTGCCAAGATAACAAATGTTATCTTTTCAAGCACTGGTTGGGTTTGGAAGCAAAAGGATATTCCTTCTCCTCAGCTGTTCATTTCTGAAAGTGAAAGGGGCTGCAGAGACATGCTGAGCTAATACTGCCATCCTGATAAACCCCCTGTGCCACCAAAGGGCTGCTATTTGAGCAGAGTAAAGGCTGCCTTCACTCTATATATAGGGTTTCCCAGTGGCTGAGATTGATTGATTGATTGGCTGAGATGCCTTTGTTCTTTATTATGTAATCACACTTCTGCTAAAACACCTATGAAGATAGGCCTTGAAAAGTTAACTAACCAAGAAACCCAGCCCACATGTTGGAAGTGTGCAATTAAAATGGTCTCTTACAGTGGCAGTTGATTGCCTTAAGAATGCTTGCCAATACGACAAAATGAGGTCAAAATAGGTAGAGTTCCATTATTCCACAGGGCTTTATATGTTCAATCAGCAAGTCCCTAAAGCAGATCAGAAGTGAACTTCTGTGCAGATTCTAACTTTCATTCTCCCACGCTTCAGTCATTCATAACCACAGCCTTAAGGATTAGCACCATTTTCCTCCTGCTGCTCAAATTCTTAGCTTCAGCATGCCAGCAATAATTACAGAAAAATTCTAGGTTCAAAATATTCATCTGCGGTTCAGGTTTTTTCCCCCCAGAATTAAGTATTTTGGCTTAGATGCTACTATTCTGCTTTTATTTGCTTCTTCTGCAGGTGCTTTTTTGTGATCAAGTTTTAAAAGCAACTATTCAGAAAGTATTCTGAACGCTCTTGCACCCAGTATAAATATATCCAAGTCAAAATGTAGACCTATAATAAGATTTGTTTTGCTTTCCCTTCCTGTGTAGGGCTTTGGCAGAATGTTTAACATGATGAGAAGACTTAATGTACCAAATAACAAAACTATATACATTTGAACTTAGATTAAGGGCTCTTTAAGTGAGCAAACTGGTTATTTAATCCTGTCTTACAATACTTCTTTAAAACTAAAAAGTGGAATTCATTTTGAAGCTGGCAACTTGTCAAATCAACCTGCTAGTTGCTGGAATCGTTGCAGAACCCAAGATGCTAAAAAAATGTATTCACTTCAGTTTCCAAATTGATGCTTAATTGCTCAGTGTGTTTTGGGTTTTGGCCAGTGAATTGCTCAAGCAAAAATCAGATAAAGATAGGACATTTTAAGGATCAAATGCTTACATTTTACGTTTTCTTTCAGAACTTCTGAATGGTTTGGTGGTCATCAGAAACTGCAATATACTGAATCAAAAAAGAGGGTATGAATCCCTGCATAATGTTTTAGAAAAAAATCTAGTATGTTTATGGACATGAGATTATTTATAAATAGAATTTCCTCATTTTCTAAATAGGAATTAAAATGTCAACATATGGCAGCGCTGCAGTTCTAAAATGATGCCCCACTGAACCTATTAAGCTTGCTTTGCACAATGCTGTGATTATAGTTGTACTTACAACGATGAGAAAAATATCTGTATACCTATTCTTGTGTAGAACACGAAAATGAATATAAAATGTAATCAGTCAATTACAAATCCTTCTTAATAATAAAACATGTAAAAGCTTATATGGCCCCAGTAGGATGTAACTTGTGGTCCTATTTGTCTTTCAGGGTTGATTGTTGGAGTAATCTTGAGATATGGTATACCTCCTGCCGGTGGTCATGACAAACCTTTCAGCTGTTCTCAGGAAGACAGGGCTTATTCCACTCTGTTGGTCAACATCAGTGGGAAGTTCTTTGAATATACTTTAAAAGGAGAAATAAGCCCTGGAAAAATACACAATGTGGAACAGAATGATATACTGCGAAAAGTGAGAGTTGCCTTTTGTTGACTAAGGTTCCTTTCTTACCGAACGGTACCATTTGACCCAATATTTTTTCAAGGCTGAAAATATGAAATGCTATGTGATCTTTCCTAGAAGCAGGATGCAGTTTATAGTATTGTTCAGATACAGTAACAGCCCATCTCTTCTGCATTCTGTGGTCCTTAGGCATGATTATTGATCTTTCCGTAGCAATTTGGTAGATTGTCTTCTCTCCTCCTACGACCTAGGGTACTTCCTTCAGATAATCTCAAAACTCAGGGTGTGTGCAACATACACTATTAAATACTTTCTCACAAGTCATGATGTGGTTTGCTTCTTCTTTTATTTTTTTTTATAAATCAGGAACTGAATGTAAGGGGTAGATTATCCAAAGCCACCTACCCCTATCCATATCCTTATCCCTAATAAGGATATGAATCAAACTTATTTTGTTCAGCTGCTGGTTGTATTACTAACTGTGATCTCAGTATCTGAAGGAAAGCCACCATTTTGCTGTGTGCAGCCTGTAGGTTAAGTGAAACTTTTGTTGGGAAAGTTAAATGGTTGCCTGAATCATCTTGCAAAGTGGCACACACACTTGTGAATTAGAGCTATGTAAGAACTTCTTGCAATAAAATCTGTTTCCTGAGGCAGATATCGAAGTAATAATTTCAGAAAAATAATTTGAAAAACAAGTCATGAGAAACTATCAAAAATATAGCCAAATAGACATTTTATTCAGTAACATATTATCTCTCTTTTTCTTTTAAGGTAACTTTTGACCCAGAAGTATTCTTCAACATCCTTTTGCCTCCCATTATTTTCCATGCTGGCTACAGTTTAAAGAAAGTAAGCTTCAAGTACTCTTATTTTCACAATTGGGATTTTCATCTTGTCTTCACATAAAATTGACTTTTTCTTATATTATGTTTCAGTTTGAAAGGTTGACTTTTGGAAACTACTGAACTGCTAGAATGGCATGTTCTGCAGGAGAAATTGATCATGCTGGAGTTCACAGGAGTATTCTGTTCTTTAATTTGTAAATTGTTCATATCCCTACTATAAATTAGTTACAGTTATCACCTAACTATCTGGCCACTCACTTAACTTCCATTGGCTGATGTTCAGACCTCAAAATTTATTGTAATCTCAAATAGTGTTCTTTAGGGTATCAACCAAGGTCTTCCAAGTTTTAGAAGGTTGATTGGGTTATATGGGAATAAGATGCTCTTGGGATGTTTTCAAGCTACATAACCTGTATAGAAATTTCCATATAGTCTTCATGATGCAGGCCATGTCTTACGCTGAAAGTCCTGCAGTTTATTTTCATAAGAGTAGTTCCACTTAGAAAATAAGGCAGTCATCATCTAAAAAGCATTCAGAGAGATCTAACATGGTAAATGATAACCATTTTATTTTTTCCTTGTCTCTTAAAGAAGTAAGATGTGTGTTTATAGTATACAGTTAAGAAAGCTGCTCAAATAAAACAGATGCAAAAGTCTCTATTGTTTTTTATGATTATCGTGAGATATTTCACTATAACCAGTGGAAATTAGGGCTTTAAACTCAGCCACAGCTGGATTTCACTTAATACTTTCTTCAGTTTTTCCTTTTACATAAAAGCCTGCCATTCTTTTTTGCAACCTGGTGTGCATGATAGCTGCTGCAGATGTTTTGTGTGCCTGTACATTTGTGATTTTTTTTTTAGTCCAGAGATAAAATTAGAATGATCACATATCCGTTGAAACTGGTGGGCTAGATTTCTTGAATATTAAGGTAGGAGACTGGATATCTTTAGCAAGGATGCATTCTATATTCTCACCTATATTACTTGCTTTGTTCTAGTTTTTGTTTCATAATTGGTAAGAAATAAAGGATGAAATTATAATATTGTAATTTGCCTACCCCAGAATGACTTGTAAACCCATCTGGGATTGTAAACAGATTGTTATTAAGATTCCTATTATCCCATATTATTCCATTCCATCTTAGCATGATAGGCCTGCATCCAAAGTAGATGAACCCTTGTGGCCTGTAAAGCGTTGATAAATATTCCCCTACAGCCGTTTCCTCCACCACAGATTCAAACATGACAAAGTCATTTTCAACCATTTGTGTTAGTAACTGGATTGTTTGTAATTAACTTGCATGCTCACCGCTCGTGCAAATGGAGCTGTATGCTCATTTGCCCACCACACATGCAGAGCCATCCCTTCTTCCCCCTCGCCAGTCCGCAAACCTAAAAAGATTGGGGAACTCTGTTCTAGAGGGTTAACTTATGAAGCAAGCACTTCTCCATCAAATAACTTCCTTTTTTTGACATAGCCTGACTCAGCCCTGAATGGACACCCTGAGCTCATTATATTAAAAGATAGACCACCGAAATGATTCAGAGATGATTGATGTTCTAACTAAAGCCATTCTGTTCTCTGGCCGGCGTTTCTGCACTCACATTATCAAATGTACTCTCTTTTTTTGAGTTTAGCAAAAATTCTGAAGAACTCCTTTTTGCAACTAATTCACTTTTTTCCACCCCCCTCCCTACAGAGGCACTTTTTCAGAAATCTTGGATCAATTTTAACTTATGCTTTCTTGGGAACTGCAGTCTCTTGTTTCATTATTGGGTGAGTTTGAGTATTGCAAATACTTTTTAGGCCTTGTGGGAGATAATTTTGGAATCAGCTGATTCAGTAAAAGAGCACACAAGACACGATATTTGGCAAAACTAACAGTCAATACAATTTTTTTCTCAATAACAAAGGTTACATTTTGGTTACCTTTTAAAAATAGCTTTAAAGTAGTTTCCTCGCACCCCCCTTTCGTCCCTCTCTTTCTATGTGTGATGTGTATGAGAAGAATCAAGGGCAATGTCGCCCTCTTATTTATTTGCATTTAATGAAAAGAGAGAGGTCATGAATGTAATCTCAGGCCCATCCATTTCATTCATGTAGCCATATATAAATTAAGTTATATACTACAATGGTTAGAATGCAGTATTGCAGGCTACTTCTGCTGACTGCCAGCTGACTGCAATTTGGCAGATCGAATCTCGTCAGGCTCAAGGTTGACTCAGCCTTCCATCCTTCCGAGGTAGGTAAAATGAGGACCCAGATTGTTGGGGGCAATAGGCTGACTCTGTAAACTATTTAGAGAAAGCTGTAAAAAGCACGTTGAAGCGGTACATATAAGTCTAAGTGCCATTGCTATTACTTGGAAAACAAAAATAGCTGTATATTTTTTTTAAAAAAAGCATAGCAGACTAAATCTAAAATAATGTGGTTTTGTGACCGTTTCATTGTTGTTTATATTTAATATTTCTCTACATGGCATTTAATGTGTTTTATTATATTTTACTGAATTTCATGTACTGTATTTTTAATTCTGTGTAGGACTGGAAAATATCTAAACAAAGCCAGAGAAATAAATGAAAATACCGAAAAAAATAATAATGTTTCCTTGCATCCTCTTATTCTGCAGGAATCTAATGTATGGTGTGGTAAAACTAATGAAGCTGGTGGGACAGCTTTCTGATAAATTCTACTACACTGATTGCCTTTTATTTGGAGCCATAATATCTGCTACTGATCCAGGTACAAACTTCAGTTCTTAAAAGTAGGTTTATTTATGGTTGTAGCATGTTTTCATTTGTGGTTCAATTACCTTATAATTGGCTGGGTTCATACAGTGTGTAAGGCATAAAGCAGTGGTAGTCAACCTTTTTCTACCTACCACCCACTAATGGATCTTTCTTGATGGAAAAATTTCCTTATTGCCCATCAGTTTTTGCGCAAGTGCGGAATATTTTTTAGAAAGGAGTGCTTTTCCTTTTTATCTCATTTTTTTTATCTTCCTTAGGGCTATGTACAAAAGTAAGGCTGAACAATTCTCTCCTGCCTTTTCTTTCTCCTATTTTGCAACTGCTCTGCTCCGCTTCTGTCTGTCCCTGCTAACAGTTTCTACTCCTCCCCTTCCTCTTCCCACGTGTTTGCAACTGCTCTGCTCCGCTTCTGCCTGTCCCTGCTAACAGTTTCTACTCCTCCCCTTCCTCTTCCCACGTGCTTGCTTGTGCACGCGCTTGCGCTCGCCTGCCCACTCGCACAAAAGGAGGTTTTAACCTCTGAAATCCCTAACGCACACATTCTCGCGCGCATTAGTTCAAAAGGAGGTTTTAACCTCCGAAATCCCCACCGCCCACCTGGAATCCCAAAACGCCCACTAGTGGGCGGTAGGGACCAGGTTGACGACCCATGGCATAAAGCATACTCTACGTATGCAGTGGTTTCACAAACACACTAAGCAAAACAAACAAGCAAAAATGTGTTTGGCTTAACATGATGTGTGAATCAAACTAATAAAGTACAGTTACTTTGCAATAAATTTAATACATACAAATCAAGTTAACTATTTATTATAATCATAGACCGGCATAATTCATGTAAATATAGAAATTGCAAAAATGCTTATAAGTCATTTCACTAACACTCAACCTGTCAATGGCTTTGACTACATGTCAGTATTGCAACATGAAAACATTTCCCTGTATAGTAAATGTAAAGAAAATAAATTCTATAAAGAATTATATACAATGTTAAATCTTTTACTCTTTTTTGTTTCCTTATTTTAGTCACCGTCCTGGCAATTTTTAATGAACTTCATGCTGATGTTGATTTATATGCACTGCTGTTTGGAGAAAGTGTTCTAAATGATGCTGTTGCTATTGTACTATCTTCGTAAGTAAAATGCTCAGGGGTTTTGCTGTGTTTTGTAATGTCAGTGTGGGGACGTCATTGTATTTACCTGGAGAAATTGGGGACATATGCAAAGGTGAAATCTATTTACATTCGCTACCGGTTCGCAAATGTGAACGCTCACACATGCAATCTCCGCGCATGCGCAGGATCTTCACAAAGTGTCAAAAACGCATGTGATGATGTCTGGGCAGGTGGGCGGAGCCAGCCACCGAGTGCGCATGAAAGGTAAGTAGAACAGCAGGGAACGGGTGGGGGGGGGGGAAGAAATCTGTTGTGCCACGCAATTTAGATTAGCTGGAAAGCAGGAAATCCTGCTTTCTAGCTAATATAAATCGTGCGTCACAGCTGATCATCGGAAATACCGGTTTGCCTGAATCAGTAGCATTTTTTTTACTACCGGTTCAGGCGAACTGGTCCGAACCGGTAGCATTTCACCCCTGGAGAGATGACTAGGTGAGAATTGCCTGATGTCTAAAACGATGAATGATGTAGGATAGATTTTTGGCTCATTGCTATTTCTCTTTTCCTTCTCTTTTTGCAGTTCTATTGTAGCATATCAACCCACTGGGGAAAATGCCCATGCCTTTGATGCAGCAGCCTTTTTTAAATGTGTGGGTGTCTTTCTTGGAATCTTCAGTGGTTCTTTCATGATGGGAGTAGTGACTGGAATTGTGACAGCTCTTATATCCTTCTCTAAAAATGCCTTCCAGCTGTTTGCATGTGCAAACCAAGTCCTAGTTTCCCTTTTTGGCACAGGCAACTTGTTTTTCTCTTCTTTGCACCTCTTGTCTCTGGAGAATTGTGGTGGGTAGCATATAATCTTCTAAAGCTGCTCTGAATAAGGGAAAATTTTGCACCACAGGAGAGTTGATTTAAGAGACAGGATCTATTGTGTGTCAAGCCTAAGTCAAACTTTTCATTCAGATGAGGCTAAAATGAGAATATTATATGCAAGAAAATTTAAGGAGGAGGCAGATAGCAAAGATACAGAGGGATACAAGGAGATGAGAGGGATGAAAGGAATCCAGAATCTGTCCATTGTCCAAGCAAAGATTTAAGGTGCGGTGGCTCAGTGGCTAAGACGCTGAGCTTGTCGATAAGAAAGGTCGGCAGTTTGGCGGTCCGAATCCCTAGTGCCGTGTAACGGAATGAGCTCCCGTTACTTGTACCAGCTTCTGCCAACCTAGCAGTTCGAAAGAATGTAAAAATGCAAGTAGAAAAATAGGAACCACCTTTGGTGAGAAGGTAACAGTGTTCTGTGCGCCTTCAGCATTTAGTCATGCTGGCCACATGACCACGGAGATGTCTTTGGACAGCACTGGCTCTTTGGCTTTGAAACAGAGATGAGCACTGCCCCTTAGAGTCGGAAACAACTAGCACATATGTGTGAGGGGAACCTTTACCTTTACCTTTAAAAACATTTTTAATCTGGCTACATTAGGATGTCATGAGAATCAACAATTAACTGCATAGCTGTTCTACAATTCTGCCTCATCACTAATATCTTTGAGACAACTCTCAGTAATTCTTAAATCACATCTAGTCTTTGTATGGCCTTGACAAAATGTTCACGTGACAAAGTTTACCAAACTACACTGCTTTCCCTTGCTGGAGACAGCCCTTTTTTTCTTGATGTCATGGAGTACATTCTTGTTGGCTGAAGCTTGTGGTTTTACAGGTAAGGCGCTTTTATAGAAAAGAAGAATCTAAGTAATGTCATGCTGACATAGCAATTCCTATTGTTGGAACACTATAATTGTTCCTGTCATCAGATGTGTATGTTTATTGTTAAGATAAGTAAATTAATTTATTTTTAGCAACTATTCCTGCATGGAGTACATAATTGAATAGACTTCTGCAAACGTTTTGAATTCAGTCTGGGCTTTGAATCATGTGCAAGAACAAAATCATAGTACTTGCTCTCAGTATCTAAAGGCAGTGGCATCTTTTCCTAGAACTGTGTGTGGTTGGCTTAAATATGTTTTGAACTGATACTAGATTCACACTGATTTGCCTGAAAGCATCGTTAGAATATTGAATTTGAAAAGATATGCAATCTATAATTTAGTTCCTTGCCCTTATCCCTACATCAAAATAAATGCTAGAAACAACAGTGTCTACTTTAATTGAGAATGATTTTTGCACATTTCTTAATATTTTGATGATGTGTATGTTCCTGGACTAAGTTGCCTTAATTTCTGTCCTTTAGTAGTGTTACAGAGTTCAAAATTGGCTTGAATTGTACAAAAATAGGAACATCCTTGTATATTTTGAATTGGCTACTGTACCATAAGGCAGCTTTTGCTAATCAGATATGCAGACCAACACCCAGAATGCTAAGCCAGCATGACCATTATTGAAAATCCTGGTAGTTTAAGAGTTTTTATTTATAACTAGCTGTACCTGGCCATGTGTTGCTGTGGCCCAGTCTGGTTAAATGGAAAAGAAAGAAAAGAGAAAGCGCAAGTCCCCCGGCAGAGGTGGCCCCCACATGGAAGTGAGCCACGTTGGCCCCTGCAAGAGCCGCCACAGAGGACGCTACCACAGGCTCCGGCCTGGCCGAGCTGAGGAGGAGGAGGAGGCGGGCGCCGCCCCGACCCAGCTTCCCTCAGCGGTGGTGGCGAGAGGAGGCGGCCGGCATCCCCTGAGAAGGAGGAGGAGGAAGGAGCCGCCCCTGGTGATGCAGACACGAGGCAGCCCCTGCTGGCCGCGGCCCCATCCAGAGACACCATTGCCGCTGCAGTCGCCACCTCACGGGCCACCCAGCGGCCGCCCCGCTGCGCCTCAGGCTGACACCGCCGCTGCCCCATTGGAGCTGCCTTGGCGAGGCTGTAGCTGGCTCCCTGTGAGGGGGGTGGAGAGCGTGTGCAGCCGGCCGGGCTGAAGAGATGCTCCGGCTCCACCTCCCCTGGAGCTCCACTGGGCTGGGTGGGGGGAGGCCGGCTTAAGGGTGGGAGGAGGCAGCCGAGGGATGGGGCAGGTGCTGCCCCACCACAGACAGCAAAGGCCTGGCGGGAGGGGAGGAGAGAAAGGGGAGGGGGAGGCCAAAAGGCTTCGGTTCCCCTTGGTGGAAATGGCGAAGCTCGTCAAAGGAGGGGTGGAAAGGGGAAAGAGTGCAGCCGCAGCCCAGCCACACATATAAAGGGACCGTCGGGACGAAGCTGGAGAGAGGCCGAACTGTTCCGAATATACTATAGTCAAGAAATGAATGCTATGGTATAGCATGTGTTGCTTTTACGTCCAGCAGATGGCGCTGGTTTTCAAAACATGTTTTTACAAAAAAACATGTTTTTTCCAGTCACAGGTGTGACATTTATATAATATATGTATATAAAAACATGCGCGTAGTCAAATGCAACGTTGTGTCAAAATTTCAAAGCAATCAGTGAAGAACTTTCGGAGATTTGAGATTTTGAACAAACAAACATTACATTTTTATTTATATAGATATTCAGATTTTCTATTTTATAGATTTGTCATTGGAAATACATTTTTAGACATTATTATGGAGACTGTAATTTTTTGAAAAGCAAACTCAGAAGTTCCAATCAGAGCCAGAAAAGCTGAAGTTGATTCCTTAGCTCTGTATTTTGTTTTCATTTAAGTAAGATTGTTAACATTTTTAATAGACTGAATTTTATATAAATACAGAATTATTTATATTGAACTATTGTAGACAACATATGATCTATGTTGTATTATTTTTGGTTCTAGTAGGCTATTTACAATTTTCTTTTATCAGCAGGAAATAAATCTTTAAAAATGTTGAAGCATTGTATGAACTGAAACGTAGTACACCTAAGCACTAAGTTTCAAATATCACTGAATTGCTGAAACATATAGTAGCGTCTAGTTGTAATTTTGTCCTTTGTACCTAGATGGTTGTAGACTAAAAAAATCTAGATTGATTTCTCAATGTCAGAATGAGCCTAGTATTTTATTTCAATCTCACCAATGGTTTGAAGATTCGGGAGCTGTCAAGATTCTCTCTACAAATATGGAATATATATGATAATGGGCATCTGAGAAGATGCTGTAGGGCAGACTCTACAACAGTTTTCTTGGTGCTCCTAGGAATACAGAGCTAGGTATCTAGGACCTATGTTAATATCTTCAAGTAGGATTAAGCTCTGTTGCTTTTCATGGGGATACATGCCTTAGAAGAGGTTAATGGTCCTCATAGGCAAGCCAGATATTCAATACTCTAGGAATGAAAGAAAAAATATTTAAAATCTTAATGAGCATAAAAAAGAGACAATCTACAGTTTTTTAATGTTTCTTTTTATTGCTGTTTTCTTGACAGGGGTAGTATCTGTTCTTTTCTGTGGTATAACACAAGCTCATTACACATACAACAATCTATCGGTTGAATCAAGAAGCCGAACCAAGCAGGTGAGGAAAAAAATTCTTGGCTTTGCTGTGTAAATAGGCATGATTTGTATTATTAAATGCATTTATTGTGTCAGGTGGTTCTTACTTGATAAGAACAGAAAACGCTTTTTGCGGTTAATAAAATTGATGAACTGAAATATATGATTGGGAAAACAATCAAGTGCAGTCTTCTTTGGATTGTAACCCAGACCTCAGGGATTCCGAGTTGTACGTTGAAATGTACTCTGTCATGTTCCCCAAAACATCCTTAGGCCTACAGAACTATGGGGCTGGGACAAAGATTCTTGATTATTCTTCTATACTTTTCCCTGTGTGTGACTGATGTATTCCCATCTTTGACACATGATTCTGCTAGGATACCTTTCATGAGTTATGGCAGGATTGGGACCTTCTTTTATTCAGTGGTTTCAGCTGTGCTGGGACATTTAAGGACTAAAGCAGCGACAACATGGTCTGTTCTTCCTATATGACTAAATGATTGTGACGCAAAGTCCAAACACTGGTATCTATAGATATGGTGATACACTGTTCAATATTCAGCTAATGGAATACTAGGAACCTCTTATGCTACTCATTGTAGTATATGAGATGATACATAAAAGACATCTGATTCGTAATTAGCTTTAGTGGTTTAGTTTTTAGGGGGGTTAGTGTTATAGCTCTGAACAGGAATCTTAGGTGCTTCACATGTTGCTGAATAATTATTCATAAGATAATTATCATAAAACAGGAATTCCTTTCTGATCTTGCTGGATTACAACTCTCATCATCAGCTATGCTGCTCGGATTGCTGCAGATGTGCACAGCTGATGAGGAGAGTTATAGTCCAGCAAGATCAGAAAGGAATTCCTGTTTTATGATAATTATCTTTGCTATTCTGGAAGACAATTCAAATTATTTATTAGGAAAAGCTGAATTTGGGAATTACCTTCTTGACATTATACTATCTCAGGTGTATAATTTCAGATGCACAGTTATAAAATGATAAAAACAATTGTAATAAACTGACATTAATTTCCCATTATTTTCTATCATTACATAGATGTTTATTTTATTAGCATGAGCTTTAGGAAAGACAAGAATACATAGATATTTATATAAAATGTCAGGTATATTGAATGCAACTGGCAAACTAATCTTTTCACATTTACCCTCAGCTCTTTGAAGTTCTGCATTTCCTGGCTGAGAATTTCATATTTTCTTATATGGGCTTAGCTTTGTTTACTTTCCAGAAGCATGTTTTCAGCCCCGTTTTCATAATTGGAGCTTTTGTATCCTTTTTTCATGTTTCAAATGTATGTTTCAAAGGTTTCAGAAGTTTTGTCCATGTTTTTATGGAGTTGAAATAAGATATTTTTAAAAGTGCAATCCCATAGATGTCTACTTAGAAATAAGTCCTATAGAATTCATAGGATTAGCTCCTAACTACATGTGTTTAGGGTTTCAGCTGTATTTTATAGCAGGTTGGAAATCAGTCTAGAGTAACTTTTGCTGCAGCCTCTTTTATAAAACCATGGCTTTTGAATTTTGTGTTGCCGTAATCCAAACAAGAGAATGGAGCTTCTTAAACTATAATCTATTAGATATTATATCTGAAGAATAAATATTAGAAAAAAATGTTATCTCTGTCTTTGAGTCAGAGTATTGTGTTGGATAAATCTGTGTACTTGCATGATCTCTGAAACCTGCGTATTTATTAAGGCAAGTATGAGATTTGAGAAACCTTCAGAAGAAGGTAGACAACATGTGTTAAAGTCAGATGACAACAAGTCAAATTCTGGTATCTTCTGATGTTCTCAAGAGTCTGAGAGTAAAACTGAAGGAGAAGTAGTTTGGCGATAAGAAAAAAAAATCATGGAAATACAATTTTGAAAAATATAATTACGTTAGAATTACTTTAGTTTCATATTCTGAGAAAGATGAAAAAGAAGAACATGGTACTTGCTGAAAACTAGAAAATGGAGAATTATACTTTCAGATGAAAATTGAGGGATGAGGAACTTTATTGTTCCTAAATATATCATGCACGAGGGGGAAACCCAAACTTAATCTGCCTTCAGGATTAAGTTTAAAAAATGCTTTTATTATCATACCTTTGCCGATTCTGTTACACTTCTGAGGCTGTGTAGTCAACCCTAGAGAGAAATTTACTCTAAACCAGAATCTACTTTTTATTCCCTCTCAATCATTTTCATATAGTGACGGCAATATCTTAAGTTGTACTGGTTATTGTTAATATTTATGATGCAGTCTTTAGAGAATTGATACTAAAAGGTTTCTCTTCCTCTTCTTTTTGCTGTCCTGTACTTGATTTCTCCATGGAGAGCATTAACAGTGTCAGGTTTGGTTGTCATTCAGATGAGAGATCTGGAGGAAATCTCAAGAATATAGACCAAAGTATAGTTGAAGAAACATCCCCCCATGAAAGGAATGGTGAAATTTTTTTGTACAGTTAGTCATTGACTTATCACCATTCAGTAAACATTCAAAATTGCTATGGTGCTGAATGAAGGGATTTACAACCCGTACCCAAAGTTTTGGCTTCTGAGCTCCCCTACATTCAAATGATCACAATGCGGGCGCTTGGCTACCATAGGAGCACCACCCACCTGTCTTCCCTCCATTTTGCTGGGCTGGGTGCCTTGGGCCTACTTCCCACCTGACTGGATCCCTATAGGCCTTGGAGCCTGCTTCCCCCTACACGTATGAGACCCTTGGGCCTCTTTTGCAACCCGTCATGCCGTGCTCCATTTACTTCTTCCAAAGATCCTCTTTCAGAAAGAGAATCAGGCAATGTCCCACAGCCTTCCTATGTAGAAGCTGCCTCTTGTTGTTTTGGGATTGGCTAAAATTCTCGCATTCCAAGAATTAAGTAATAATTACATTTCCTTATCTTCTTACAAAGATTTATTGGCTTGGAGCCTGCATAGTTTGCTCCAAAACCTGTAACAGAGGTAGAAATTCAAAGTACTACTGGTACTATTTTGCCCTACAGCATTGATGTTTCAGCATGAAAAGATGATTAGGAGAGCCTATTTATTTATGGATTTCGCAACTCTGCCTTCGGGTTCAGTTTTATTGGTTCAGCAACAGTAACATTCTTTGGAGCTACTCTCGTGTGTCCTTGTGTCTCTGTTTTCATTGAGCTGACCAATGCCCTTTAGGAAGGCTCTTGTAACATTCACATGTATGTAGAATTGACAACTAAGGCTTTATTTCAAAGAAACCTTGTTCTTCCTCTTTATCTTAAATCTTCTAAGCCAATTTAGATTAGCTCTGTGGAGCACCTCTTCCTGTTAACTTTTATATAGGCACTCAGTTTTAAGTGTTCATAAACATTCAGTAAATACTTCTTCTTAAGCACTTGCAAGTGAGCAATGTACATAGGCAAATGAGCACTTAAAAATCAAGCCACAGTTTTGCAGGTGGATGCAATATGGAGTATACTCTGTATGCAAGGATTTTCTCATTTGAATTGACTTGGCAAAGAAGTGCAATTTATCTTCTGCCTGCTTTCCCTAAGGATCCATTATTGGCTTTCATGATATGAATGGTTTCTTAGTGACCAATGCAGGAGGAAGATTGACTGACTGTTAATCCTATTTTATTTCTCAACAGCAGCCTTATGCTTACTGCAGATAATGAAGAACAAATAGATAGCAAGAGATGTTGGTTCTCTTAGTATTGAAGTAGAGGCTTCCCTTGTTCAAACCTCACAACAAACAGATTTCAATGGAACAGAGGCTCTCTCAGAAGATGTTAGGATGTAAATATTACATGTTTAAGAATAAGAAAAGGGTTTGTTACATGAGAAAGAGATGTTAAAGAATACTTATTCTTAAAATTATTAAATTAAATTGTCTGAGTTTTAGTCTTAGTCTTAATAAGATGTTTTACCATTTTATATTTTGTAATTCTGCTATGTTCCAGTGTTGTTTAGTAGAGCAGTATTCCCTGCTTTGCATTTGTTTTTTATGAGTCATTGCTTTGTTTTGGTTCAGATTTGTGTTTTATGCTAGTCATTGACTGAAATAAGGCAATTTGATGTTCGATGTAATATTTGATATTCTTAAAATTAATGAAATTACTTGAAAATAATACAAGAGATGTATATACTGTATATATGCCTGTTGGATTCTTAACCAAAAGTTGTGGTTAGCTAGCGGTTTTCCTGGGACGAGCTGCACACATCTATCCACTCTCTTTCTTCCTGAATTTGGGTAGAAGGCACAAGATCTCCTGGAATTTTCAACATATGATGATGTTTTCAGGTAAATCAATAAGACAAAGCCAATAAAGAGGGTTTCCTTAGTCCTTTGAAAACAATAACATTTCTTGTTAAAGTAAACAAAAATAAAAATTCTAAAGTCATGTCAACCCTCTAAACAGATCACAATTTATCTCTGGAAATTTATCTCTGGAAATCTGAAAGAACTACCAGAAGGGGAAAAAAATAAGCAGTTAAAAAGTGGCAGTCTCTGGGATTCAACACTGACTTGAATGGATAATACACACAGAGAGACACAAAGATTTAAATATGTCTTGAAAATATATTCTACAAGTCAAATGTTGGGATGTCAAATGCTATTGCAACTTGGGTCCAACTGCTAAATTCTTCCTCAAGTTTCATAACTTTGGGCTTTCCCACCATTTACTGTGGGTTTTTTTCCCCCGAAACTTGATTTTATAAATCACCAATTAAATGGTGGATTTCTTCTAGCTGCTTTGTTAATTGTTGAGAGGCTTGCGTAATTTTCAACAGATGCATACTGGTTTTGAACAGCATTCATATTTCATCATAGTAACAGATTCTCTTTCCTGGAGCTGAGAAACTGTGTGTAAGGTTCGTAATTATAGATTACATCAAGTATTAAGCACTGGCTTTCTGTTTGGATGGAGGTATTCAAAGCATCTCTTCTCTACTGTGTGACAACCGCCATCTTTTTGTCACTGTTGCCTGCAGGTCTTCGTGGAGCCATGGCATTTGCTCTTTCCATCCGAGACACTGCAACTTATGCTCATCAGATGATGTTCACCACAACCTTACTTATTGTCTTTTTTACTGTCTGGATCGTTGGTGGAGGGACAACACCCATGCTGTCATGGCTAAATATAAGGTATCCCGGCTGAATTTGAACCAACTTGTTCATAATTGACTTTAAAAAAAAATCAGTGTCAACATAGGTATCAGTGTCAACACGGACTAGAGCTCGTTTGGTCTACTGGTTAAAATACCAAGTTAAAAAACAGGACACTGAGTTCAAGTCCTGCTGTAGCCATGAAAGCCAGCTGGGTGACCTTCGGCCAGTCACTCTCTCTCATCTCAATCCATCTCAGTGGAGTTGTTGTTGTGTGGAAAATAGGAGGAGGAAGGCGTGTTGGATATGATTGCCCCCTTGATTTATTTGTAAAAATAATGAAGGCATGCTATAAATAAACAGAATAGTGTACTTAATTGCATAGAAAAAATAGATCATAATTCATATATTCAGAGGTTTGCTTGCTTTGAACGGTTAAACTGGTTTTGTGTATGTGTTTGTTTGTTTTTAATGGTGAAGGGAGAGTTTCAAATAGAAGATTGCTTTTGATTGATTACTAGTATGAGGAAGAATTCTAAAGCAAGGAGTTGCTTGGACCAGAATCTATAGTTCACTCATAATAAAATTACATCCTTGATTATTTTCATCATCCTTCATTTCAGCAACAAAGTTCTTTAGCATGTATTTTGTCAAATGGTCAGGAGATACTCTTTCCAAACACTTAGGATTTGTTTGGAATTTGGGATGGTTCTCTTTCTTACCCAAAGGAGAACTTTCTAGTCACTCCTGAGCTAAATCATGGATAAAGGAGTGTGCTTCCTAAAGAGACAAGCTTTTAAAGATTGGCAGTGTTAACCTTGTCTCCTTTTAATTAAGCTGAGTCTGTCTGTCTGTATCAGATAGAAAATCATATAAGCTGCAGGACATAAAACAACCCAGATGATGGCAGTCATGGGCAATTGTAATACAAAGAGAAGAGAAGGAGGAGGAGGAGGGATCATAATACCGTTGTATTAGTTGGTTAGAGTTTGAGGCATTGCCAGTTAATCATATTAGAGGTTACAGGTAATCCTCATCTTACGACCACAATTGAGCCCAAAATTTATGTTGTTAAGTGAGAAATTTGTTAAGTGAGTTTTGCCCCATTTTATGGCTTTTCTTGCCTCATTTGTTAAGTGAATCACTGAAGTTGTTAAATTAGCAACGCGGTTGTTAAGTGAACTTGGCTTCCCCATTGACTTTGCTTGTCAGAAGGTTGCAAAAGGTGATCACATGACCCCAGGATACTGCAACGGTCATAAATATGAACCAGCCGTCAAGCATCCAAACGTAAATAAGGTGACCGTGGGGATGCTGCAACAGTCATAAGTGTGAAAAATGATCATAAGTCATTTTTTTTCAGGGCCACTGTAACTTCGAATGGACACTAAACAAACTGTTGTAAGTCGAGGACTACCTGTATCATCCCTGCAGCTGAAGAATATTCTAGCTGAGGTTAATAATAGCGTACTTTGGCACAGTAAGAAACATAGCTGTTACTGATCTTGCTTGTGTTCAGAGGCAATGTGCAGAGGAGGGATTCCGTTTAACTGAACTTATAATTAGAGTATAAGGTGAGGATTACTAGTGAAAACAAAGGATAATATTTCCAAGTGAAAAGTTATGTGCATTTGTTATCAGGCAAACTTCCAATACAAGTTTTTTGTTTACCTTATTCAGTTAGATATCTTTAGCCAGTATTAATGTCCTGCACAATGTTTTGGCTTAATTACTTTGAAGATTTCTTAAAGGTTCTTCATTAGTAAATGCTTGAAAAGAGGGAGCCTTTGTTATAACCTAATTCATTAAGATGGAGGATTGCATTACGTTTAAGTGCTGCATAAACATGAGCGCTTAGCATCCAGTTATCTTTCAGATCTTCTGCCTTTAAAGAAAAAGAATGCTTGAATCAGGATATCCTAAACCACTATGATGCAGAAAAGAGCTGATAATCTGTTTACAGTTGCTTACAGTTCTGACAAAGGAAATGGAGGCGGCAGCTAAAATGTTTTCTGTAAAACAAAGTTTGTGCTCTAAAAATCAATAATTTGAAATGTCTTGTTTTTTGTTAATGTACACCAGAGAGATTTACTCACTTGGGAGCGGTTCCAAGAGTCTGTGCTAAGCACATAATATTACCCAGCCACTGAATAGGTTTGTGTGGTAATAGTATAGGATAGTGTTGACCAGTTTACAATATTACAATTTCAGATCATGGCTAAAGAACCAATACAATACAATACAATAGTAGAGTTGGAAGGGACCTTGGAGGTCTTCTAGTCCAACCCCCTGCCTAGGCAGGAAACCCTATACCGTTTCAGACAAATAGCTATCCAACATCTTCTTAAAGACTTCCAGTGTTGGGGCATTCACAACTTCTGGAGGCAAGCTGTTCCACTGATTAATTGTTCTCACTGTCAGGAAATTTCTCCTCAGTTCTAAGTTGCTTCTCTCCTTGATTAGTTTCCACCCATTGCTTCTTGTTCTACCCTCAGGTGCTTTAGAGAATAGTTTGACTCCCTCTTCTTTGTGGCAACCTCTGAGATATTGGAATAATGCTATCATGTCTCCCCTAGTCCTTCTTTCTCTTAAGCTAAACATACCCAGTTCCTGCAACCGTTCTTCATATGTTTTAGTCTCCAGTCCCCTAATCATCTTTGTTGCTCTTCTCTGCACTCTTTCTAGAGTCTCCACATCTTTTTTACATCGTGGCGACCAGAACTGAATGCAGTATTCCAAGTGTGGCCTTACCAAGGCATTATAAAGTGGTATTAACACTTCACGTGATCTTGATTCTATCCCTCTGTTGATGCAGCCTAGAACTGTGTTGGCTTTTTTGGCAGCTGCTGCACACTGCTGGCTCATATTTAAATGGTTGTCCACTAGGACTCCAAGATCCCTTTCACAGTTACTACTACTGAGTAAGGTATCACCTATACTGTACCTGTGCATTCCGTTTTTGTTGCCTAAATGTAGAACCTTACTCTTTTCACCATTGAATTTCATTTTATTAGATAGTGCCCAATGTTCAAGTTTGTCAAGATCCTTCTGTATCTTAAGCCTATCTTCTGGAGTGTTGGCTATTCCTGCCAGCTTGGTATCATCTGCAAATTTGATGAGTTCCCCATTTATTCCCTCATCCAAATCATTGATGAAGATGTTGAAGAGTACTGGGCCTAAAACAGAGCCTTGGGGTACTCCACTGCATACTTCCCTCCATGTAGATGCAGTTCCATTGAGAACTACACGTTGAGTGCGGTTGGTCAGCCAGTTACCAATCCATCTGGTGGTGATGCTGTCTAACCCACATTCTTCTACTTTATCTAGTAGTAGGTTATGGTCTACCTTATCAAAAGCCTTACTGAAGTCCAAGTAAACTATATCAACGGCATTCCTCTGGTCCACTAATTTTGTCACATTATCAAAGAATGAAATAAGATTAGTCTGGCATGATCTGTTTTTGACAAATCCATGTTGGCTTTTGGCTATTACTTTGTTTGCTTCTAGGTGTTCGCAAATTCGTTGCTTGATTATTTTTTCCAGAATCTTTCCTGGTATTGAGGTTAGGCTGATAGGTCTGTAGTTTCCTGGATCTAATTTTTTCCCTTTTTTGAAGATGGGAACCACATCAGCTCTTTTCCAGTCCTCTGGTAGTTCCCCGGTGTTCCAGGATCTCTGAAAGATATAATTCAGTGGTTCTGAGATCTCGTCTGCTAGTTCCTTCAGAACTCTGGGGTGTAATCCATCCGGTCCTGGTGATTTGAACTCATCTAGGGTAGACAGGTGCTCACTTACCATTTTCTTCCCTATTTCAATTTGTGTTCCTAATTTTGTGGTGCTGCTTTTGATAGGTTGGACTGTTTTATCCCTTTGTGTAAAGACAGATGCAAAACATGAGTTAAATAGTTCTGCTTTCTCCCTGTTGCTTGTCACCTTCTTGCCACTTTCTCCTAGCAATGGACCAATTGTTTCCTTAACTTTTTTCTTGTTTTTAACATGTTGGAAGAAGCTTTTTTTGTTAATTTTTACTTTTGTGGCAAGCCTTTCTTCATTGTGAGCCTTAGCTTTCCTCACTTCATCTTTACAGGCTCGGGCTATTTGCTGATATTCTGCCTTAGTTATGTCCCCCTCCTTCCACTTTTTATACTTACTTTTTTTGTCTTTCAGTTTGTCAGATAGTTGTTTATGCAGCCATGCTGGTTTCTTTTGGGAGCTGTTGTTTTTCTTCTTCATTGGTATTGTGTTAGACTGGGCTTTTCTAATCTCATTTTTCAAAATTTCCCAAGCTTCTTGAGTTGTTTTCCCCTCGAGGATTCTCATCCATGGAATTTTTCCCAAGCTCTCTCTAAGTTTATTGAAATTAGCTTTCTTAAAGTCCAAGACTCTAGTTTGACTTTGTTCTACTACTTGTGTTTGGATAATGTTGAATTCCAATATTGCATGGTCACTTGCCCCCAGGGTTCCTATGGCTTCAACACCTTCTATCATTTCCTCTCTGTTAGTGAGAATTAAGTCCAGTATGGCTGATCCCCTTGTTTCCTTCTCTACTTTTTGGAAAACAAAGTTGTCTGCTAGGTTTGTTAGGAACCTGTTGGATCTTCCACTTGGTGCAGAGTTTGTTTCCCAGTTGATGTCAGGGTAGTTAAAATCTCCCATTACTATTGTGGTGTGCTTCCTACATACCTTAGTTAGCTGACTAGCAAAAAGTTCATCTTCTTCCTCTGCTTGGTTGGGTGGCCTGTAGTATAGACCTATGGCAATGTCATTTCCCCCACAACCTTTAATATTGACCCAAATGCATTCAAGATAGTTCTCATTATTGTTGTGCTCTATTTCTGTAGAGACATAGTTATTTCTTATATATAGTGCAACTCCACCTCCTCTTTTATTTGGTCTATTTCTTTTAAATAATTTAAATCCTTCTAGCTGTATGTTCCATTTGTCAGTTTCATCCCACCAAGTTTCTGTAATGGCAATAATATCATATCTGCCCTCTTTTACTTGAATTTCTAATTCTCCCTGTTTATTCCTCATACTCTGTGCATTGGTATATAGACATTTGAGTCCATTTTGATTGACCTTGTGTTTACTGTCTACATAACCTGTATTATGCCTGACTGCCCCTATTTTCTTGCCACTTGTGTGATTCATGCACATGGTATGACAATCACTATTACATGCTTGGTTTTGCTTGACAGCAGGAGTGATAATCTTACCCACACACACATCTATGTTACATGCATTTATAACCCTATGAATTTTAGTTTGCTGGGGACAGAGATGTTCTGTATCTATTAATTCTCTGTCCCCGCTCTTCAGTTTAAATGTTTATCAAGAAAATCTGTGAATTTAATGCCAAGTAACTCAGTTCCTTTCTTGGATGGGTGCAACCCATCTCTTTTGTACAGTTTTTCATTGGACCAGCTACAGGCTTCATGACTAATAAAACCAAAGCCTTCCCTTTTACACCACTCCTTTAGCCAAACATTAAACTCTGCTACACGCTGGCCCTTCCCTTTTTGTTCCTTATATACAGGTAAAACCTCTGAAAAGATAAGCCTACAACCTATACTATTAAGTTCATACCCCAAGTTCTGGAAATCATTCTGCACAGAAAGTACATCTTTCTGGGATAGATCATTAGTGCCAAGATGTATAATAGCATCAACGTCACAGTCCTTACTTGCATTCTTGACTATCTTAAGAATACGCCTCTTGTCTCTGCTGGCAGTAGCACCTGGCAGACACCTGACCTCTTTTAAAACCTCCTTATCCTCTCCTAAATTAACATCTCTTACGATTGAATCACCAACCAGAAGGTGACTTCTCTTTTTACATACCTTGATCTTCTTCTGCGACTGATGTGTGATACCTGGTTCCCCTTTTCGCCTTTCCGAAGAAAGTTCTTCGTTTTGGACCACGATCCCCTGCTTATTTGAGTCATCATTATCACAACTGCCTTGACCTATCTCTTTAGTGTCCCCATTAAGGTCAGCAAGGGCACTATATCTGTTTTGCTGGGTCACAGCAAAAGCTTTGGGTTTATGGTTCACAGCTCTCAACCTGCCAGATCCCACAGTTGTCCAGACAGCTCTTCTCCTGCAAGGTCTTTGTGGTAGAGGGGGCTGGTAGTGTGGCTTCACCATAGAGTGGAATGGCTGACGTAGACACCTAGTTTCTGCTTGGAGAGCACAGATTACAGATTCTAGATAGGTAATCTGCCTATGTAGACTCGTAATTTGTTTACAAAGGGGACAGTATCCAAATTTGAAAAGAGTACTGCGAAAGACAGGTGCAAAACAGCTATTACATTGAACTAAGCCAGTCATTTTGAAATAAATAAAATCACAATCTCAAACACACTAATCCAGAATGTATTATTGCTATTTTGGTTTATAGATATATGATTCGCGCGCCGTTAGGCGCGCGGGCCCCCACCTCAGTGTCTTTGTCTTGTGACTCACCCCCTCCTTCTCTCCAGCAGCTCCAATCCTAGCTTCAGGAAGGTTCAAATGATATGGAGTTTAAGGGCCCCCACCTCAGTGTCTTTGTCTTGTGACTCACCCCCTCCTTCTCTCCAGCAGCTCCAATCCTAGCTTCAGGAAGGTTCAAATGATATGGAGTTTAAGGGCCCCCACCTCAGTGTCTTTGTCTTGTGACTCACCCCCTCCTTCTCTCCAGCAGCTCCAATCCTAGCTTCAGCAAGGTTCAAATGATATGGAGTTTAAGGGCCCCCACCTCAGTGTCTTTGTCTTGTGACTCACCCCCTCCTTCTCTCCAGCAGCTCCAATCCTAGCTTCAGGAAGGTTCAAATGATATGGAGTTTAAGGGCCCCCACCTCAGTGTCTTTGTCTTGTGACTCACCCCCTCCTTCTCTCCAGCAGCTCCAATCCTAGCTTCAGGAAGGTTCAAATGATATGGAGTTTAAGGGCCCCCACCTCAGTGTCTTTGTCTTGTGACTCACCCCCTCCTTCTCTCCAGCAGCTCCAATCCTAGCTTCAGGAAGGTTCAAATGATATGGAGTTTAAGGGCCCCCACCTCAGTGTCTTTGTCTTGTGACTCACCCCCTCCTTCTCTCCAGCAGCTCCAATCCTAGCTTCAGGAAGGTTCAAATGATATGGAGTTTAAGGGCCCCCACCTCAGTGTCTTTGTCTTGTGACTCACCCCCTCCTTCTCTCCAGCAGCTCCAATCCTAGCTTCAGGAAGGTTCAAATGATATGGAGTTTAAGGGCCCCCACCTCAGTGTCTTTGTCTTGTGACTCACCCCCTCCTTCTCTCCAGCAGCTCCAATCCTAGCTTCAGGAAGGTTCAAATGATATGGAGTTTAAGGGCCCCCACCTCAGTGTCTTTGTCTTGTGACTCACCCCCTCCTTCTCTCCAGCAGCTCCAATCCTAGCTTCAGGAAGGTTCAAATGATATGGAGTTTAAGGGCCTCCACCTCAGTGTCTTTGTCTTGTGACTCACCCCCTCCTTCTCTCCAGCAGCTCCAATCCTAGCTTCAGGAAGGTTCAAATGATATGGAGTTTAAGGGCCCCCACCTCAGTGTCTTTGTCTTGTGACTCACCCCCTCCTTCTCTCCAGCAGCTCCAATCCTAGCTTCAGGAAGGTTCAAATGATATGGAGTTTAAGGGCCCCCACCTCAGTGTCTTTGTCTTGTGACTCACCCCCTCCTTCTCTCCAGCAGCTCCAATCCTAGCTTCAGGAAGGTTCAAATGATATGGAGTTTAAGGGCCCCCACCTCAGTGTCTTTGTCTTGTGACTCACCCCCTCCTTCTCTCCAGCAGCTCCAATCCTAGCTTCAGGAAGGTTCAAATGATATGGAGTTTAAGGGCCCCCACCTCAGTGTCTTTGTCTTGTGACTCACCCCCTCCTTCTCTCCAGCAGCTCCAATCCTAGCTTCAGGAAGGTTCAAATGATATGGAGTTTAAGGGCCCCCACCTCAGTGTCTTTGTCTTGTGACTCACCCCCTCCTTCTCTCCAGCAGCTCCAATCCTAGCTTCAGGAAGGTTCAAATGATATGGAGTTTAAGGGCCCCCACCTCAGTGTCTTTGTCTTGTGACTCACCCCCTCCTTCTCTCCAGCAGCTCCAATCCTAGCTTCAGGAAGGTTCAAATGATATGGAGTTTAAGGGCCCCCACCTCAGTGTCTTTGTCTTGTGACTCACCCCCTCCTTCTCTCCAGCAGCTCCAATCCTAGCTTCAGGAAGGTTCAAATGATATGGAGTTTAAGGGCCTCCACCTCAGTGTCTTTGTCTTGTGACTCACCCCCTCCTTCTCTCCAGCAGCTCCAATCCTAGCTTCAGGAAGGTTCAAATGATATGGAGTTTAAGGGCCCCCACCTCAGTGTCTTTGTCTTGTGACTCACCCCCTCCTTCTCTCCAGCAGCTCCAATCCTAGCTTCAGGAAGGTTCAAATGATATGGAGTTTAAGGGCCCCCACCTCAGTGTCTTTGTCTTGTGACTCACCCCCTCCTTCTCTCCAGCAGCTCCAATCCTAGCTTCAGGAAGGTTCAAATGATATGGAGTTTAAGGGCCCCCACCTCAGTGTCTTTGTCTTGTGACTCACCCCCTCCTTCTCTCCAGCAGCTCCAATCCTAGCTTCAGGAAGGTTCAAATGATATGGAGTTTAAGGGCCCCCACCTCAGTGTCTTTGTCTTGTGACTCACCCCCTCCTTCTCTCCAGCAGCTCCAATCCTAGCTTCAGGAAGGTTCAAATGATATGGAGTTTAAGGGCCCCCACCTCAGTGTCTTTGTCTTGTGACTCACCCCCTCCTTCTCTCCAGCAGCTCCAATCCTAGCTTCAGGAAGGTTCAAATGATATGGAGTTTAAGGGCCCCCACCTCAGTGTCTTTGTCTTGTGACTCACCCCCTCCTTCTCTCCAGCAGCTCCAATCCTAGCTTCAGGAAGGTTCAAATGATATGGAGTTTAAGGGCCCCCACCTCAGTGTCTTTGTCTTGTGACTCACCCCCTCCTTCTCTCCAGCAGCTCCAATCCTAGCTTCAGGAAGGTTCAAATGATATGGAGTTTAAGGGCCCCCACCTCAGTGTCTTTGTCTTGTGACTCACCCCCTCCTTCTCTCCAGCAGCTCCAATCCTAGCTTCAGGAAGGTTCAAATGATATGGAGTTTAAGGGCCCCCACCTCAGTGTCTTTGTCTTGTGACTCACCCCCTCCTTCTCTCCAGCAGCTCCAATCCTAGCTTCAGGAAGGTTCAAATGATATGGAGTTTAAGGGCCCCCACCTCAGTGTCTTTGTCTTGTGACTCACCCCCTCCTTCTCTCCAGCAGCTCCAATCCTAGCTTCAGGAAGGTTCAAATGATATGGAGTTTAAGGGCCTCCACCTCAGTGTCTTTGTCTTGTGACTCACCCCCTCCTTCTCTCCAGCAGCTCCAATCCTAGCTTCAGGAAGGTTCAAATGATATGGAGTTTAAGGGCCCCCACCTCAGTGTCTTTGTCTTGTGACTCACCCCCTCCTTCTCTCCAGCAGCTCCAATCCTAGCTTCAGGAAGGTTCAAATGATATGGAGTTTAAGGGCCCCCACCTCAGTGTCTTTGTCTTGTGACTCACCCCCTCCTTCTCTCCAGCAGCTCCAATCCTAGCTTCAGCAAGGTTCAAATGATATGGAGTTTAAGGGCCCCCACCTCAGTGTCTTTGTCTTGTGACTCACCCCCTCCTTCTCTCCAGCAGCTCCAATCCTAGCTTCAGGAAGGTTCAAATGATATGGAGTTTAAGGGCCCCCACCTCAGTGTCTTTGTCTTGTGACTCACCCCCTCCTTCTCTCCAGCAGCTCCAATCCTAGCTTCAGGAAGGTTCAAATGATATGGAGTTTAAGGGCCCCCACCTCAGTGTCTTTGTCTTGTGACTCACCCCCTCCTTCTCTCCAGCAGCTCCAATCCTAGCTTCAGGAAGGTTCAAATGATATGGAGTTTAAGGGCCCCCACCTCAGTGTCTTTGTCTTGTGACTCACCCCCTCCTTCTCTCCAGCAGCTCCAATCCTAGCTTCAGGAAGGTTCAAATGATATGGAGTTTAAGGGCCCCCACCTCAGTGTCTTTGTCTTGTGACTCACCCCCTCCTTCTCTCCAGCAGCTCCAATCCTAGCTTCAGGAAGGTTCAAATGATATGGAGTTTAAGGGCCCCCACCTCAGTGTCTTTGTCTTGTGACTCACCCCCTCCTTCTCTCCAGCAGCTCCAATCCTAGCTTCAGGAAGGTTCAAATGATATGGAGTTTAAGGCCCTCCACCTCAGTGTCTTTGTCTTGTGACTCACCCCCTCCTTCTCTCCAGCAGCTCCAATCCTAGCTTCAGGAAGGTTCAAATGATATGGAGTTTAAGGGCCTCCACCTCAGTGTCTTTGTCTTGTGACTCACCCCCTCCTTCTCTCCAGCAGCTCCAATCCTAGCTTCAGGAAGGTTCAAATGATATGGAGTTTAAGGGCCCCCACCTCAGTGTCTTTGTCTTGTGACTCACCCCCTCCTTCTCTCCAGCAGCTCCAATCCTAGCTTCAGGAAGGTTCAAATGATATGGAGTTTAAGGGCCCCCACCTCAGTGTCTTTGTCTTGTGACTCACCCCCTCCTTCTCTCCAGCAGCTCCAATCCTAGCTTCAGGAAGGTTCAAAGGATATGGAGTTTAAGGGCCCCCACCTCAGTGTCTTTGTCTTGTGACTCACCCCCTCCTTCTCTCCAGCAGCTCCAATCCTAGCTTCAGGAAGGTTCAAATGATATGGAGTTTAAGGGCCCCCACCTCAGTGTCTTTGTCTTGTGACTCACCCCCTCCTTCTCTCCAGCAGCTCCAATCCTAGCTTCAGGAAGGTTCAAATGATATGGAGTTTAAGGGCCCCCACCTCAGTGTCTTTGTCTTGTGACTCACCCCCTCCTTCTCTCCAGCAGCTCCAATCCTAGCTTCAGGAAGGTTCAAATGATATGGAGTTTAAGGGCCCCCACCTCAGTGTCTTTGTCTTGTGACTCACCCCCTCCTTCTCTCCAGCAGCTCCAATCCTAGCTTCAGGAAGGTTCAAATGATATGGAGTTTAAGGGCCCCCACCTCAGTGTCTTTGTCTTGTGACTCACCCCCTCCTTCTCTCCAGCAGCTCCAATCCTAGCTTCAGGAAGGTTCAAATGATATGGAGTTTAAGGGCCCCCACCTCAGTGTCTTTGTCTTGTGACTCACCCCCTCCTTCTCTCCAGCAGCTCCAATCCTAGCTTCAGGAAGGTTCAAATGATATGGAGTTTAAGGGCCCCCACCTCAGTGTCTTTGTCTTGTGACTCACCCCCTCCTTCTCTCCAGCAGCTCCAATCCTAGCTTCAGGAAGGTTCAAATGATATGGAGTTTAAGGGCCCCCACCTCAGTGTCTTTGTCTTGTGACTCACCCCCTCCTTCTCTCCAGCAGCTCCAATCCTAGCTTCAGGAAGGTTCAAATGATATGGAGTTTAAGGGCCCCCACCTCAGTGTCTTTGTCTTGTGACTCACCCCCTCCTTCTCTCCAGCAGCTCCAATCCTAGCTTCAGGAAGGTTCAAATGATATGGAGTTTAAGGGCCCCCACCTCAGTGTCTTTGTCTTGTGACTCACCCCCTCCTTCTCTCCAGCAGCTCCAATCCTAGCTTCAGGAAGGTTCAAATGATATGGAGTTTAAGGGCCCCCACCTCAGTGTCTTTGTCTTGTGACTCACCCCCTCCTTCTCTCCAGCAGCTCCAATCCTAGCTTCAGGAAGGTTCAAATGATATGGAGTTTAAGGGCCCCCACCTCAGTGTCTTTGTCTTGTGACTCACCCCCTCCTTCTCTCCAGCAGCTCCAATCCTAGCTTCAGGAAGGTTCAAATGATATGGAGTTTAAGGGCCCCCACCTCAGTGTCTTTGTCTTGTGACTCACCCCCTCCTTCTCTCCAGCAGCTCCAATCCTAGCTTCAGGAAGGTTCAAATGATATGGAGTTTAAGGGCCCCCACCTCAGTGTCTTTGTCTTGTGACTCACCCCCTCCTTCTCTCCAGCAGCTCCAATCCTAGCTTCAGGCAAGGTTCAAATGATATGGAGTTTAAGGGCCCCCACCTCAGTGTCTTTGTCTTGTGACTCACCCCCTCCTTCTCTCCAGCAGCTCCAATCCTAGCTTCAGGAAGGTTCAAATGATATGGAGTTTAAGGGCCCCCACCTCAGTGTCTTTGTCTTGTGACTCACCCCCTCCTTCTCTCCAGCAGCTCCAATCCTAGCTTCAGCAAGGTTCAAATGATATGGAGTTTAAGGGCCCCCACCTCAGTGTCTTTGTCTTGTGACTCACCCCCTCCTTCTCTCCAGCAGCTCCAATCCTAGCTTCAGGAAGGTTCAAATGATATGGAGTTTAAGGGCCCCCACCTCAGTGTCTTTGTCTTGTGACTCACCCCCTCCTTCTCTCCAGCAGCTCCAATCCTAGCTTCAGGAAGGTTCAAATGATATGGAGTTTAAGGGCCCCCACCTCAGTGTCTTTGTCTTGTGACTCACCCCCTCCTTCTCTCCAGCAGCTCCAATCCTAGCTTCAGGAAGGTTCAAATGATATGGAGTTTAAGGGCCCCCACCTCAGTGTCTTTGTCTTGTGACTCACCCCCTCCTTCTCTCCAGCAGCTCCAATCCTAGCTTCAGGAAGGTTCAAATGATATGGAGTTTAAGGGCCCCCACCTCAGTGTCTTTGTCTTGTGACTCACCCCCTCCTTCTCTCCAGCAGCTCCAATCCTAGCTTCAGGAAGGTTCAAATGATATGGAGTTTAAGGGCCCCCACCTCAGTGTCTTTGTCTTGTGACTCACCCCCTCCTTCTCTCCAGCAGCTCCAATCCTAGCTTCAGGAAGGTTCAAATGATATGGAGTTTAAGGGCCCCCACCTCAGTGTCTTTGTCTTGTGACTCACCCCCTCCTTCTCTCCAGCAGCTCCAATCCTAGCTTCAGGAAGGTTCAAATGATATGGAGTTTAAGGGCCCCCACCTCAGTGTCTTTGTCTTGTGACTCACCCCCTCCTTCTCTCCAGCAGCTCCAATCCTAGCTTCAGGAAGGTTCAAATGATATGGAGTTTAAGGGCCCCCACCTCAGTGTCTTTGTCTTGTGACTCACCCCCTCCTTCTCTCCAGCAGCTCCAATCCTAGCTTCAGGAAGGTTCAAATGATATGGAGTTTAAGGGCCCCCACCTCAGTGTCTTTGTCTTGTGACTCACCCCCTCCTTCTCTCCAGCAGCTCCAATCCTAGCTTCAGGAAGGTTCAAATGATATGGAGTTTAAGGGCCCCCACCTCAGTGTCTTTGTCTTGTGACTCACCCCCTCCTTCTCTCCAGCAGCTCCAATCCTAGCTTCAGGAAGGTTCAAATGATATGGAGTTTAAGGGCCCCCACCTCAGTGTCTTTGTCTTGTGACTCACCCCCTCCTTCTCTCCAGCAGCTCCAATCCTAGCTTCAGGAAGGTTCAAATGATATGGAGTTTAAGGGCCCCCACCTCAGTGTCTTTGTCTTGTGACTCACCCCCTCCTTCTCTCCAGCAGCTCCAATCCTAGCTTCAGGAAGGTTCAAATGATATGGAGTTTAAGGGCCCCCACCTCAGTGTCTTTGTCTTGTGACTCACCCCCTCCTTCTCTCCAGCAGCTCCAATCCTAGCTTCAGGAAGGTTCAAATGATATGGAGTTTAAGGGCCCCCACCTCAGTGTCTTTGTCTTGTGACTCACCCCCTCCTTCTCTCCAGCAGCTCCAATCCTAGCTTCAGGAAGGTTCAAATGATATGGAGTTTAAGGGCCCCCACCTCAGTGTCTTTGTCTTGTGACTCACCCCCTCCTTCTCTCCAGCAGCTCCAATCCTAGCTTCAGGAAGGTTCAAATGATATGGAGTTTAAGGGCCCCCACCTCAGTGTCTTTGTCTTGTGACTCACCCCCTCCTTCTCTCCAGCAGCTCCAATCCTAGCTTCAGGAAGGTTCAAATGATATGGAGTTTAAGGGCCCCCACCTCAGTGTCTTTGTCTTGTGACTCACCCCCTCCTTCTCTCCAGCAGCTCCAATCCTAGCTTCAGGAAGGTTCAAATGATATGGAGTTTAAGGGCCCCCACCTCAGTGTCTTTGTCTTGTGACTCACCCCCTCCTTCTCTCCAGCAGCTCCAATCCTAGCTTCAGGAAGGTTCAAATGATATGGAGTTTAAGGGCCCCCACCTCAGTGTCTTTGTCTTGTGACTCACCCCCTCCTTCTCTCCAGCAGCTCCAATCCTAGCTTCAGGAAGGTTCAAATGATATGGAGTTTAAGGGCCCCCACCTCAGTGTCTTTGTCTTGTGACTCACCCCCTCCTTCTCTCCAGCAGCTCCAATCCTAGCTTCAGGAAGGTTCAAATGATATGGAGTTTAAGGGCCCCCACCTCAGTGTCTTTGTCTTGTGACTCACCCCCTCCTTCTCTCCAGCAGCTCCAATCCTAGCTTCAGGAAGGTTCAAATGATATGGAGTTTAAGGGCCCCCACCTCAGTGTCTTTGTCTTGTGACTCACCCCCTCCTTCTCTCCAGCAGCTCCAATCCTAGCTTCAGGAAGGTTCAAATGATATGGAGTTTAAGGGCCCCCACCTCAGTGTCTTTGTCTTGTGACTCACCCCCTCCTTCTCTCCAGCAGCTCCAATCCTAGCTTCAGGAAGGTTCAAATGATATGGAGTTTAAGGGCCCCCACCTCAGTGTCTTTGTCTTGTGACTCACCCCCTCCTTCTCTCCAGCAGCTCCAATCCTAGCTTCAGGAAGGTTCAAATGATAGGCAAGAATTTAGTGTGGCTTATTGTGATTAACTATCCTGGCTAGAGATTATTTAACCGTGATGGCAAACCTATGGCACGCAAGCCACAGATGGCACCCTGAGCCATGTCTGCCAGTACGCGAGCTGTCAGCTCCAGCACACATATGTGTGCTGGCCAGTTGATTTTCGGCCTTCCGGAGAACTAGGAGAGGCTGTTTTCGCCCTCCCCAGGTTCCAGGAAGGCCTCCGAGGACAAAAAACGGGCCCAATGGGCCATCTGGAAGTTTGGAAATGATCCGTTTCCGGCTTCCAGAGGCCTCTGGGGGAGTCAAGGGAAGTTGTTTTTACCCTCCCCAGGCTTCAGGAAAGCTGAAGCAGTTTCTGAACTTCCAGTTGGCCCGTTGGGCCCATTCTCTGCCCTCCCCAGGCTCTGGAGGCTTTCCTGAAGCCTGGGGAGGGGGAAAAGGCCTCCCCTGGGCCCTCGGAGGCCCTCCAGAAGCTGGAAACGAATCATTTCCAAACTTCCAGTTGGCCCGTTGGGCCCGTTTTTTGCCCTCTCCAAGCTCCAGTGGCTTTCCTGGAGCCTGGGGAGGGCGAAAAGGGCCTCCCCCGGCACCCCAGAGAAAATACCAAGCTCAGCTTGGAGACGAGCAGTGCGGCACGCATGAGGGGGAACATGTGGGGGTTGTGCGCATGCGCATGTGGGGACACAATTTGCATTATGAGTACCAGTACACGCGCATGCACTCTCACAGTTGTGGCTCCCAACAACAAAAATGTTCGTCATTACTGACATATAACATTATAGTTTTGAAATGTCTTTATAAACCTGAGTTGGAATGATTTAGATTCTGAATTGACCAACCATAAATATTTATTTATTTATTTATTTATTTTACGTAGCTGCTCAAGTTATATTAAATTCTGGGTGTCTTCCAATCAATTAGCATTAGCAGATACTTCATTTTAACAAGTTGTTAAAATTATGTACTATCTTTGTGCATGCTGCTAGAGACTGAAGGACAAACTAGATAAGAAAGAGAAAGTATACCAGCCACTATCATCTTAGTTTGCCTTTGATGGCTCTTAACTTTTTTTAAAATTAAATAATAATTTAGGCTCTAATTTTATGGCTTGAAAATACTGCATGTCTGAATTGAGTCACAGTTTCATATAGTTGATGCATCAATTGATAGCACTTGGTTGGGTAATTTCTGAAAACTTCTGACAGTTGGAACTTTGGAACTGTTCAAGTTAGCCTGGCAAGAATTATTCAGTCCGTGAAGAACTATCAAAAAGGCTTGATCCATATTTTGGAACTTTTATTTAGTAATTTTAAAACAATACGTTCCATAATTTTAGTTCTTTCTAAAATGTCAAGAATGGCATCTTGGATAGATGGTATAATACCACATACGTTTTGCATTGCCCCAGGAACATTGATCCAGAATTTTGAAAATAAATATAACCTGTTAAATTTTATATGTGTATTTTTTTCAGTGTAATTGAAATTCTGGTAACAATTTTATCCATAATGATCTACAAGTGTTATATGCAAATACAAGGACATTTCTCCCTGTCTTTCTAATCAGTTAAACTTTGATTCAGGTATGGCTTCACAACAGTATGCATCAAAACTTATTCTTACTGTGTTTTTTCCTCCATACAACATTCTTTCAAAGAAAGCTTCTTAAAAGGAGGAAGATCATTCTAGAAATGATGAGATACATTGCAAAGGACTTCAGTGGAAGGGGCACAGTGGTGAAAAATTTAGCTAAGGCGTCCGATGCAAGCAGAACTTTTCTTGGCAAAACACTCGAATTATGATCACAGAAAATGCCACAATATTCCCTTGTTGCCAGAGGTTGTCATTTCCATAGAGCAGGGGTGTCCAAATCTGGGAAGCTTAAGACTTGTGGACTTCAACTCCCACGAAGTCCACGATTGTGGACTTCAACTCCCACGATCCCAGCATGGCTGGCTGGGGAATTCTGGGAGTTGAAGTCCACAAGTCTTAAGCTTCCCAAGTTTGGACACCCCTGCCATAGAGAAAAGAGCAGGAAAGCGAATACAAGTAGCTCTCAAATAACAGCCATTTGCTTGGGGACTATTCAAAGCGACAACGGCACTGAACAAAGTGACTTATGACTGCTTTTCACACTTACAACTGTTGCAGCATCCCCATGGTCACATGGTCAAAATGTATACACTTGCCAACTGGCATGTATTTATGAGGGTTGTCCGGTTTCGTGGTCACATTTTGTGACATTCTGACAAGCAAAGTCAATGGGGAAGCCAAATTCACTTAACAACCATGTTTACCTACTTAACAACTGCAGTGATTCAATTAACAACTGTGGCAAGAAAGGTCCTAAAATGGGGGGAAACTCATTTAACAATGAGTCTCGCTTAGCAACTGAAATTTGGGGCTCAGTAGTGGTCATAAGCCGAGGACTACTTGTATGAATCATATAGCTTGGACACATTGTGCTGCAAGGCAAAGATGGGTTGCATTCCTTCTCTACATTTTTGGTGTGACTGCCGAACTCTTGAGTCCGGAGTAATAAAGTACCATGATGTTACATTGCGTCCAAATATGCTCCAGCTGCCTCATTATAATCAGTCTCTGGATTTTAACCAGTGACGTGCAGTCAGGTGAGGCAAGTGAGGCACAGCCTAACCTCTCATCATCAGGGCAGCGAGTCATTCGATGGGAAACTTGCCTTTTGGGAGGAATGACCAGCTTGGCTCCCGCTTTCGATCTGCCGCCCAACGACCGAACGGAGAAGCGAAGAGGCAGGAGAGACAAAGCAGGAGCCAAGCCGAGTCATTCCTTCCAAGAGGGAAGTTTCCTATCAAATGACTCACTGCCCTAGACTCGAGGCTCCAGTCCAGCCTGCAGTGCTTGCAGCCCCCGCCAGCTCCTCCAGGGACTCCCAAGCTTGGCACCAGAGAGCCGCCGCGAGAGAGGCCGGCCAGGTTGCCGGGGCGGTGGCAGAGGTTCCCTTTGTTCTTTCGGGTGCGGGAAGCAGGGGGGGAGGCTTCCTCCACTTCGTCCGCTCCCCATCAGCACTGTCTTTGCCCGACAAGCGCGCCCCGGATTCCACGCAGCTCTGACAGGCGGTGCCGTGGCCGAATCCCAGGGCGGAGGGCGGCAGGTCGCAACTGAGCATGCCTGACTGTGGAATTCTGGGAGTTGAAGTCCACAAGTCTAAAAAAATTGCTGCCTCACCGCACATCACTGATTTTAACCAATAAAGTGTAATACTTAGATGAGGATCTGGCCTGAATGAAATAGAAAACTCTTGCCTATAATGGTGCATTGCAGATAGTCCTTAACTTATAACCATAATTGATCCCAAAGCTTCGTTGCTAAGTGGGACAGTTATTAAGTGAGTTTGGTCCCATTGAATGATGTTTCTTGCCACAATTGTTAAGGGAATCTTTGCAGTTGTTAAGTGAACTTGGCTTTCCCATTTACTTTGTTTGTCAAAAGGTTGCAAAAGGTGATCACATGACCCTGGGACACTGCAACCATCATAAATATGAACCAGTTGCCAAGCATCTGAATTTTTATCATGTGCCTGTGGGGATGCCGCAACAGTCATAACTGTGAAATATGATTATAAGTCACTTTTTTCAGTACCGTCCATAACTTTGGACAGTCACTAAATAAACTGTTGTAAGTGAAGGACTACCTGTATTTGAATGATCATATGAGGGTCCTTCAGCAGTCCAAGCTGAAGCTTCCTCTCCAGGAAGTATCTATTGAGTGACTGCTATAAACACAATCAGATTTTTTTAAAGTTCACAGTTCACTTTTCTTAGTATTCTAAAGTGAAGGAGAAAACAGTAGAAAGTCCTTGGATGCTGGTCAAGCAGGCATCCAGAGTTACTGAAGAAACAACTGAGAAAATCACAGAAGCAAAAAAAACCTTAGGAAAGTAGGTTGCCACTACAGGAAGCAAAGACCTGGAAAGAAGATGGTTGCATTCCATAAAAGCATAAAGAGAAGGACAGAAGTGACTCTGAAAAGAGTAGAAACAAATGAACCTAGGAATGAGAGGAGGAATGATGGGAAAACTTCTCATAAATACCTCTGATTAATTATCATAACAGGTTTTCCATATACATTTCAGCTCAAGATTTTTGTTTGCTTAGTAGGGTTGATGAAGACTTCTAGTGTTTCATTATGTGGAAATTTGTAAACTTAAGGCAGGAGGTCATCAAGACTTCCTCCATCCTTGCTGTCCACATTTCATTGGAGCAGGGGTGGTATACACTTACCTTCCCTACCAGTTCGCAAATGTGAGTGCGCGCAGATCCCTCCGTGCATGCGCTTTGATGGAAAAAGGGGCTAAATGGGATGCCATAGAGCCGGGCGTGGGTGGGTGAAGCCTCCTGGAATTTCCGCTACCAGTTCGGGCGATCCGGTCCGGACCGGTAAAATACCACCTCTGCATTGGAGTCGAAGTGGGTGGAAGGGAGAGGGGGAAATGAATGAATGAACCCTGGTTATGGATCAAGGAAACTTGAAAGGGAAGGTTTGCTTGGTGCCCTTAATTTCTTTTAATTATAATCTTAATAATGCTTGTTAGTTTACTGAGTTACTTAATACTGTTGTCTTTTTTTTACTGTTCTTTTTTATATTCATACTTTGCATCCCATTGATGATATTTTGTTTTGGGTAAAGCAGTCCTAGAAGAAACAACATGGAAGGGCAATTTGTTTTTGTTTTTTAAATGTGTAAGTAAACCAATCCCATTTTTGTGCTATACTAGAGTCGGTGAATATATTCCAGCGGTGGAAGAGATGAATGAAAGCCGTTGGCTGTATTTCAGGTGACCAAACAGAATGACCTTTACCTGGTGCTTGGCTTTCTTCATTTTTCTAACCTCAAGCGTGTGCATTCTTTGTCTGCTGTTGCATGCCTTTCTCTTAATGCTGCAGAAGACTTTTTACCATTCTTCGTTTTTCTGCAAATTTTGCTACGTGTGAATTGGAAAAAATACTATTGTCATTCTCCATGATGTTCTGTCTAGCAACTGAAAAGAGTGCAGAAACTCACAAGCAACCATAAGTGTGCTAGGAGCTAACTCTTTTGCAAATCAGATTACATTTATTATCTTGTCCCAAAACCCACTTCAACTTTTTTACATTATCTGGCCTTTGCCAAACTGGGCTATTTGTCCAAATCCTGATGAGGGTTGGGATTTTTTTTACATTGAATTTCTCCTTAAATAAACTAAGTCAATTTGTAGGTGGAAGTAGATATTCTAAAGAAATGTTTGCCAGAAATGGATTTGGGAATAATAATAATTCAACTGGCAGCCACATATTAAAAGTACATAGGTAGCAGATTTGGTTTTTGAATATCTAATAACTATATTTTTGGAAAATCTAAGTAATGTTCCACTGGTTTGGATTTTTCTATGTCTGCTCATTTTTTTCTTTTGCATTAAATGCTGTAGCTATGGGTTACTATGGATGTTGTACTGAAATTTAAAACCCTGCCAAATATAAGGCTTTAGAGACTCAGTTTTGGTTATCCTTGTTGTGAGGAAAACATGAAATAACCGAGCTGTTTGAGCAAACTATAGTTTTGTACTGATTATAAATAACTATTATATAAATAAAAACATTGTTTGCTTGCCAGGCATCAGAGAAAAGAGGTGGGAGTTTATGATTTTGGAAGGCTGTCTTCCAAATTTTTGCCAAGTATGTTTCCCAAGCAGATGGAACAGAGAGAATGCTCTCTCCAATTTGTATTGGGGAACATTCTCATTCAGATAACCTGGTTTGAATTATGGAGGATATTATTACCGCTCAAAGTTTGGGTTTTGATGTACAAATAAAAGTAGAGTTTTATGGTCCTTGGTTATGATCTATAAATAAAATCATATCCACCCAGAGTCATTGTATACGAGATGGGTAGCCAATAAATTTCAAAATAAATTTGCTAAAAGTATCCTGGAATTAGAATAGAAGCACAGTAATATTTAACAATTGTTATTTTACCAGACACTTTCTGCTACTTTGCATCTTTCCCTAAGTAGTTGTACTTAAATATGAGTTCATAGATGTTGCTAGTTTAGGAAGCCGAAACTGTCAAGACCCTGGTCTGAAAAAGAGAGTGTGTTGTCTTCCTCCCTATTCTATACACATAAACTGCAGTCTAACCTAGATTAAAATCCATTGCCTGCGCACTTGTGTATAATAAAAGATCGTAACTGTTCCCTTGGGCCATGGGTCCTCAAACTACGGACCGTGGGCCGCATGTGTCCTGCCAAAGCCGTTAATCTGGCCTGCGCAGGATCACAAGGCTTCCCCCCCCCCACATCGCCCCCCATACCTTTCGGCTGGCGCAGGACTTACCTTCACGAGCACCATGGGCTAGAGCTAAAAGGTAAGGCCCACAATTTTGGCCTGCAGAGATGATCTGGAGGCTGGGGATGTGAAAAATAGGGTGCACAGATGCCCTAGGGGGCCAAAAATCAGACAAAACCCCTGCCTTGGGCCTTTCCTTGTCAATACAATTTTTGCCCCAAAATTGAGCCGTTTTTGCCTGGTTTTGGCCTGCAGAATGCTTCTGCAGGTATGTGTATGTGAAAAACAAAGTGCACAGACGCCCCAGGAGGCTAAAAAACCAGCAAAAAGGCCCGTTTTTCACCTCCCCTGGCCTCCAGAAGATAGATAGAGATAGATAGACAGAGAGAAAGAGAGGGGGGGGACAGAGGGAGTGGGAGAGGGAAAGAGACAGAAAGAGAGAAAGAGTGAGAGAGACAAAGAGAGAGAGAAACAGAGAGAGGGAGAGACAGAAAGACATAGAGATTTCTCAAGCTCCTTGGGTCTGGGAAGAATTGCTGAAAAACTGAGTTTCCTGAAATAGACCACTAGACTCCTAAACAACTGAAAAAACAATCTAGTAAAAAATTAAGGCAACCAAAACAGCAATATGCAAACAAAAGCAAATAAAACATCCCCGGGAGCAAAACAAATTAGAGTTTAATTTGTGTGCATTGTTCAATGGACTGTTAAATTGGCCATGTCCACCCAATCACATGACCACGTAGCCACTCCCACTAAGCCAGTCTGCCCCCCCCCCAAACAGTCTGAGGGACCATGAATTGGCCCCCTGTTTAAACGGTTTGATAATCCCTGCATTGGGCCTTTCCTTGTCAATACAGATTGCCACTCAAGGCCCCAAGAATTAAATTGCCCCATACATCTCCATACTAGGGTTGCAAGTCAGATGAGAGTGTCTTGCTCTTCAAAGTACAACCACAGAGTTAACTTTATGTTTCTGTTTCATGTAATTTAGCTGGGTGGATGCAAAATAGTAGAAAGCTATATATGGATAAACTGAAAATATGGCTTGTTCAAAAGAATTTGGGCAGTAAAGTTGATAAACAGAAAATCATAGTGGAAAGTTTTGTTTGTTTGTGATGAGTCATAGAGACCCAGAGGAATATAAGATATATTTTAAAACATTTCACTGTATTGTAAGTTAAAACATTACTACAAAGAATCCTCTTTCGGTTAAGAATGGTATCAGCCATATTCCTTGCCCTTTGCATTTACTTGGCAACAAATTTGCCTCGGGTTTTAATTTTTTGTTGGGTTCTAAACTTCACTGATAAGCTGTGCTATTGGTGAGTGATCTTTTCATACTTACAAGATTTCTACTGCCTTAAAAAAAACTACTTGCTTATGGTGCATTTTCCGGCAGCGTTGACTGAACTGTTGGCTTGCTATGCAATCGGTTCTTCAGTCTTTATTTCACTTCTGATAACTGAATTCCTCAAAGAAGCCTCTACAGAATTGATGTAGTCACTAGAGATTTCCGGTCACATTCTCCTACATTCTGGGAACTGATTTAGTACCATGGTATAAGTGCAGGAGACAGTGTGTGTGTGTGTGTGTGAGAGAGAGAGAGAGAGAGAGAGAGAAAGAGAGAGAGAGAGAGAGGAAGAGAGAGAGAGAGAGAGAGAGAGAGAGAGAGAGAGAGAGAGAGAGAGAGTTGAAGTCAACAGGACTTAAAGTTGCCACGATTGGTCACCCCTGCCCTACTGTCTTTCAAGACCAGATAACTCATTTGCTTGATTAATAACAACAGCCATTAGAAATTAAAATCCAGATAGGGACTGGAAGCTTCTCTTAAGAAATCTGGATGTCTTATTAAAACAGTGACAAAGCTGATGAAGCTTTCAGGGTCTGTAATAGTCAAACAAGCGTTCTCTTTCTACACAATATTCATAGCTTCAGTTTTATGAAGTGGCATTTTACTGAGGTTGTTAAAAAAATACACTACTATCCTGAAATTAGAAGGGACGCAGTGGCTCAGTGGCTGCTGAGCTTGTCGATCAGAAAGATCAGCAGTTCAGCGGTTCGAATCCCTAGCACCCCGTAACGGAGTGAGCTTCTGTTACTTGTCCCAGCTTCTGCCAACCTAGCAGTTCGAAAGCATGTAAAAAAATGCAAGTAGAAAAATAGGAACCACCTTTGGTGGGAAGGTAACAGCGTTCTGTGCTCCTTTGGCGTTTAGTCATGCTGGCCACATGACTGTGGAGACGTCTTCAGACAGTGCTGGCTCTTCGACTTTGAAATGGAGATGAGCACTGCCTCCTAGAGTCGGGAATGACTAGCACATATGTGCGAGGGGAACCTTTACCTTTACCTTTATCCTGGAATTAGAGTAGAAGCATAGTGGTACTTATTATATTACCAGACACTTTCTGGTACTCTTTGTACTATGCATACGTACACTATGCTAAATCTTTTCCACTAGCCTCAAGCCCAGTGGAAAAAGTATTAATTCAGTTAATTATCTCATGCTCTTTGTTTCCCGATATTTCTACAGAGTTGGAGTTGACCCTGATCAAGACCCTCCACCCAACAATGACAGCTTCCAAGTCTTACAAGGAGTAAGTAGTTAACTTTTTCAACAAGTCAGTGATGTTCCTATACAAGCATGTTTGAGCAGCATTCATATTCTACATTTCCGCTCCCCCCCCCAAACATGTGGTCAACTCATGTGGTTGTGAATTTCACAGGTAAGATTCAGCCTTGTATTACAATATATACCGTATTTTTCGGAGTATAAGATACACCGGAGTATAAGACGCGCCAAGGTTTTGGAAAAAAAAAGGTTTTGACTCTGCAAACCATTTTTCGCAAAAAGAGGCAGGTTTTTTTAAAAGAGCATGAATAGCCCTTAGGAGGCTTGTAGAGTGCTCCTGGGAGGGTAGGGGGCCAAAACTAAGCAAAAAACAGTCCGTTTCTCGCAAATGGGTAGCCTTTAGGAAGCTTATAGAGTGCTCCTAGGGGCTGGGGGAAGGGCAAAATTGAGCAAAACCCGGTCCATTTATTGCTCATTTCTGCCCTCCCCATCCCCTAGGAGCTCTCTGAAAACTATGCACGGCCATTTTGGTGACGGGGGCAGGATTTCAGGAAGCAAAAAATGCTGTATTCAGTGTATCAGACGCACTCAGATTTTCAACCTCTTTTTTGAGGGGAAAAGGTGCATCTTATACTCTGAAAAATACGGTATGTATATGGGGCAGCCAAGTTCTTTGTTTGTTAGAGAGTTTTAGATGTTTAGTCTTCCATTTTGTTTCACCCTATAAGTACATAGGGAAAGGAAGGGAAAGAAGGAACAGTCACATATTGCCTTGTTTTCTTTCATCTTTGTCCTCTTCTGCTGTGCCTTCTTACCTTGTTGCCCCATATCTATTTTATGTATTTCTTACCAAAGAAGATCCAATTTTGGGTGTGTTTGTTTGTTTTAGGAAATTTATCTTGCTGCCTATTAGCACATGGTGACTCAAGGCAGCTTACAAGAATATAAAAACCTCATATAGAAGCAATAAAACTCATAAAAGAGAGAATCATATAATAAAATAATATAATAAAATAACCCCCACCCTGGTGACAGCACATCACATGAGCCATTTAATGGGCTCCATCCCACTTTGCGTTTCCCAGGCCCACTGGCAGAACAAGGTCTTCAGCGCCTTCCAGAAGAGTGTTAGAATGGGGGCCATTCTAATCTCTGGGGGAATTATATTCCAGAGAGAGGGAGCCACCACAGAAAAGGCCCTTCTTCTGGGTCCCACTAGGATTATCTCTCTAGGTGATGGGACCTGCAACATTCCTTCCCTCCCTGCTCTGGTGGGTTGGATATATGTGACCGACAAGAGATGATCCCTCAGATAACCTGGTCCCAAGACATGAAGGGAACCAGTACCTTGAATTGCACCCGGAAGCAAATCAGCAACCAATGCAGCTCCCACAAGAGAGGTGATACATGTGCACACCGAGGTCTGCACAAAACCACGTGGGCCGTTGCATTTTGCACCAACTGGATGCTCTTCAAGGGCAGCCCCATTTAGAGCATGTTGCAATAGTCAAGACAGGAAATGACTAGGGCATGAGTGACCATGAGTAGGGATTGTTGGTCCAGGAAAGCTGGCGCCCAACCCACAGTATTCCTAAATTTATGTTTTTAGAATTAGTTTTTACATATAAAAACAGCTAAAGCTTAGTGTCCTACATCCCTGGCAGTCACCATATCCATTATTGCATTCACCAAGACATATGTGAAGGATTAACTTCGTTAAAGGTTTGGAGGGAGAAATGCAATGTTCCTTTTGAATAACCTTACTTCCTTTTCAAATATCTCCTAAGAATTTTTGCTTTTTGTTACCTTTTGTTTTCAACTGCCCTGACTGAATCTTCTAATTATCAGCAATTGTCCAAACTCATCTCAGGAAAGACAACCATCTAGCTAGTTAAATAATTTATTGATAATATTTATTTATGTTTATACGGACATTTTTCATCTGCTCTTCCTTATAACCAAAATTCCACTTTGACAGTTTTTATGTTGTTTAGAGCTATATAATTAGGATAAAAGGCAGGATGCTATCCTGATACTCATGCCCTAAATAGGAGTAGTATAAGTTATTATACATCCTTCCTTTTATGTCCTATGGAGGAACTCCGTGTTTGTAAATAGCTTGCTTCATACAGCTCATGTAGCTTAAGTAAACTTTGGATCCAGTTGGTATATTTAGTAATGAGGTTCTGTATTCTGCACATTTTCATACAATGGACTCCAGGTTTTGTATGGATATGGGCACTTTACATTCTTGTATCCGAAGTGAAACTGGAAAAAAGGATACCCTCTTCTCCAAGATGTCCTTTATTTGACTTTTTTTGGCTTTCATTTGGCAAGATGGACACATTTCCAAACAAAGTGCAGGGTTGTATCCCTCATCCAGTTTCATTTTCTAAACATGTCTGTAAGTGTTATGTTTCTGACCCCTTTGAAAAGAAAAAGTCTGCTGGAAAACTATTGCCATTGTTCAGTTTTGTCTTGTGTACACTCGGTTATATTATTCCTTTATTTGACAATGTTCCTTGCATAACAAAATCATCTTTCCTGCCCAGGATGGTTCAGATGCTGATCGAAGGAATCGGACAAAACAGGAAAGCGCATGGATCTTCAGGCTTTGGTACAGCTTTGACCACAAGTATCCTTTCCAGACTCTTAATAGACAAAATTCTATGCAATACACGAAGCCATTGTAAAAACTCCCAATCCTTGTCTGGTCTGAGCAGGCCACGTATTCCAGTAAAAACAACTGCTAAATGAAGTTTCTATTATGCTCCAGAACAGAAATGAAGTAGCCAAATGAATCACTCTTATTGTGAGCAAAAAAACAAGATGGCCTATCCCTCCAAGTGGTACAAGACAGAATATGTGAAGAATTCCTATTAGAGCAGCTCATCTACAAGGAAAACATTCTGAACATGTTATTCTACATCTTCCAGATTCAGTTCAGAAAGTTGGTCCAGGCCACGAGATGGTTGTTGACTGCACTTGAGTTCATCACTGCTGAATTTAACTGTTACACTCAAGATGCCTATATTAATCTTGAAACTAAGACTTGGAATTTGGTTTATTAATAGTTTTTACAGATGGTTCCTCTACTAGTTTCATAACTTATTTTTACACTGGAGTTAGTTAATGTGCTCTGAAGGCTTCTTTATTTAATCAGCTCTATGGTCTGGCTGATGGTTGATTACCTTTTGTCCCGTGAATTCTTCATTTTCCTTTTTTCCTTATGATGCCTGATACCTGGTGGCTAGCTCTATTCATAATTCATAGTTCAGTACAAGAATGGGCTGAAATTACTGTATCTATTAATAGTGGGATGTGGTGTATCTATTAATTAAGGTGGCTCAAAGGGACACAGTGGCTCAGTAGCTAAGACGCTGAGCTTGTTGATCAGAAAGGTTGGCAGTTCGGCGGTCCGAATCCCTAGCGCGGTGAAACAGATTGAGTTTCCGTTATTTGTCCCAGCTTCTGCCAATCTAGCAGTTCGAAAGCATGTAAAAATGCAAGTAGAAAAATAGGGGACCACCTTTGGTGGAAAAGAACAGCATTCCGTGTGCCTTCGGAGTTCAATCATGCTGGCCACATGACCATGGAGACGTCTTTGGACAGCGCTGGCTCTTCGGCTTTGAAACGGAGATGAGCACCATCCCCTAGAGCCGGGAATGATTAGCACATACTGTATTATTCAGAGTATAAGATGCACCAGAGTATAAGATGCACCAAGGTTTTGAAGAGGCAAATTTTAATTTTATTTTATTTTTGCATTCTGCAACCCCGGCAAAACGGCCTGTTTTTCACAAAAACGGGCCTGTTTTTTTTCCACAAAAAGGGCATGAATAGCCTTTAGGAGGCTTATAGAGTTCTCCTGTGGAGACAAAATTGAACAAAAAATGGCTCATTTTTTGCTCATTTCTACCCTCCCCAGCTCCCAGGAGAACTCTGAAAGCCTCCTAAAAGCTATGCACGGCCATTTTGGTGAAGGGGCGGGGTTCCGGGAGGTACAAAATGCTGTATTCAGTGTATAAGACACACCCAGATTTTGAGCCTCTTTTTTGAGGGAAAAAGATGCGTCTTATACTCCAAAAAATACGGTATGTGCAAGGGGGAGCCTTTACCTTTATTTTATTAATGGTAGTTTGAACAATTTGCAGATGGTTCCTTGGTAAGTGTATTTTCCTTAATAAAATGTGGCAGATACCTCAAGCCCATTTTGACCCACAGTGGTCCACCTCTCACAACAACTCTTCCAGGTTGGTGTGGATTGATAGCTCGGTGTTTAACTAGTCCCCAGGTTTATGAGGTAAGTGCATTTTGTTGCCTACCAAATTCTTAAGTAGCATGAGATTGAGGTGGTGGTGGGTGGGGAGAAGGGAACTGAATGAGAAGAAGGGTAAATATTCCAGGAAATCACGATGCAACTTTAATACATTTTAATAAAGTTTGCTTGCACATCTGGGCAGAAATGGGGTGTATTGAGTTTCAACCTTTTGAGGTGAGGTGGGAAAAAAGGCAAGGTAAGGGTTCCAAGATCTTTATTGTTGTAAGGTAGACGAACAAATTTTGAAAGCCTATCAGAATTTGTCTCTCCCTATTTTATACCAAACAAAATCAACGTGAGGTTGTTTTGAGGTTTTTTCCCCTCTCTTTTCCCTCTTTTCTCAGGACTGAGTCATATTTTCAGAAACTCTCCCCCTCCCCTTAACAATTCACACATTCCTTTCCCACTTCCGAGGCCTGGTCTATATTTCTTTCACACTGTGTCCTCTCATCAGAATCATGCATCCATTTTTCCCTAGCTGCAAATGTATCTGCTTTGATGTAGAATGGGACAGGAGTTTCCAACCTTGGCAAGTTAAAGAATCTGGGAGTTGAAGTCCACAAGTCTTTAACTTGCCACGGTTGGAGACCCCTGGAATAGGACATCAGTATGGAAATTACGCATGGCTACTCTGGTTCTGTTTAGATAGAGGAGTGAATCAGTCCAACGAGCGTCGTTATTAGTGAAGCAAATAGAACCAGATACTTCTCAAGTGAATTTAGGAGATCTTATCTGCAAGAATGCAAGGAATCGGAGAGGCCAGCGTCAGGTTATTTTTGGAACATTTTCAAATCCCCTGGGATCCAGATGGATTGTTTTTCTCTCTGCCTCCAAAGAATGTTTTGGATTACTGGGACTCCATGTTAAGTTTTTAACATGGTTTTTCTATTTAATAATGAATATGGAGATTAAGTGAAGAATTTAGTCTACGTGTATAAAAGAAATAGAAAAAAAGTCCCTACGATTACACTGTGTTTCTGAAAAAAATCTGTAACTTAATCCAAACCAAAACACTTTTAGAAAGCAGAAACTTAATAAAGAATGCAATTTTAGGTTTTCTTCTTCATATAAGCAGATTGGGAAGAAATAAGAAGAACAAATGTGCTTTACTTTTGGGGAAAACAAGGAAAGAATCTTTAGAGAATAATACAATGATTTTTTATTCTTTTTTTAGTGGGAGAGTTAGCCATTTAGAGCATTAATTAAGACATCCTTGAAAATATTTATCCTTTCCTTTGTCTCGTACAATATTGTAGAAAGCAAGGTGCTTGGTTTTCATTTTTGGCCTGTAGCTACCCTTGGAGTATGCCAGGGGTGTCCAAACTTGGGAACTTTAAGACTTGTGGACTTCAACTCCCAGAATTCCCCAGCCAGCATGGTCTTAAAGTTCCCAAGTTTGGACACCCCTGGAGTATGCCATGTTGAGACAGGTGCATATGACAAAATTAAATGACTTAATTTAATTTAATATGGTTACAGTACAGGTAGTCCTCAACTTACGACCACAATTGAACCCCAAATGTATGTTGCTAAATGAGAAATTTGCTAAGTTCGTTTTGGCCCATTTTACAACTTTTCTTGCCAGATTTGTTAAGTGAATCACCGCAGTTGTTAAATCAGTAAATAGATTGTTAAGTGAATATGGCTTCCCCATTGACTTTGCTTGTCAGAAGGTCACAAAAGGGGAACAATGTCCCTGAGACCCTCATAAATGTGAATCAATTGTTGAGCATCTGAATATAAATACGTGACCATGAGGATACTGCAATGGTCATACGGGTGAAAAATGGTCATAAGTCACTTTTTTTCAGGGCCATTGTAACTTTGAACAGTCGCTAAGCCAACTGTTGTAAGTTGAAGACTGCCGTAACACCACAGTACTCACTATTAATTGGTTCTGGGAGGCGCAATGAGTGCCAAAAATGAAAGTACCAAAAACATTTCTCCATAAGGAATAACATAATCAGTCACAGTACTAGGCTGCATCAACAGAGGGATAGAATCAAGATCACGCGAAGTGTTAATACCACTTTATAATGCCTTGGTAAGGCCACACTTGGAATACTGCATTCAGTTCTGGTCGCCACGATGTAAAAAAGATGTGGAGACTCTAGAAAGAGTGCAGAGAAGAGCAACAAAGATGATTAGGGGACTGGAGACTAAAACATATGAAGAACGGTTGCAGGAACTGGGTATGTTTAGCTTAAGAGAAAGAAGGACTAGGGGGGACATGATAGCTGTGTTTCAATATCTCAGGGGTTGCCACAAAGAAGAGGGAGTCAAACCATTCTCCAAGGCACCTGAGGGTAGAACAAGAAGCAATGGGTGGAAACTAATCAAGGAGAGAAGCAACTTAGAACTGAGGAGAAACTTCCTGACAGTTAGAACAATTAATCAATGGAACAGCTTGCCTCCAGAAATTGTGAATGCCCCAACACTGGAAGTCTTTAAGAAGATGTTGGATAGCCATCTGTCTGAAACGGTATAGGGTTTCCTGCCTAGGCAGGGGGTTGGACTAGAAGACCTCCAAGGTCCCTTCCAACTCTACTATTGTATTATTGTATTATTAAGGTAGCCAACACTCACAAGTTCAAGCTTGTGCGTTGTGTACCAAACAAACAATGAGTCCATTTTTAAATGCTTATTTTATTTGATTGCAGTAGGTAATTGAAGTGGCATCTAACTAATCAATCAGTGAATCATCTATCAGCAAGTGTCCTGTCTCAGGCCATGCATTCACAAATACATAGGGAGGTTTGCAAATTTACTGTGAGGTTTCCAAGCAAATAAACAAGCAGCCAAAGGAAATGTACATGCAAACACCCCCACACAAATGAAATCAAGTCCCTTAGAGGCCAGCAAGTTTCTAAATGCAAAACAGCGGGCACAAGAGTGGTCAGAAGTCCAAGAATCCAATGTCATAACAGTGTCATCCGCCAGTCCAGATCCAGAATCACAGTGAGGAGATTTTGAGCCAAGAGACAAGGCACACAAAATCTAGATCAACAAATGGAGGGTCTTGAGTTTTCTGCACTTCTTAAATAGAAGCAACGTTGGTGTTGCTCAGATGGAAGAACAAAGTTCCTTTCTGGCAAGGAGCCTTGCAGAGTGCCTTTGCTCTGCTCTGTTCTCTGGAGTGCTTGCACTGGGTGGGGTGACAGCTCAGAGTCCTCATCTTCTACGATTGGTTGCAGCTGTGTCTCCTCCAGTAGTTTCGGCTGCCGGGCAGCTCAAGAACTTGAGTGTTTATTGTTGGTTTCGTCATCAGAGTCTAAGGTGCCCAGGCAGCAACCTCTCTTGTATTCCATTTAAGGAGCTCCACACAAAATGTAGAATGCACTAGTTTAGATACACTAGTTTAGGAGATATTTCTGATTGCCTCCCTCCAATGACAATTTTCATAAATTCTCTGCTGTCGTAAACCCAACAAGGGAGACCAGACTAAGAAACCAATGCCATGTAGGACAAGGCTCCTTTTATATCAGAGTCTTGCAAATTGTAATCTGCTTCCCCCGACGCTTACTTTAATTCCATGTAAATCAGGGATTCACTCTGAGGTGTTTCCTCAACTCCTTTTCTTGGTCTTGCCTCAAGCCCCGCTTATCTAACTACTGTCTTGATACTGTCATTTCTTCCTGTCGCCCAGGGTGATTTCCTAGCTATTTTCATACCAACCTCTTTTTTTTTATTTAATAAAAGCCGCCTACGGTTACATATGAATATATCTTTCTGAACAGATTTTTCCAGAAAAACTGGTTTTTATCCAAAGGTATTTTTTTCTCCAAACACACAGCTGGAAACATCATTTATCCTGTGATTTCATTTATTATCTAAATCGTGATCTTCAAAGCAGATCAGTACAAATCAGATTAGTTTGCTGAAACGAGGCTGAACAGATTATTGAAGTGTTCATATGGTATCATGCAGTAGAGGACAAGTATGGCTCACCTGTTGGTGAACATACCTCTTGTACAAAATATGTGCATGAAAATATCTGATTCATAGTACTTTGCAAAATAAGTACAGGTAGTCCTCAATTTATGACCATTCATTTAACAACAGTTTGAAGTTATGGTGGCGTTGGAAAAAGTTATTTATGACCTGTCCTTGAAGTTACAACCATTGCACCATCCCTACTGTCAGGTGATCGCTATTTGGGTGCTTGGCAACTGGTTCACATT